>NC_054469.1:161059806-161380758 GCF_017639515.1 Carcharodon carcharias | reverse complement strand
TGCCAGTTTTTGTTTCCAGTGGCCCCCTCTGCCTTATTATTCAGATCGGTTCAGTAGCTCAACTAGTCAGGACATTGGTCACATTCTTGTTGCACCTGTAGACCACAGACTGGGTGACTCCAAACATGCCCCAGTTGTCCCTTGGAAGACCCGAAGCTAGTGCTGTAAAAAGGGGGCGTATCCTGTCTTCCTCTCGACTCTACTCTATTATGGTGGAGCACTCCAAGGGATGCTGCACTCCACATTTCTGTTAAAGCCAGACTCGGAAGACAGCAAGAAATGCAGAGTAGCGTCGAGTCAGAGGGAAGTTCAAACAGAGCGGCAATTGACAATGATTGCTGCTCCGTCAAAGATCCAGGCCAATGTTTTCACTTGTAGGGAACAGAAAACCTAGAGAACATCAATATGAAATGGTCACTAAGAAATCAAGCAGGGAATTCAGAAAGTCTCCTTTACCCAGAGAGCAGTAAGAATGTTGAACTTGCCATCGCAGCGAGTGGTTGAAACAAACAGTACGATGCATTTCAGGGGAGGCCAGATAAACATATGAGGGAAAAATGAATAGAGGGTTACTCTGATAGAGTTAGATGAGGAAGGATGGGAGGAAGCTTGAGTGAAGCATAAACGCTGGGGTGAACTGGTTGGGGTGAATGGTCTGTTTTTGTGCTGTATAGTCTGTGTAATTCTCAGTAATCCTATGTAATGAATATACCTTCTTATCGGGTCATTTAAAGTTCTAAATAAAGCTCATTGCCAAACAACATTAGATGTTTGTTATATGTGTGCATGACTTTGAAGTGCTGTAAAGATTGCAAAAAGGTGCAGAAGTTATTATGGTGTCCTCTCCGTGTTATTTGAATATTGCACTGAAGGTCCTGCCCATTTCATGCATGAGTTATCTCTCCCTCACCGAGCCTGGGGAAATCTGGACCTTGTGCAAATGTGTGCCTTTTCCCAGCCTGTTAATTGATACACTTAGGGTAGTAAGGACATGAAAATTGAACCCTAGAAGTTTACCCTTAACTGAGATAAGACTAACGGGCTATAATTTCCTAACTTATCCCTTTGCCGCCATCCAGTTCTCTAGCATTATTCTTATTTTCAAGATTTATGGAAAATCATAGTTACCACCTCTGTTACCCCTGCCCCAACTTCCTTTAATGACATAGCATCTGAGACCGGTGACCTTACCACTTGCAGTCCTATTGACATTTTTACATCCTTTTGAACATTGAACTCTATTTGCAGCTTTTCCACATTCTTCTCCAGTCACACTATCATTCCTCTGTAAACTAATAAATGCCTGGGATGAACTTCTATTTTCTTTTCACGTTCATCGTTAGTGTTTAAAATGCTGTACACCGACAAATTCAATCACTAAAGGAACGTGTATTGTTCCCACACTCAAACAGGTCAGCACACTGCCTATTTCAATCAAAGGATGATAGCACTATTATAAGTCAACCATTCTTAATTTGCATCATGCATAAATCTGCACATTTTTTCAACCTATCATTGCTTTTTATGGTGAACGTTGTGCTAAATGTGAGGGATGTACGCACTGGGATTTGGAAGGTTTTTCCATTTCAGGCACCCAATTAAGACACCTCCCTGGAGACATATAGGACAGCTAGCTGAAGAATAATGTTTCCTCTACTTTGTCACAACAAATTATTAAAAACAACTGCGTTATTGAGAAATCTCCTGATGAAGGGTTCAGACCTGAAACGTAATCTGTTCACTCTGTGAATGTTAACTGACCTAAAATAAAAACAGAATCTGCAGAAAATACTCAGCAGGTCGGACAGCATCTGCAGAGAGAGAAGTAGAATTAATGTTTCAGGTCAATGACCTCTTATCAGAACTATATTTCCAGCACTTTTTGTTTTAATGTCGGATTTCAAGCATCCGCGGTATTTTGCTTTTGGATTGTTGGCAGACCTGTCTGGTGTTTCTAGAAATTTTTGTTATTTTGTTTCCAAGATGCAGAATCAGCAGTTCTTCAGCTTTTGTTTAAGATTTTCAAAATTGGTGGCTGTTTTATGTACTTATTTAGGTCTCATTTGCAGCAATAAATATAGAAGGAGAGCATAAGTTTACAAACTGGCCGCCTGGAGTCTAGGCAGTCCATAAGGAGATTTTAAAGGGACGCTAAAGGCATGAGGCTGCTCTCCTGTCATCCTCAGATTTATGTATTTCTGTTGATTTGTTGTTTCACAAACACATTGGGCTGAATTTTACTACGGGTGCCAGGAACCTGACGTCAGGACTACATGCAAGGCCTAAGCCTGTGCATTGGCCCAGCTCCACCTGTCAGAGCAACTTTACATGAGGCAGCCTCCTAATTGGCTGCCCCCACATTTGCCGTCTAATTAAGGATGGCTGACAGGATCATGACGTGGGAAGCCCAACGAGAGGGTCCCCACAGCACTGGATGCCGGCAACCCCACCAGGGCTGAAGATCTTTACAGAAAGAAGGCCCAGAAATGTTACAGACTATCAGTGTAGAGGGTAATCCATTTCAGCCTGTGGCTCTGTCATTCAGGGTTTGAGAGGAGGCTCCGATTGCTCACTGACCTACAACCAGGAGGCTGTCCCAATGCAGTTTCCGGATTCCAGCCTCAGCGAGAAGCTTGTCTGATACCCTGAAAGTTCCATTTGGGTGGGGATAACGACTCTCGATTGGGGTCTTAAGTGGGGCCATTGGCTGCCTGCCTCCATGGACCAGGTTGCCAATTTCCCAACAACTGTCCCTGAGAAAGTCGGTTGGCGATGGGATAGCATCAGGATGCCCCCCAAACAGGATTTGATGTTACCTTCCCAGCCAACCATCCCACAACCTCCAAACCTGTCATCATGGCGTGGGGAAAATTCAGCTCAATATCTCTGTCTGTCAGGAACAGTGAAATGATTCCCCTATTCTCCCTCTCCAGGTCTGACCATAGCAGAGTTTTTTGTGAATTTTGGGAGGATGTGCTTTGCCAATATTGCTGGTGTCCCACTATTTATGCTTTCAGTTTGTAAATAAATAGTCAGACAGGTTTTCTTCAGTTAGACAAAGAACAAGATAAGTTTATTGAAACTATTTCCTGAATTTAAAAAAAGTGGTGAATCACAACCATCATTCATATGTTACACACAGTCACCTGGGCCCTCACAGACACACACACAATAGCACAGATGGCAGAATAAGAGACAAAAACAGAAAATGCTGGAAAAACTCAGCAGGTCTAACAGCATCTATGGAAAGAAAAAAAAGAGTTAACGTTTTGAGTCCGTATGACTCTTCTTCAGAGTTTGAACTCTGTAACTGCGCTGAAGAAGAGTCATATGGACTTGAAACGTTAACTCTTTTTTTTCTCTCCATAGATGCTGTTAGACCTGCTGAGTTTTTCCAGCATTTTCTGTTTTTGTTTCAGATTTCCAGCATCCACAGTATTTTGCTTTTATGGTAGAAGAAGTGGTTAGGCTTAAGGATTTTTAAGAAGATAAAACCAAGAAGTGTACGGTTAGCTGTTCTTCGGCTGGTCGCGATGTGGTGATTCCACATTGCAGCTGTTTTCTTCAGTTGTCTTCCTGGATGCAGTTGTATGGAGCACATGTCCAGGTTTTATTCCCAAGAGATCTCGGTTTGTAGTAGATTTCTCTTCTCAGGTTGGTTACTTTGCAAATCCAAGCACAATACTTCCATGAGAGAGAAAGAGAGAGGGCAAACAGCTTCAGCGGCCTGCTTCATTACAGCCTGGTCTTCATCTTTCTCCTGTTTGGTAATATTAGTCCATAACAAAAACAGAAATACCTGGAAAAACTCAGCAGGTCTGGCAGCATCGGCAGAGAAGAGCAAAGTTGATGTTTCGAGTCCTCATGACCCTTCAACAGAAGTAAGTAAAAATAGGAAAGGGGTGAAATATAAGCTGGTTTAAGGGGAGCAGGGTTGGGGGGGAGAAAGGGGAGGTGGTTGTTGGGACAAGCAAGCAGTCCATGTCTGCTGCCATCATTGTTTTAGAACAGGTAATTGCATTTTGATGCTTCATCTCAAAAACATTTGCAAAGTTTCAGGATAATGCTGAGGTCTTTCATGCTCCCCGGGGATTGGGGGGTGGGGGGGGTGCATTGGGTGTCTTTCCTTTCCATCCCAATGCAAGCTGTATATTGTAACCATCTAGGCAGTTTCCATTGTCTTGAGGGTTTCAGCTTTTTTTAAATCCAGCCAGAGAAAATAAAAATTAGAAATTGCATCTTAACAAACATTCCCATAACATGTCACTATATTCTACATATTATTTTCCTTTGGATAATCAAAGTTACCTTTCAGAAGTTTTCACAGGGGATAATAGTGAGAGTGTCAATATTTATGAGGATCACTTGGGAGTGTGTTAATATTTTGAAGGGGTCCAATCCCTCCCCAGTCACATGCAAAAATTGGAAAATTACAAAGTCTTACCAGTATTTTGAGAGGGAAAATCCAATTATTAGGACTTTCGATTAGATCACAATCCTTTCGTCTTTAGCAACTGAATTCATATGTAGCACAGGTCCATCTCGGCCTCCTCCTGAAGACCCCACCTCGTAGATGCCAGTCTTCAGACAAGTCAATTCACTCCATATGATATCAAGAAATGGCTGAAGACACTGGATACAACAAAGGCTATAGGCCTTGACAATATCCCACTAGTAGTACTGAAGATTTGTGTTCCAGAACTAGCCGTGCCCCTCACCAAGCTGTTTCACTGCAGCTACAAGACTGGCATCTACCCAACAATGTGGAAGATTGCCAAGGTATGTTGTGTCCACAAAAAGCAGTACAAATACAATCTGACCAATTACATCAGTCTGCTCTCGATCATCAGCGAAGTGATGGAAGGTGTTGTTGGCAGTGCTGTCAAGTGGCACTTAACTCAACAATAATCTGCTCCTAGTTATGTACCTAAGTGCATGTTTTTAAATCATGCTCCCTTAGTTGTCAAAATAATGAGCCAAATCTTCTAGTCTCGAGATCAGCGAAGGCTAGATGTTTGATGGATAGATGCACATCAAGACCCTGCAGAAATCCTGATGCGCAGACCTATGTGGGAATTGCCCTGGAAGTTTAAACTTCCGATGGTCAATTCGCCTGCTGCCCAGGACTCTCTGTGAGTGTCTCTGATTCTAAGCTAAAGTCTGAGAATTGGGACGGATTCGCCCAACTTACCTTAATAGCTACCCAAGAAATGTTAGACAGTTTAAAACCTGGTCAAACACCTGGGTAACTCTACAACTGACCCCACACCCCATCATCCCTCTAACCACCGGACTACTCCCCTGACCCAACCTGACTATCCCACAACCCGACTATCCTCCAACCTGACTATCCTCTCACCCGACTACCCGCCGACCCCACCCCCCAACAACCCGACGACCCCTCAACCAGACCCAACCCAACTATCCCCCTGACCCCCCCCACCCCTGACTGCCCCTTCCAACCTTACTCGACTAACCCCTGATTACCCGACCAACCCCCTTGACCTGTCATAACCCGACTACCCCCCCAGACCACCCAACTACCCTTCCAACCTGACCCGACTACCCAGACTACTCCCCCAACCTGACCCAACTCCCCAGACTACTCCCACAACCTAACTCAACTACCACCCGACTACCCCTGACGAGGTGACTAACACCCAAATCAACCCAAATACCCCCTGATTACCTGGCTACACCCCTGACCTGTTACCCACTCACCCATCTACCCACTTACCCACCAGCCTACTCTCCCACCTACCCACTCACTCACCCACCTCAACCACCTACCCACCTCACCCACCTAGCCACTCACACACTTACTCACCTACCCACTCACTCACCTACCCACCTGCCCACTCACACACCTACCCAATTCACCACCTACCCACTCTTCCACATAACCACCTCACCCACCTACATACCTCAGCCACTCACACCTGTCCACATACCCATTCACTTGCTCACCAACTCATCCATTCACCCACTCATCCATTCATTCATCCATTCACTAACCCACATTGTATCATGGAAAGACTGAGCCTTTAAATATTTATCAAAATATGGAAGCTAATGCCGTAAAAAGGGAGCATGTCTTCTCTTGCCCTGACACTACTCCACTCAGGCGGAGTTCCCCTGTGGATGCTGCATTACACATTTCTGTAGCAACCTTGATTGGAAGATCCTGGAAGAAAGGCACAATCATGTTGGATCGGGCAAATCTTCACAGGCAATTGCAATGTAGGCAGCACTGCCACTGCTCGGAAGATTCAGGCCATTGAGTGAAAGTCTAATATTAAATTATTGTTTCATAGATAACGATGATAAATGTAGTCCTTCTCTTTCTTACAATCTTTTCCGACCATGGAAGTTAACTAATATACCTTCTTAAGTGCCCAATTGGTTTGACTACCTTCTAATAACACAGCTCAACAAGCCGATCCTCTATTTTTTTAAAACAGCTTATGTATAGTGATTGGAGTTAAGTGAACAGCTGCTGTAAAATAATAGAGATAAAGTACTTTGTGACATTGGGTGTGAAAATGCAATATAATTGCAAGTTCTTTCTTTTCTAATTAAAAGTCGATGTAAATATTACCCACAAAGATTAACTGTTTCATCAGATTCAGTGATGCATCCTCAACATTGATGGGGGAGCAAAACATATCTTCTGAGGTATAGGTTGATAGATTGTTGTAATATGCCTTTAAGGGATAGCACCATGTCATCACTTTAAGGGAAGTGTATCATGTGATCCAGCCTCAATTTCATATCAGCCTGGAACAGAACACTGACATACAGCTCTGATGTCCTGAAGCCTTCTATCCATGTACATATGTTCACATGTGCCTAGAATTAATAAATGAACCCGCAGAGCGCTTGCACATTCTATTCTGAGTGATTGGTGACTTGTAACACATATCATTTCCATTTTCTTAGAATGATCACTTTTCAGATATTGCAAAATGATCGGTGAAGCAAGAGACAAAATGGTGGTGTGCAAAGTCACATCTTACTTTGTTGGATCCAGTGCCCTTAGATTTATTAGGCTAAAAGATCCGGGTTGCATGCTTGTACTGGGGTGACTGAGTTGGTACAGAGACAGAGAACATCAGGAGGTCGTTGTTAGAATAAACACATGTTGTTTATTTACAACCTAACCTCTGCAACTACACTTGTGTGCTCACAACATAAAACTCTGCCTTCACTCATCAATGACTAACTCAAAACTTTGCATAAAGAGATAGCCCATGCTACTCACCTATTGGGTATTAAGATCATGTGACCTTATTACAATACTTGTCTTAAAGGTATATTACATATCAGGCTACAACAAGACATCACTTTCATTTTCTCAGAATGATCACTTTTCAGATATTGCAAAATGATTGGTGAAGCAAGAGGAGGCAAAATGGTGGTGTGTAAATACACATCTTACTTTTAAAGATAGACAAAGATTCCAAGAATTCTTCTTTTTTCTACTTCCTGGTCTGGCATGCTGCCAAGTGGTTCATGAGGGTTTTGATACATTTATCAGCGCAATTTGGATAATAGATCCAAAGGCCATCCATATTGCTTATAATAATTTGACAAACAATATGTACATTACAGTGATTCACAGCCATGAGCTAACGCTGCATTTGTCTTGTAACCAAAAAGGTGTCAGTTTACTGCAATTTGATCAGATGTCGCATTGGGTCTCCAGAACAGTACATGCCAATCTAGGCTCAGTTTTAACATGCGGCTGAGTCAAAATGCCATGCATTCAAGGCCCAGTCCAGAGCTTTAAGCACATAACCTGGACTGACACTTCAAAGTTGTACCAAGGGAGTGCTACATAGCTGGAGATGAGATGTTAAACCTCATTTGCTCGAGCAAGTCAACATAAACGATTTATGGCATTACTTGAAGAAGACAAGGGCATTTTCCTAGTGTTCTGGCAAATATTTATATATAAACCAACAACTCACCTATCTGGTCATTTACTTCATTGCTATTTTTTGGGACATCGCTGTGCAAAATAGCTGCTATGTTTCCCTGCATTACAACCAGAAACTTAACTGGACCAGCCACATAAATACTTCAGCTACAAAAGCAGGTCAGAAAAAGGGAATTTTAAAGTGAGTGACTCATGTGCTGACTCCCCAAAGCCTTTCCAACATTTACAAGGTGCACCTGGAGTGTGATGGCATCTTTGGCACCTGGTTGGATGACTGCAATTCCAACCACACTCAAAGAATTTGACACCATCCAGGACAAAGCAGACAGCTTGATTGGCACCCCATCTACTCACTCCACCACCAGCGCACCATGGCTGCAGTGTGAATCCTGTAGAAGGTGCACGCGGTAACTTGCCAGCACCTCCTAAATCATGATCTCTACCATTTTAAAATGACAAGAGCAGCAGGTGCACCACCAACTCCAAACTCCCTTCCAAGTCATGTATCATACCAGCTTGGAATTGTCCCAGATTTGCACTAAGTGTGGTGGTGGATGGGTAGAACAATGTTTTACCAGCCGGCTGCGATGGTGGGTTTTCACACTGTATTGTCCAAAACCCGCCATGTTATTTATGCATTTCCATGGCAGGTGGGCTCTCATTCGCCTACCCGCCATCACCTCGTCACTTCATCACACCAGGTGCCATATTTAAAGTCCAGCCATGTGCACCACATCTCAGTGCTACCAGCCCATGACTGCTGCAGGGAAGATGCCCACGAAAGGCAAGAAGATTGCTGCCCCCAGGTTTAGCGACGCATTACTGGAACATATTTTGGATGTCGCAGAGGCCCATCTCGATGTCCTGTAGCCCTACTGTGGCTGCAAGATGGGCAGCGGCATTACCAACTAGGCTTGGGGGGCAGTGGCAGTAGTGGTCAGCGCCAAAGCCTTTCTAAAGAGGACAGCCACCCAGTGCTGCAAGAGGATGAATGTGATCGACCAGTTCCATAGACATGCACAGTCTTCGGCGACACTGGTTTTTGGTCATCTGCAGAAACATAAGGCGGCATCTCTGAACCCTGGATGTCATGAGGCGCTGACCAGTGACAGCTCACTGTGGCTCTGTGGTGGCGTGTCCAGATGCCCCGGCCGCTCCTTTTTCCTGAGGGTGCTTCTCCTGCCTCTGTGCAGCCAGGAGCCTCAGTCGCTCTTTCCTCTGCCGTCTTCACTCTCTGTAAGCCATCGCACCTGCAGCTAATTCACCAGGCTCCATGATCCTGATCTACTCCTCCTGCAGGATGAAAGAGAGAGACCCTTGGGTTAGCATGCGTGCAATAAGGACATGTCCCTGTTAATCATGAAGATCACTTCCCAGAGACTGCTGGCCATCTCTTGAATGGCCGGAGATTAGTGAGCTGCATGGCTGCCCCAAACCCCACCTTCCTCCACCCCACTCCACCTGACCATTTGTGGCAGCTTTGCCCACTGGACTGCATGCTGTGCTCTCAGCTCAGGCACAGGCATTCCCCTAACCCGCACTGCAAGGCTGCACTGTCAGCTGGAAGCATGGGGGAGACTGGTCCATACTGGATTCTGACATTGCAAGGGGTTATGACTGCTCTATGGCCAGCTCTAGCAAGGAGATTGTACTACGTGTGCAGTCGTCCAACTGTTTTGCAATCCACTACAATGCTCATTAGTTTGCAGTCTGTGCCTGAGGGGTGAAAAGCTCTGGAATGGGACTGGTTGGACTTTTATGCCTCTGCGTTGTGTGAGTAGGCCAGTAAGCTAGAGGCCTGACTCTAATCATATCAATGTGGCTGTGCTGAAACTGCCTCAGCTGCAGAGGAATGGTTACTTTATACAGGTTCCCCTAATGTGTGGCCACTTCCCTCGTCCACCTTACTTCCCACCCCGAATGCTTGTGCACTATATTAAATTTCAGGTCTGCCCTTGCCCTCTACCTCCCCCCACCCCAACTCACCTCAATGGCAGGGCTGCCCTTGCCCTCCCCCAACAAGTCACCTCAATGGCAGCACTACCCTTGATTCCCCCGAGGCTCCTGAAATTTGAAGTCCAACAGGCGACCCTGGCAAGCGCTGTGTACTCACCTCCAAGTTCCCCTCAAAGTGCAAGTACACGCTTTTTATGCTGTTGTGAAACACGTTGGCGTGCTTTCCTGCAGATGTGAACAAACGATCCAGCTGGGGGGGCAGGGGGGATGATTCCGGTGGGCTGGCTTAATAATGATATGCAGATTTATTACAATGAGGTTCCTGACATCCAATTGGCAGGAAATGTGGCCGGCCATCAGCAGGCTGAGCAGACGTTGTCGTGAAACCAATCACGCCATATTGTCCACTCATGCCAACTAACACACCCAACACTGGCAGGCATGGAAAATCCCAGCCTTAGTCTCAGAGTCTAAAGGAAATAATCTATTGAGTAATATACCTGGCCTACTGTGGGAAGAAGGAAAATACCACAATAGTTCCCACAACTCATCAGTCTCATTTCTGTACAAACTGAATGATAATTGATACACCTTCAGAGATCAAGGAACTCTGTAAATGCAATCCATCATTCTTTAAAACACGTTTTTTTCTAAATGGCAGCAACATGCTAATTTATTGAGTAGATGATCACTGAATACAAAACTGTGAAACATCCTATTAGATTGTTTATAATATTTCAACAATCTCAAAAGACCAACAAAATGTAAATTTCAGCTCCATGGAAAAATAGTAATAGTGCCAGCTAAATGCCAATTTACCACTTAAAAATCTGACGAGGTGAAAGGATCTTGACCGATCAGGTGAGATGTAAACCTGCCTGCCAATTCATTATCGTCACATTTACACCATTGCAAAAAGTCAAAACCTAACCAGAGGTAGTATATCTTGCACCATTTTTTAAAATATTTATTCATGGGATGTGGACATCGCTGACTCGGCCTGCATTTTTTGCCCATCCCTAATTGCCCTTGAGAAGGTGGTGGTAAGCCACCTTCTTGAACCGCTGCAGTCCATATGGTTTAGGTACACCCAGGTGGGGGGATTTCCAGGATTTTGACCCAGCGACAGTGAAGGAACGACGACATAGTTCTCAGACAGGATATTGAGTAACTTGGAGGAGAACTTGCAGATGGTGGTGTTCCCATCTCTCTGCTGCCCTTGTCCTTTTGGATGGTAGAGGTCATGAATTTGGAAGATTATGCCAAAGGAAAAAATGTGCAACATTAAAGATTTTTTAAAACTTAATTGTTGGGATAAACCAATAGGAATTTGCTTTTCCCCTAGCTTTACACATGGAACAAGGTACATTATATAATGAAATGATGATAAAGATAAAGCTCACAAAGCCGGCCACTACATGTTTGCCAATAGTAAGTTGTAAATTCTCATACATCTTCCAAGAACAATGATTGCATTTTTCATTATTTGTTGAGCTTGCATAAATAGTTTAACCAGTGTTGTTTCGTTTTCTGCTACCCAGTAGTTCATGCAAAGTCTGATTAAAAATGCCTGTTACATATTAACAGATGAGTCATCACACCACCTTCAGAACCTGATTCAAGCCCAATAACATTTTAGAAAGTGAAGGGCAAGACAAACATAAATGTCTTGGTCATAGGACAAAATTTCCTAGTATCTCTCCAGATAAAGCAAGATTAGCCATCAACAGGACTGACAAGTGCTAAGAGGATGCCTTTCTAGTTGCTGGATCATCCGCTTGATTCTACAATGAAAGTTGAAGGGTTCACAGTGGAGCATGTGAGGGAATTGGCTGGCCATTCAACACCAAATTCATACAGACAACATACAAACAGGTTAATGCCTCTGTTAAAATGGCACCAAGATGAATTTGCATAGTCATGTTAAGTGTTTATACAATAACAATGATCACAATAATTTTCAGATTCTAAACACTGTGGGGCCACATTTTCTGGGCAATATAAGACCCCATAAATTACCAAAATGGTGTCCACAATGCACAAGTTCACTTTCAATGGGAAAAGTGCCAGGCACTTGCACACACCTCATGTGATGCCCACTGGCAGTGCACAAAATTGCAGATCATTATGTCAATCTCTTAACCTCATACAGTTGACTATGATATTAAAAGCATGAAGGACCCCCTACCACTGCTATTTAAAGGTATCATCAACAACTTGTAGGTTAATTGTTAAAATTATTGCTTCTGGTTGTTGCTGCAATTCTAAATATTTGGTGCTTTTCAATAATTGTTTAAAGTTTCAGCGGTCAACAGGAAGTAATCTGGCTGGTACTGAAGCATTTCTTTGGTGACTTAAAGTGTTTTTCATAAACCAGTTGCTTCCAGACATGGATGGCCTAGAATGCCTTCCAATTGGCATTGAGCAGGACTGGGAGAATGAGCAAAGCAGGACAAGCTGCTAGAAGAGGGAGGGGGCATTTCTGTGTGCCCTCCAATGAACTGGCACCTGCATTATCTTTTAACCCAGCCCTGGCTCTTGTGCACCTGTGCCCAGGATCTCAGCATGTACAATTTCCACCTTTATCCTGTCCTCTAAATTACATGAAGTATCTGAGCTGGTGGCTATGACAGTGACCCTGCATCTTCACTTTCTGCTTGTCATTCATGAACTGCCTGGGCAGTTTCCAGTTCTTGAGCATCTGAAATGAAACAGGGACAAGGGTTGAGTTGTAGGAAGAGCAAAGAGTAAGCAATGTATGCTGGCACCATCTGCAGGTTCTTAGTCAGAAGAGATTGTGGGATGAAGGAGAAGTGGGATGAGAGAAAGATTATGTATGCAGATCCTTCATCTTCAATAGCTTCAGCCCCGCTAGTAGCCATGACCTCAGCAATGACCCTTCTCATAATGGCCAGCACAGTCTCCTTCATTGACATTGAAACAGGCAGTTAAGCCTCTCCTGCTCCCAATAATTCCTGCTTCCTCCTGTTCTGCACCACTTTCTCCTACAAGAAAGAGGAAAGTTTGTCAATGAGTGTCCTGCAATATGTTGAGGTGATGTTCCTGTCATGGCTGAATAGCTGCCAGTGAAAAGAGTGAGATGTGGGTGTGATGCTTGCAACAATGCTAAGTGTGTGAGGGTGAAGTAAATCATATGAATTTTAGGTATGAGTACTGATTAATTGAGATTTTTGGCAGGTGACTGATGGGGATGTAATAAATTTGAGTGATGGATGAGAGTCTTGGTACAATTCATGGGATATGACATTTAAAGCTTGACAACTCATGTGAGATCATTAAACTTCTTAACACACTGTATCTAGGTCCTTGCCCTCCTACATTGTCTCTTCCCACTACCTTCTAAACATGTTTCTGGAGGACCTCAAGTCATCCTAAGAGTATAGGACATCTCTCCTTTCAGCTTCTTCCACCAGGACTTTCAGTGCAGCATTTGAAAACCTTGGTGCCCTCTCTCTCTCTCTCTCTCTCTCTCTCTCTCTCCCATGGTCAGCTATTCTTGAATCTTCCAATATTCAGAATTACCTCAGCAGCCACAATGCACTTCCCATTCAAGAGGTGCAGGTTGTCTTTTAATAGTAATAATAATAAAAATACCTGGAAAAACTCAGCAGGTCTAGCAGCATCTGCGGAGAGGAACACAGTTAACGTTTCGAGTCCATATGACTCTTCAACAGAACTAAGTAAAATAGAAAAGAGGTGAAATATAAGCTGGTTTAAGGGGTGGGGGGGTAGAACTGGATAGAGAGCCATTGATAGGTGGAGATAGCCAAAAGATGTCATAGACAAAAGGACAAATAGGTGTTGAAGGTGGTGTTGGTGGTGGCACCTTCAACACCTCTATGTCCTTTTGTCTATGACATCTTTTGGCTATCTCCACCTATCACTGGCCCTCTATCCAGCTCTACCCACCACCGCACCCCCCCAAACTAGCTTATATTTCACCTCTTTTTTATTTTTACTTAGTTCTGTTGAAGAGTCATACGGACTTGAAACGTTAACAGTGTTCCTCTCCGCAGATGCTGTCAGACCTGCTGAGTTTTTCCAGGTATTTTTATTTTTGTTTTGGATTTCCAGCATCCACAGTTTTTTGCCTTTTGCTTTTGCCTTTTAATAGTGCTAGGCACTCGTGATACTGGCCCCTTGCTGATGCAGAGGTAATTATTGTCTTCACCATATGGGCAGGTATGCCCTGGAGTATTGCTTTGGGCTGCATTAGAGTGCTTAAGTTGGGGTTTGGTGAGTGAGGGAGTTCAGTGAAGAGGGAAGGAGGTGATCCTTGCATTGTCTACCTTTCCTCAGAAAGAAGAGCAGTGGCCTTTTTAAGGAGGACATGGTTAGTATTTCTACTGTCCTTAATATTTTCTAACCTTGAGGAAGTAAAAGTAAAGAGAATAATTTAAGGGTAAGTCATGAAAGAAAAAGTAGCAAGCCTGAGGATTGTGAGCAGTTTAGAATTCAGCAAAGGAGGACAAAGAGAGGGGGAAAATAGAATATGAGAGTAAACTTGCAAGGAACATGAAAGTGGACTGTAAACGTTTCTGTAAGTATGTAAAAAGTAAAAAGATTAGTGAAGGCAAATGTAGGTCCCTTACAACCTGAAATGAGAAAATTTATAATAGAAAACAAGGAAATGGCAGAACAATTAAACAACTACTTCAGTTCTGTCTTCATGGAGGAAGACGCAAATAACTTCACAGAAATGCTAGGGAACCAAGGGTCTAGTGAGAAGGAGGAATTGAAGGAAATCAGTATTACTAAAAAAAAATTGGGTTGAAGAAATTAATGGAGCTGAAAGCCAATAAATCCCCAGGGCCTGATAATCTACATCCTAAGGTACTAAAGGAGGTGGCCATGGAAATAATGGATGTGTTGATTGGCATCTTCCAAAATTCTGTAGATTCTGGAACAGTCCCAACAGATTGGAAGGTGGAAAATGTAACCCCACTATTTAAAAAAGGAGGGAGGGAGGAAAACAGAGAATTGCAGACTGGTCAGCCTAACATCAGTAGTAGGGAAAATGCTAGAGTCCATTATAAAGGATATAATAACAGGACACTTAGAAAATATCAATGGGATTAGACAAAATCAATTTGAATTTATGAAAGGTAAATCATGTTTGACAAACTTACTGGAGTTTTTTGAGAGTGTAAAAAGCAGAATAGAAAAGAGAGAACCAGTGGATGTGTTGTATTTGGATTTTCAAAAAAATTTTGATAAAAGTTAGTGTGCAAAATTAAAGCGTATGGGATTGGGGGTGATATACTGGCATGGATTGAGAATTGGTTAGCAGACAGGAAATAGAGTAGGAATAAATGGGTCTTCTTTGAAATGGCAGGCAGTAACTAGTGGGGTACTGCAGGAATCAGTGCTTAGGCCCCAGCTATTCAGAATATATATCAATGATTTGGATGAAGGAACCAAATGTAATATTTACAAGTTTGCTGATGACACAAAACTTAGTGGGAATGTGAGTGGTGAGGAGGATGTTAAGAGGCTTCAAGGTAAATTAGACAATTTAAATAAGTGGGCAAATACATAGCAGATGCAGTATAACATGGCTAAGTGTGAAGTTTTCCACTTTGGTAGGAAAAACAGAATAGCAGAGTATTATTTATGTGGTGATAGATTGGAAAATGTTGATGTGCTAAGGGACCTAGGTCTCCTTGTACACCAACCACTGAAAGCAAGCATGCAGGTGCAGCAAGCAGTTAGGAAGGCAGATGGTATGCTGACCTTCATTGCGAGAGGACTTGAGTACAGGAGCAAAGATGTCTTACTGAAGCTGTACAGGACTTTGCTGAGACCACACCTGGAGTTCTTTGTGCAGTTTTGGTCTTCTTACCTACAAAAGGATATACTTGCCATAGAGGGAGTGAAGTGAAGGTTCACCAGTCTAATTCCTGGGATGGCAGGATTGTCGTACGAGGGAAGATTGGGTCAACTTGGCCTGCATTCAATGAAGTTTAGAAGAATGAGAGGGGATCTCATTGAAACATAAAATTCTGACACGGCTGATGTTTCCTCTGGCTGGGGGGGTCTAGAACAACGGGTCACAGTATCTAGAAATGGAGTAGGCCATTTAGGACTGAGATGAGGAGAAACTTCTTCACTCAGTTGGTAGTGAACCTGTGGAATTCTCTACCACAGAAGGCTGTGGAGATCAAGTCACTTAATATATTTAAGAAGGAAATAGATAGATTTCTAACCTTAATAGCATCTCCTGGAGTAGCTTAATCCCCTATTATTGAACACCACTCTTCAAACCGGTACCACCCTCCGCCCCATGCCCCACTGATTTTCCATAATATTAAAATCAACAGAATGAAAATCAGTTAAGTTCTATAATGGGCTGGTTTTCTGTTCCGCCAGATTACCTCCCACGCAATAAAGATGAAAATTAATTCAATTAGATACCATCGTTGTAACTCCTTAAATGATGGACTCAGACTTTGTACTCAACTATATTAGAAAATATTTCTATATTGTGTCATTTCATATGAATTGAAATTTCAATTTGCAACTATAGCTGCTGCCTTAAGATAGGATTTCCTTAGTAATACTGCCTTCAGAGCTTATAGGTAGAGTGAGTATAAATTTTTTGTGGAAGCTTTACAGGGGTCATTTTCCAAATACTGGCTAATAGCAAGGATCGTTTCAACCTGATCTTGCCTCACAAAAATCATTTCTTTTATCTCAACCTATTTTTTCTCCCCTTGTTCAGTCTCTACCAACCTACATTCACAGCTCTTCCAACGCCTTCCATCATTCTTAAAGTTTCCAGTTTCCTGGCTCTAACCATCTTCTTTTCACCATGAACATCCAATATTTCTTCACCTTCGTCCCCACCTGGACAGTCTAAAGATTCTCTTTTTCTTCCTTGAATCCATCCATGGCCAGCTCTTCCGTGTAACTGTACTTATTCTAACTTTGAAAATGCTTTTTCTTTGGCTTTACTCACTTCTTCCAAATAAAAGTTGATGCTCCGGGAATCCATAGAGGTCCTAAGCTATGCCTGTCTTTTCATGGGATATGTGGAACGTTTATTATTCCAATCCTATTCAAGCGTCTCCCCTATCTCTTTTTCCAGTACATTGATACCTAATTCGGTACTGTTTCCTGTTCTTTCCCTGAACTGGGAAATTTAATCAATTTTGCTTCCAATTTCCACCGTTTCCTCAATTTTATATGGTCCATCTCCAACTCTTCCCTTCCTTTCCTTGAGTTTTCTGTTTCTATTTCTGGGGAATATTTCTACCAATGCTTATTCATAATCCATTATAAGCTCACTGACTCCCACAGCTATCTTGATTACATTTCCTCCTACCCCACTTTCTGCAAAGTCACTATTCCATTCTCACAGTTTGTGAGTCTTCACAGTCTTCATCACATTTATTCTGTTGCTATCACCTTCCATACCAGTGATTTTGATTTGTCTTCTATTTTCCTCAAATGAGGATTCATCCCCATTTTGGTTGACAAATCCTTGTCCTGAACATTCCATTTCCTGTACTTCTGCTCTAGTTTACCCTTCCCTTCCATCTCAGAAACATGATAGAATTCCTGTTGTCCTCACCTTTCATCCCACCCTTCACATTCAATACACCATCCTCCACTATTTCTGCTGCCTCCAGCCTCTTTCCACCACCAAGCACATCTTCCCTTCCCTCACCTTCCAGTATTCTGAAGGGACCATTTCCTCCATGACACTCTGGCCCACTCCTTACACACAGCCATCACTCCCTCCCTTTCCACAGCACCTTTTCATATAAGCACAGGAGGTGCAACACTTGCCCTTTCACTACTTCCCTCTATCCAAAGCCCTAAATGTTCATTCTTGGTGAAATCATGATTTGCATATGCCTCCTTCAATTTAATGCACTGTATTCACTGCTCACATTGCAGTCTCCTCTACGTTGGGCAGACCAAATGCAAATTGGATGACCACTTTGCGGAGCACATTCATTTAGTTGGCATGATCCCAAGATTCCAATCACCTGTTGTTTTAGTTCTCCACCCCACTCCCACACTGACCTTTCTGCCTTCAACTTCCTACACTGTTCTCTTGAACCTCAATGTCAGCTCAAGACACAGCACCTCACCTTTCAACTAGGCATGTTAGAACCTTTCGGACAATTTCAGATTATATCTGTACCATTTTGTCTTTGGTTGGCAGCTGCTGCTGATGATTCCGCTTTACTCAATCACACTTCTATCTTCTGTTTTTTTACTTGTCCCATTACCATCTCCATTTTGCCTTGCACCTTTATCCTTTGTGTCATTTAATCTCTCCTGCCCTTCATCCTAAACCTTCCCTTTTGTTCTGCCCCTCCCCCTTTCTCTGCCTCTGTATTTTCTTAAAAGCTGTTACTTCTCTAACTTCTTCCGGTTCTTAAAGAAGGTTATCGACCTAAAATGTTAACTGTTCCCCTCCCCACAAGTGCTGCCAGACATGTTGAGTATTTCCAGCATTTTATGCATGTATTTCTGGTCATTAGCAACACATATTGGAAAACTGCAAATGCTGCAACCATGATTTTCTGACTATGGATTTCACATATGAATGCAAGAGGTGAAATGGGAAGATACATTCAGTGGGTACATAGCAGTAACTATTCACAATGTGCTGGACTGGTTGCTGGATCACCTGAGTGGAGAAGAATCAGGAGTCAAAAGAGCAGCTACTCTGTTGACTTTTGTTGCAGTGTGTGGATGCTGACTTGGAGCTGAAGTGAAGCTAGGAAATTGGTTTCCTGGCTTGAAGCCCCTGTTCGGCCTGCTGCTGCTGACATTCCAATACTTTTTTTAAAAAGGAAAAATGAATGTTTTATAATAATTAGCATGGTTACTGGGAGAATTGGACTCAAATAC
The DNA here is from genome assembly GCF_017639515.1 of Carcharodon carcharias. Taxonomy (NCBI): domain Eukaryota; kingdom Metazoa; phylum Chordata; class Chondrichthyes; order Lamniformes; family Lamnidae; genus Carcharodon; species Carcharodon carcharias. The sequence continues at coordinate 161,361,974 of NC_054469.1, read as the reverse complement.
AACTGACAGACCAGCAAGACTTCTGTACTAAATAAAAAAAGAAAATCATGGAAATATTCAGTCGGTCAGGCAGCATAGATTGAGAGAAAAACAGAGTTAACATTTCAGGTTATTGACCTTCTTCATGATCTACTAATGATTGGCTTAATTAGAGTTTTAGTTAACTGATGAAAACTGGCCACCATCATAACATAAAATGTCACTTAGCATTAATGACACATAAATACTCTTTTTTATCAATTTTACTATTTCTAAATATGATAAATTTACATAAACATTCCTAACCATCTGAAGATTCTTCACAATATATTTTAATGAGTTCACATCAACATTTCAATCAACTTTTTATAAACTTCTAATTTGCAATACCAGTGCCTAAAATTGAATTTGCTACCTTTCATTCTTCACCATTCATGTAACCATGACATATTTTGGCTTGTGATTACCAGTGTGCTGTAAGGTTTACACATTGAAAATGACCTCATTTAATATTCAATATGAGTTCCTAGGGTAGATCGATCGTGCTGGGGCCTTAGCAAATTCATGAAACATAACTACATCCTTCATATGAACAATGCTTAGAGTTGTAGCTGGAATTTAAGGAAGTACAGTAACTTAAAGTAAAATGGCCTTTTCAAAATCTGTATGGAGAAAAATTAATGATTGATCGACACCAGTGAATGTCAGAACAACTGTGGAGGCAGGTGACTGTGTCTGTATGCATGTAATAGAGTAGTTCTGCTTATGAACTCCTTGTGTTATGCCTGCTGAGGCGCAGTGCAACGGAATGATATAAGTCCGAGGAGGGGTGGCTTTTTTGGCATTCCAACACCTTCCCATGAATCAACTGTGGACGACTGTTGGCAGAAGGTGGTAGCCAGATGATAGCCGAGGTCCAAAGACAGCCAAGGTCCATTGTTCACACCCTTTCCATTTGATTAACTGACATAATTGCATTCCAGTTACCTAACCAATGAGAAAAAAATCCATTTGTTCTTCCAGCCTCAATTTCAAAGAAAGACAGCAATGTGGCAGCTAGCCATCCTAAGATGTTAAATCCCCTGTTTTCCTCGTTAGTTTCATATTGCAGCATTTGGAAGGGTTCTGTGGAATCAAGTGCTCATATAATGGTCATCAGAAATGCTATAAAAAGATTCTGGACTCATTATTTCACTTTAGTGCAGTTTAAGTATTGGTAATTTACTTATCGGTTATTTCAAATATTGTACCAAAAACAGAAAATGCTGAAAATACTCATTAGGTCAAGTAGCATCTGTTAACAGAGGTAACCTTTCAGGCTGATGACCTTTCAGAACAGTCATTCTGATGAAAAGTCATCAACCTTAAATGTTAACTCCCTTTCTTTCTCCACAGATGCTGCAAGACTGCTGAGAGTTTCCAGCATTTTCTGTTTTTATTTCAGGTTTCCAGCATCTGCAGTAATTTGCTTTTGATTATTGCAGTCACACTAAGCCCCAAAGTGATTACATTATGCACACCATTCTGTAATGAAGTCCATCAAACGCCATATCACTTTGTGCTCACTGCACCCCTCCTATTGCTAACCACCTTCATGGTTTTATTGCAAGAGAAGAGAGTGTGTTGAACCAAATGTAGTCCTATTACTGGCAATCTTAATGCCAATTTGGAGGAAAAAGATTTGCAGATTGGCAGGGTAGCAGCAGGCCAGACTGTTGCTGAAGGAAAGATGAAGGTGTAGCAGAGAGGGCGTGTAAGCTTTATGTATTAATCATATAATTGGATCTGAGCAGCTTCTTCAGTTGGGAGGTTGTATCTATGAACATATATTTCAAGTCCAGCAACATGTGTGGGTGTGAAAACATTATCGCCTACGTGCCTTAAGGCTTTATATCTCCCAGAGGAACAATGCCAGAGGTGCAGCAGGTGCAGTATGTGGAGACAATGCAGATGTCAGCAGAGGCTGGGTAATTTAGGAACCACCATCACATGAGTCATTCACACCCTCCAACAGCGAACATGCACTCAGTGAGGCCTCAGTCATGTACAAAACAGATGGCTCAAGGTGTACAGGGGCAGTGACAACTGTGGGGAGTCACGGAACTGAGGACAGATCCCATCATACTCAGCTCAACACAGATGCTGTGCTTCGGGGGTCATACACAAGTGGGTCCTTGTGGAACAGCAAAGGAAGATGTGTGACCGTCTATCATAATTCCCTGAGGTTGTGTGAGCCCTTGTGCAGAAGATGAAGGAGTCCATTCATGACATGAATGATGTGTTCTCTCAAATATATAAGTGCATGCCCTCCTCCATTTGAAGAGTGGCCACCCTCATGGGAGAGTCATATGTGCCAGGTGAATGAGTGGATGCAGGGCCAGCACATCGGCCTCTTCTCTATGTCAGCAATAATTTGGTATTTGATTGGTAAGTTGCAGTGATGCAGAGTTCTGCATCAAAAATTTATGGAAACGCAGCCAAGTGCCTTCCCACTCTTGGTTGGCAGGGAAGTGCAGTTGGGCCTCAAAAGGGCAGAGGGAGAGAGGGAGGGACAATGGTAATAGGGGTTATATGTTTTTTGGTTATCAGGTTGGCTTTGTCCGGTGAATGCTAGCTGTGCCCTTGGTATTAACACATTAGTTGGTGCTTGAAACAATATAGGCAGAGAGAGAGACTGATTAACTGAACAAACACTGGTGGTTTATTGGGCTTAAGAACAGACCAATAACACCATGTGTGCTTCTTCAATCACCTCCAGCTCTAGACTTACAGTTACCCAAGTAGCCCATGTTGTGTAGCGATTGGTCAATACAATCACATGGTCAATTAACTACATCCTCTTAAAGGTACATAGCACTCCACTTTACCACATCCCTCCCTCTTTACTTGAAAGTACAATTGACAATCTTCACAACAACCCAGTTATTTACATGAATAACTATTTATAAGTCAAGTCTTTCAGGAGGCTTCCTCGGATGTGTCGAGCGTAGTTCCTCAACAGCCTTGGCTGGTTTTTCCGAGATCCCTTCTCAGGGGTCAACTGTCCACCAGGCTCTTCAATGGAAGTGGACAAGTTTACGTCTTCAACCCTCTCAGGTCCAATAGGCCCCATTGGTACTTCCAAATCATGTGACATTTCTTCCACATGTGGTGCAGATGCAAACACAAATGATGACATTCCTTCTTGTGGGACTGTCTCTCTGTTCCAGAGATGATACACATGTCGTTTAATTATTCAGCCATTTACAAACACATTAAGGGAGAGAGTTCCTGTCATGACACTCACTTTTCCCAATAGCCAATTGGGCCCATCTCCAAAGTTCTTCGCGAGAACTGTGTCTCCCACCGTGAAATTTCTTTCATGATTATGGCCATCATGTCTAGCCTTCTGGACTCCTTGGCTTCTCTCCACCCTCTCCCTAAATTTGGCCCGATAAGAGTTAGACGGGTGCAGAGACATCTCTTCATTAGTAATTCAGCGGGTGTAATATCGGCAGTCATGTGAGGCAACGTGCAGGTATGCAAACAGGAACCATGACAAACTGTGCTGATGGAATCCTCATCTAGCTTTTGCGTCCCAGATGCTTTTTTCATCACAGCCCGCTCAGCCAAACCTTTAGAGGCGGAGTAGTAAGGCTAGGTTTTCATATGAGTTTTTCCGTTGAGGGTTGTAAACCTGTGGAACTCCCCACTGGTAAATGCTGTTCCGTTTTCCAACACGAGCATCTCTGGTAACCCACGCACTGCAAAACTCTGTCACAAATGGTCTATGGTGGCAGAAGGCATGGGTGACTGGACTTCATAGACATTCATCCACTTGGAGTGGACTTCTATTAGCAAAAGGAACATGATGCCCAAGAAGGGCCCCACGTGGTCAAAATGGAGGTGCACCCATGGCTGCCCCGGCCATTCCCAGGGTGCAACGGAGCTAAACGGGGCAGCTTTTGTACCTGTTGGCATTGAAGACAACTTTTGACTAGAATTTCGATGTCCATGTCCATCCCTGTCCACCACAAGTAGCTGCGCATGAGTATCTTCACCCGACTAATGCCAGGGCGAGCACTATGTAATTCAGCCAGTAACGGCCCTTGCCCTCTCGGTGGCATGATAACCCTTGCTCCCCAGAGCAATATGTCACCCAGGCAGGTGAGCTCATATCTGCGATTGAAATAGGGCTTCATGTCATCAGACTTTGGCTCTCCTGACCATCCATTCAAGACTTGCTCCCAGCGAGACAAAAGCGGATCTCGACTTGTCCACTCACAGATTTGTTTGGCCTGGACAGGGGAGGAATCCAAAAAATTCAGAACTAAGACAAGTTCCTGAGGAATTGGAACCTTCACATTGTTATCTGGCAGGGGGAGACGGCTCAGCAAGTCAGCATGTGCAATCTAGCTTCCTGATCGATGAATAAAAGTGTATTCATAAGCAGCCATTATCAGTGCCCACCTCTGGATGCGAGCAGGTGCGATGGGGGGCATCGCCTTATCCTCTCCAAATAATCCCAGCAGAGGCTTGTGGTCAGATATAATGTGAAAATGGTGACTTGGAGGTAGTGATGGAATTTCCGAACACCAAACACAAGCCCTCCTCAATTTGAGAATATCAGCACTCTGCAGCACTGAACATGCAAGATGTATAACCAATGCGTCATTCGGAACCAGCCACCATCCGATGTGAAAGTACAGCCCCTATTCCATAAGGGGATGTATCACAAAGTAACATCAATTCTTTCTTTGGGTCAAAGTGGGCCAGTAGGGCTGATGATCTTAACCATTGCTTTACCTTCAGGACAGATCCGGGTGCGAAGCTTGCCAAATCCATTTGTGGTTTTTCTTAAGCAATGCGTCTAATGGAACCAGTACGGTTGATAGATTTGGGAGAAATTACCCATAGTAGCTTATCATGTCTAAGAAGGCCTTTAGTTCTGCAGTGTTTCTCAGTGCAGGTGCCTCGCGAATAGCCTTGACCTTTTCTTTCTTGGGATGCAGGCCCTGTAAGTTGACCTTATGGTCCAAATAAACTACCTCTTTGGCTTGGAAAATACATTTTCCGTGCTTCAAGTGGACCCCCACTTGTGAGGAGCATTTCTGCACCTCCTCTAAATTAGCTAAATGTTCTTTGTCAGTTTGGCCAGTGACTAAGACATCATCCAGATAAACAATGGCATGAGGCAGTCCCTGAAACAGATTTTCCATGGTACGTTGGAAAATAGCACACGCCAATGAGAACCCAAATGCTAGTTGAGTATATTGATACAATCTTCAATGTGTATTGATAGTCACTAATTCCCCAGAGCCTTCTTCCAACTCTACCTGCTGGTAAGCATGGCTCATGTCAAGTTTTGAATATGTGGTGCCCCCTGCCAATTCTGAATATAATTCGTATCGAGTGTCTATCAAGTTTACAGTTAACTTATAGTCATTGGATAAGCGAACAGTTTGGTCTGGCTTCAGTATGGATACTATGGATGCCGCCCACTCCGAAAATTGCACTGGTTATAAAATACCCAACTTTTACAGCCTGTTTATCTTGGTCTCAGCTTTGTCCCATGGAGCATAAGGGACTGGTATGTCTCTGATAAATCTGAGGGTTGCATTAGGGTCTACATGGATTTTGGCTTGCAGCCCACAAATCCTTCCTAGCCCGTCACTGAAAATGGAAGCGTACTTTTGCAACAATTCCTATAAGTTTCATGTTCTGATTTGAAAAATCTCAGCCCATTGCAATTTAATCTTTTCAAGCTGTTGCAACCAATTAAACTGGGGCCCACCCCAGCTACAGCTATAAGGGGTAAATTCGCAGACTGATCCCCATACTGCACCAGGAATTGACATATCCCATTTAGTTTTATTTCTTCGCCCGTGTATGTTTTTAATGTAGTGTCTGATTCTTCCAAACTTAAAGAATGGACTCCTTTATTCAAGTGTATGAACGTATGTTCTCCTGTGACAGACATTGATGCCCCAGTGACAACCTCCATCTAGGGCATTGACTCTAATGCCTACCTGGATTGGCTCAGTTTTACCCACTTTCAGATTGTATAATGAATAGATGTCAGATTCTGCTTCCTCTAGTTCTTCAATAAGACAGATTTCACAACTTCTATCTTTTTTTTAAAATGCTGTCTCAGCCTATCTTGACAGTGCTGCATTACGTGACCATTGCAGTGGCAGTAAAAGCATTCGATATTTCTGAACTGTCGACTGCCTGCAGGATGCCTGAGTGCATTTCTCTCATGAATGTCATCAGTTTTCACTGTAGTATTGTTATTCTTCAATGGTCTGTGCATAGTGGGAGTTCCCCACCTTTCTGCGGAGTCCAACATTTTTGCGCCTTTTGTTACAGGCCCTCCCTGCCCTGCAAGATGGACGACAATGTATCTTTCATTGCCTCTGAATCTCCAACAGCGCTCTCCATGGCTGTTGCCGATTCTAATGCCTTATTGAAGTCTAGATTACTTTCAGATAGCAATCGCTTTTGAATAGCATTATCCCCGATTCCGCATATCAATTGGTCTCTCAACATGTCATTAATTGAAGTTCCAAACTCACAATATTCTGTTAATTCCTTTAAAGTAGCTACATAACCAGTGATTGTCTCTCCTGAAAGCCTATTCCATGAATTGAATTTAAAACGCTGCATAGTGACTGAGGGCTTTCGCTTCAATGTTTACTAACTCATCGAATGTCTTTGTATGGGGGGTGTTGGGTGATGTGAGGCGGCTGATCAGCCCTTACGTTTTGTTCCCGCATGTGGACAAAAGAATCAACTGCTTGTCCTCCCCTCCGATGTCATTAGCAGTAAAGAAGAATGTTAGGCATTTGATGTAATGAGACCAGTCATCGGAAACGGGGTCAAATGGTTCAAGATGCCCAAACCACGGTGTACTCAATGACTAAGGGGACTGCGTTTTCAAACAGCTTTCAAGGTAGTGGTGAAGTAACATAGCTGGCTTACCGCGGCTTTCTTGATTGCCATCAATGGATCTGGTTCTTCCTCGTCGCCAGTTTTGTTTCTCGGTTATCAGATTCATTTTGTGCGGTGAACACTAGCTGTACCTTTGGTATTAGTACATTAGTTGGTGCTTGAAACAATGTAGGCAGAGAGTGACCGATTAACTGAATGAACACTGGTTGTTTATCGGAACTAAGAACAGAGCACCAACACCATGTGTGCTTCTTAAATCACCTCCAGGTCTAGACTCCCAGTTGCCCAAGTAGCACGTGCTGTGTAGCGATTGGTCAATACAGTCACATGGTCAATTGTCTTAAAGGTACATATCACTCCACTTTACCACAAGGGGCTCTCCTCATGGTGCTTCCCCCGTCGGGGGTCTTTAGTCATCCATCAGCACCTCTGACAGAGCCACAAATTCTATATCATACCCCATGACCAAGGCTTAGATGCAAATGGGGCAGTCTGTGGCAGGGCTTTCATTGCCCTGCAACCTAGTGGATGTGTGCCATTGGCATCTCTCTGCAACTCATTCTTGAACAGAGAAACATCTGCTACAGCCAGAGGGGTAGCACCACTGAGAAGTATAAGGAAGAGAAGGTGGAAACAGTCTTAGTTGCACAATGCAATTCACTTCTTTAAGTGTCGTGCAGTCCTTAGTATCCCATTGCACATTGACCTTTTGGAGCTGAATAGACATAAAATCAATGAACCTGTCACAATGTAAGAGTAGGAGGACTGTGGTGTACGCTTACTTGAAGCAAGAAGATTTGTATGCTGGAATGGAGTCTTGATTGTAGCCAGAAGTGCTGCCACAGGGGACTGGGTGAAAAGGATGCTGTGCTACATGCCCCACACTCAGATGAACCTTGCCTGGATGAAGGGATTGTGGGCTTCTCTGGCATGCAGGTCAAAGGGCAGAGGCATTGGCAGAGCTTTGACAGCTGATTGGCATCATCTTCCTACCCCTCCATAGATCCCCACCATCCTCTGGCACCAGTTCCACTTCTCTCAATAGTGCCCAGTTGTGCAGACCTCAGTACACCACCACTATTTGTGAGATCCTTGAAGCACCATATAGGAGAGGACTCCAGACTGATCAAGGCACCGGAATTGCATTTTAAAGCCAAGGGACTGCTCAATGGTTGTTCTGGTCATAAAATGGCAATGGTTATATCTCTGTGTGCCTCTGTGGTGGGATTCCAGTGTCTACAGCCATGTCTTCAGCAGATACCGCTGTCAACCAGGGGCCATTCATGGAGGTTGTCTGGTCATCTGAAGAGTTGAGGTACCTGAGAATGCCTCAGTATGAACATGTCATAAGCAGCTACCTGGGAGCATTTCTCACAACTGAAGGATCGTCTTGTGGCGGGTGCATACTAACTGCACATGAAAGCCCTTGCTATTAACAAGGAGACCTTGCTGGTCTGATAGTGCCTTTCTGGGTACAGTTTAGCACACCCTGCATTTAAGGAAATCCTGCCACGGAGGAGAACCTGACAGCCCTCTGTGTCTGACTCATGGTCATCACCATACCCTCTGGCCTCAGGTCCTCCTCCAGAAGGGTGAAGATGTCTGCCACCACCTGCCCAGAGAGCCACAGCCTTCAGGAATGCTGCTGCTCCTGATTCAGTTGCTGGCCCTCCCAATGTGGCTGCTAACTTGTATGATGTTCAGGCCCTAAAACTACCGCATTGATAGATCTTTCGCCTTGTTAATGTGGGATTTGTAAATATGGACATTAACATGCTCCTGCCTCCTTGTCAACTTGACATGCTCTGACTGCCGATTACTGCAGTAAGAAATTTGCTTTAAAAAGTACAGGTTTGGGAATGGGCTTACTTCAAGCACAATATTTATGTTAATGTTACACTGGCCTGATGCCCTAGGCTGTCCAACACAGCCACAAAACAAAGTGCAGGGGCTGTCAGCCTTGATTCAATGGTAGCACTCTCACTTCTGAATCAGAGGTCATGAGTTCAAGTCCCACTATAGGGACTAACACTTCAGTGTAGATGTTGTCTGCTGGTCCTCCTCAGTGGTCCACCCATCACAGACAGGTGAGGACCTTGTGAAGACATGAGGGTCTGAAGTCCTGTTGAGTTGTGAAATGATGCTGCAGGAGCCAGCAGTAATTTCTTCACCCAGCCTCAATCGATACTCCTGTAATGACAAACCTCTGTCTAAGGCTGACCTCAGGCTTTCCACTTTTCCTCCTTTATCGTTCTGAGTGCATGTCAGTTTCAGGCCTCAAGTACTTCCCTCTGGGCACTCGCCTTCTCTAAGTTGCTGAGTTCCACACACTGCATGTGACCCATGGGCTGCTGGAAAGAGCCATTGGCATGGAAAAAAATAGCTCTTAATTTGGCTTCTTAAATGCTTAATTGGCTTCCTGCTGCTGCCACACAGCTTGCCGACAACCCGCAACTGCGAAAAACGTGAGGAAGTGGGAAGACATCGGGATAATGGGCCAACACAAGTCTTTCCAATTCTCAAACGCATCCACCTCAAACCCACCTCCAATGGCCTGGGAAAACTACCCCCCCTTTACACTGATACATAAAGTGGCCCTGCTATAAATTGCTCTTACCAGTCAAAACATCTTATAAAGAAGGATAGTTCTAGAACAAAGTAGCAGTTCCTGAACATTTTTTTTTAATTATACCAAGTACACAGTTAGATCCCAGATACTGTGACATTATTAAGACTCAGCTGAGATATTAAGTGGATGGCCTAAGCAAGAAGCCAAAGTGACTTTCCTTCCAGGTGAAGTCAGCTGAAGAGGAACTGAGGCCAAAATAGATCTGAGCATTTACTATTGCTCCTCCTCAGGTCCCCATGCAGAAAGCTTAGGCCTCCCTGCCCTTGGGACAGCCGCTTCCCAAAGTCCCCAGGAGGCAGACCTTAACACCAATCTGCTGCTGCTGGGTAACACCTGGGCTATGCAATTCTCTGCCAGCTTTCCACCTGGAACTGGAACATGTGGGGAGTTGGCTGGCAGGATTTAAATGAAGCCCAAGTGTTAAAATAGCCTTATCTGTGGAACAGCAGATGAGTTTCCAACTCACTTCGCTACTCACCCACCCAAAATCCCCTCCGAATTAAAACCAGAGCCACAGTATTACCAAACAGAAATGAGAATGACATCAGTAAATGAAGCAGGCAACAGTTACACCAAAACAGTTTCAGATTCACATGAATTGGGTTAATAACTGTTCAGAAAGACTTCTTAGGTAGACTGTCCAAAGGGACAAGAGCAGTTAAGAAAATGGATGATAATTAATGTTGTCCAAATGGCACAATAAGGCAATCTTTGGTTTGATGTAGCAATGAGTGATAAAGAAAAGGAATTTCATTGGATCCAATTCTTGATCTGTGCTGAACTTGCCAATTTCAGGCAGACATTGCTATGACACAAGCAAGTGCATATTTTTCCAGGCCATAATAGTTTAGATGTTCAATCATACAGAAATATTGCTGTACGTTTCATTTTTGTGGTTGATTTTGCTAATAGACTCAGTTCTTTTAAGCCAGGTGTGAAACACATCAGCCAGGGTACATACCTCTGTCCAGACCCAAGAGCATTAGGATTTCCTATCACTGGCCTACCTCCGAGCAGGGCATAGTGCTTGAGAAAAAGGTGAAGCTGCATGTCAGGTCTCGGCGGTCAGGATCCTCTACTTCGAAATAGAAATTAGCAGTTAGAAAGTCCTGACTAAAATGAAAAACCTGGCAAAGGGTTATTTTTAAGTTGAAAATGTTTGTTAACTACAATCTATGATCTGCTTACCCAAGACACCTGTTGAACCTTTAGTTACCATGGCTCTGAAAGCAAATCAAAATGCTATGTCTTCTGGGGTGGAGAAAATTCTACTCACCTTATGTAAATGAATCCAATTGGTTTGCTTTAGCTGCTGGTCTAGAAAAAACTCTGGCATTCCCACACCACCCCCAGGATAGTCCTGAAAATCCCAGAGAAAATCCCTAAGTTCTGTGGCTGGGGACTGGGACAAGAGAGTGAAAAATCAGACCTCCCTAGCAACTACAGGAAATATATATCTTACATTGCACCATAACTTCCATAGTCTCTGTAGGTCAACAGGCGGATGTACAGCCACCCAGCAGTTTTCCTTTTTAAATACTGAGTGGTCGGGCACAGCAACTCCCAACACAGAGAAGTACATCGACACACAAGAGACAATGCAACAGACAAATAAATCTAGCACTTGCAAAAGTAGCAGTGTAATTTCTAAATCAACATTCATGGCAATTTTGAGGTTAAAGTGGACGTGAATTGTCTTGTATGATGTTCAGGCCCTTAAATACTGAATTGATAGATCTTTCGCCTTGTTAATAATGTAAATATGGACATTAACATGCTCCTGCCTCCTTGTCAACTTGACATGCTCTGACTGCCAATTACTGCAGTACAAAATCTGCTTCAAAAAGTACAGGTTTGGGAATGGGCTTACTTCAAGCACAATATTTGTGTTACACTGGCCTGATGCCCTAGGCTGTCCAACACAGACACAAAACAAAGTGCAGTGACTGTCAGCCTTGATTCAATGGTAGCACTCTCACTTCTGAATCAGAGGTCATATTTTCAAACCCCACTATAGGGCCTAACACTTCAGTGTAGATGTAGTTTTTTAGATTTGAAGTTAAACCAAGGCACCAGCTATGATCTCAAGTAAACATAAAAGATTCCATGTATTATTTGAAGAAGAATAGGCATGCTCTCTTAGTGTCCTGGTCAAAGTGTATTCCTTAACAATCATCTAAAGAAGATTTACTGTTCATAATCTCATTGCTGTTTGGGAGACATTGGGTGGAATTTTTTGTGCCCGCTGGCAACGGGTGTGCTAGGTGTCGGGTATGGACAATATGGCATGGTCTGCTTCACAAAGGCGGGATGGAACGTTGCGACCATCCACTGAGCCCGCCGGCAGCGGCCAACTTTCCCGCCAATGATTGGCATTGTAATACATCAACATCTCATTAAAAGGCCCTCCTGCCAGGCTCTGGACCCGTCCAGATCGTCCATCCACATCGGTGGGCAAGCACGTCGACGTGTTTCACAACAGCACACAAGCGACGTTAACTTGGCAGCCTTCACTTTGGGGAACTGAGGTGAGTGAACAGCATTGTTTTCCACAGCTCACCAGGGTTGCCTGTTGCTCAGCAAGCTTCAGGGGCATCAGGGCAACAGCTGCCTGGCCCCAGGGCCAACTGTACTCTGGGTGTGGGGTGGGCTGGTGTCCGGGGGCAATTGCTGCCTGGCCCCAGGAACAACTCTACTGGGGGTGGGGGGTGGGTTGGTATCCAGGGGCAACTGCTGCACTGGCGTTGGATCCCACGTACAAGCAATCGAGGTGGATGGCAGAGTGGGTGAGGGAAGTGGACACGCAGTAGGAACACCTGTATAAACTGACCATGCCTCTGCAACTGAGACAAATCAGGTGCAGCCACAGTTATATGATTGGGGGCAGGATCCTAGACTACCTGCCCATGCAAGCAATATGGAGGCATCAAAGGGCCACCAAGCTCTCCAGGTCTTACCCGCCACTACCCTGGAACAGACTGCGAGTCTATGACACTTTATTGGGCCACGGAGCAGTTAGATTGCACAACTTGTACAAACTCCTCGCCAATGCTGGCCATATAGCAGTCACTGCTGGAGGCGCTCACAGCCCCTTGCAATCTCAGCATTCAAGTTTGGACCAGTGTCCCCAATGTCGCAGGTTGACAGGGCAGCCATGCAGCGCACTCATCTCTGGCCAAGTGAGGGGTGACCAGCACTCAACGGGAAGCATTAAGGGCGATCACACAGGGCCAGAAAAGGTACAGCCATGATAACCATGTCTTTCTCTCTCTTTCATGCTGCAGGAGGACCACTAGTGACCTAGCTGTATGCCTGATGGCCTACAGAGAGTGCAGAAGAGGGTGAGAGCAACTGAAGCACATGGCCATGCAAAGGCAGGAGCTGCAACCTCATGGAGAAGGGGCTGCTGGGGCTCCTGCACACGCTGCCCAGAGTTGACAGCGAACCATGGCTGATTGGCACCTAGTGACACCCAGGGCCTATAGACGTCACCTAAGAACCGGTGTCACCGATGACTACACATTTCTAGGGACCTCGTCGCTCATATCTGGCCACTTACTGCAGGAATTGGCACCAAGGGGACATGGAGGGCATCCACTGCCAGTGGCCATGAAAGTGACCACGGCACGCAATTTCTATGTCAGTGGGTCCTTTCAGGGCTCCACCGGTGACCTCTGTGGGATTTCACAATCAGCCCCCCCACAAATCCATCCATGAGGTCACGGGTGCCATCTTCTCCATGGCACAAAACTTTGTGCATTTCACCCAGGACCGGGACAGCCAGGATGCTACGGCCATTGGATTTGCCCTGATCTCGGGATTCGCAAGGGTGCAGAGTGCGATCAACTGCACCCATATGGCGCTCAGGTCTCTGTCGCTTTACACAGTGGACTACATCAACCGCAAGGGCTTCCACTCACTGAACATGCAGCTGGTATGCAACCACCAGAAACACACCCTGCAGCTATGCGCACAGTTTCCAGGGAGTGTGCGTGATGCCTACATCCTCAGTCACTCGCAGATCCCTGCAGTCTTCCAGAGTCCACAGAAGCTGCAGGGTTGGCTCCTCGGGGACAAGGGCTACCCTCAGAGGCCGTAGCTGATGACACCCGTGCGGTGGCCTCAGACTGCAGCAGAGCGACGCGATAACGAGGCTCATGCAGCAGCTCACAACTTGGCGGAGCAGACCATTGGATTGCTGAATATGCAGTTCTGGTGCCTGGACCAGTCTGACTGCGCCCTGCAATATTGTCCGCAGCGGGTGTCATGTATCATCATCCTCTCCTGTGCCCTTTACAACCTGGTGCTCCACTGGGGTGAGGAGCTGGATGAGGAGGAGATGGAGGAGCTGGAGGTCTCCTCGGATGAGCAGCAGCGGGGATGAAGCTGAGGGGGTCCTCGGTAGTGACGAATTTGGGGATGAGGCTCTCGCGCTGGCTAGACGAGGCAGGCCCGCTCAAGAGGTCCTCATAAGTGCCAGATTTGTAGAAGGTGATGATGACGGGCATTGAGGTGTCCCCATGGATCCTCATATCACAGTTGTGAGCATTTGACTCAAGTCTGGCTTATCGCAGCGCCAATAACCTCTGTGATAATGCTCCTTTCATGGAGATGTAGTGGAGGCCCTAATAGTCGCTTGATCGCAGGAGGATGATGACAACATGCAGTGAGGACACTCCATAGATTTTGACATAAACTCTGAGAATGTCTGACTCCTGTCTGGCCAAGGGCAGCTCGCTTGCACTCCATGATCAGGGCCATCTCATAGAGAGGCAGCTATGAAACTTTGAATCTGATGCTGTGTTCCCCTTCACCACCTGAGCCCTTCAGGAGCTGGTGCATAGCATCACTGATCGCAGATGCTGGTGTGATGGGGGCCAACCCCACCTTAAATGTCCTGAGAGCACACAGAGCGAATGCGAGAACTCTCTGGTGCCTGCCCACTACATTCTGGCAGCAATGACCAGCACTGCCGAGGTGCAGGCATCAGTAATGTTTCCAGGGAATGTGAGGATGGACCATCACTGTGGTCTGAAGGCTACACAGAGCACGGGGAAAAGGCCCTGGACTGAGACACCTGCCTTTTATCTTGTGCAGAAAGGTTTCACATTTTGACAAGAATGTTGCTCATCAGAACAAGGAGCCACAGGCAGGGAGACATTCTTAGGAGTTTATTGACAATAGTGAACAGTGTGTACAAATGATTAACACCCGTGCCCAGGCTGTGCAACTAATTCTTCTTAACTTTCCTAATCCTGCTGCTATGTCTTGGTGCTCCCCGGACATCCACAGCAGAGGTGGAGGCAGCCTGCAGATTGTGACATCCTGTCTGTGATGACTTTGGCGGGCATCCTCTGGAGGGCTGAGACTTGGAGGGCCCCGGCCTGCTTTCACTGTCCTCCAGTGGCACCCTCCTCGGCCTGTGAAGCTGAAGCTGTTGAGGTCACAGGAAGAGGGGATTCGGATGGGCCGGACACTCCTGGAGTCACCTGGGCAGATGACCCTGGGATGTCCGCCTGCTGATTTTCCTCCCTATGGGTGCCCCAGGGCCGGTGGCTGACTACATGAGGGGAAGAGTTGCTGGAGTGAGATTGAGCTGCCTGGCACCCGTCTCGCATACACACTGTTGGAGGCCAACAATGGCATCAGCGATGGAGTTAAGCCCACGCTGCAGTGCAGGAGCAATGTCCTGGACCAAGGTCTCTGTGGCAGCTGCCATCCTGCCAGTGTTGACCTCAGTGCGTTGCAATACCAGCGCTATCACCTCAGCCAGACTGGCTCCTCCATCATGCCTTGCAATTTGAGGAGTGCAGTGGACATCCCTTCCTGTTGTTCCCTAGCTTGCCTTTGCAGCTCCAGCAACTGTGACATGACCGAATCCAGAGACTCAGACTCAACAGGTTCCTAGCCTCCAGCAGCCCTCCAAATGCCAGGGACCTGGGAAGTCCCTAACGTTGTCTGCTGTGGATTAGACTGTGCACTCTGCTCACCGGTATATGATCCTGTGCCTATTTGAGAGCTAAGTCCCACTGAGGTGTGTCTGTCTGTCCTGGTAGAGAGTGTGGGTGAGCGCTATGACCGAACTCTTAGGAGGGTACGTTCCGTTCACCTTTGGATGTCCCTTCCAAACTGGTTTGGAGGCCCTGGGTCATGGACTTTATTGGCTCTTGGAGTGATGTGCCTGCAGAAGCAAGGGGAGATAAATAGTGCATGGCATTGACCTGTGTCACAGAATACATTACTCACGTCATTTTGTTTACCCGCTACCGCACTTAGTGCAAATCTGGGAAAATTCCACCCATTGGGTGGGATTTTCTGGCCCCGCCCACGACTAGGATTGTCCAGTCCCATCGAAAGACTTTTGGCTATGTTGCTAAATTTCCCGCAGCGGGTCCCACCATGACGGGGCTGGGAAATCCCAGCCCTTGTGTGTAAATTGGCTGCTGGGATTTCTGACATTACAACAGTCACAGCACTTCAAAAAAGAGTACTTCATTAGTTATAATGTGCCTTGGAGCCATGAATAGGATTATATAAATGCAAGTCTTTCTTTCTGCAAAATAAATTAGTAGATAATGTAGCTTAGTAGTACTTAACTTACACCAATATTTAAAAGCCAATTTCTGAAACCAAAATAGCTACACATTTCAGATTTCTTAAGGCTGGATTCTCCTCCATAAGCCCACCTATAATGAGGCAGGATAAGGACAGAGAAGAATCCTACCGCGGACTCACTGTCCTGACCACCATTTTGCTCCCACCACTGCAACCATTGCATGCATGTGCCACTCACTGGCCATTTCCCCCCCCATCAGTCCCAGTTGTCACTGCTCTCCAAGAAGGATGGTAGAGGTAATCCCAAGGGAGCGGCAGTCATGGGCCCTGATGTCTGGGAATGATGAGAAACTACAATGTGGTTTTACAGAAGCAGCCTATTGGCAGGAGTACCTCCAATCCCTTTTGAAAACAAATGGAGTAAGAAATGTAATTTTCTCTGCCAGTGTGTAACATTGATTTATTGTCTGGCCATGTGGCAACAAATGTTTAATCTTAAAAATAAAATCAACTTTGAAGTGTATTGCACTGGATGTGAAGGAGACTGCATAAAATTGATGCATTTGACAGACTTTGCCAAAAAACTTCATTTATTTTTTAATTGTTGGCTCAATTATTTTTTATTGCAAAAACTGATTGTAGAAATCCGTTTTGCCTTGAAATTACGGGTCAGGTGCTCATTAATTATAGAGTTACAGATTTAAAATAAATGACTGAAGACAAAAAGAGAGAGCTTGCAATTATATAATGTATTTTACATCCTCAGGACATCCGTAATGGCTCACAGCCACTGAAGTACATTTTTGTAAGCACAGCAATATTGGCAAACACAGCAGGAAATATGAACAAAGCAAGTTCCACAAATAGCAATAAGATAAATAACCAGATGATCTATTTTAGTGGAATTTGCTAAGCAATAGATATTGGCCATACCACTAGGAGAACTCCCATATTCTCCTTCAAATAGTGCTAGAGGACTTTGCATGTTTACCTAAATGGTAGTCATGCCTCAATCACATCAACAAAAATAGGGCACTTCTTCAGCACTGCACCACATTATCAATCTAAGTTAAATGCCCTAGTCTCCAGAGTGTAGCTTGAATGCACAACCTTCTGACTAAAAAGTTAAGAGCACCATTGCTGGACCAAAAATTACTGTACCGTAAACTTACTGCAGATAAGTGCACAATTTTTCTGCCCAATGTTACTTTGAGACAATGATTCAGCCATCTAAACCCGCATGAAGCTGCAGCACAATCACAATGAAAATAGCAGATTCATATTTCTTGTGTTCCAATGAGCTATTGTGGCTACTGGGATGACTCCTTGAAGAGTGCAAAATTGGAGGCAATTGATTTAACTGCAAGAGATAACGGGTGCTTGAACCTTTTAAATTTCTAACAATCTGATTACTTTCTAGTCAGTGACTGAGGTTCAAGACTTATACAGGTTTCAAAGTCCAAGTTCTTAAGGGCATTTTTCCAAAGGGCTGAGCCTGTATTTTATCGGCAGGCATGCCAGTGACTGATTTACTCACTGTTCCAGGCTGATGTGCATTAATCCTTCAGCTAACTGAGTGTGAGCAGCCAATGTGAGGTGAATTCCAGAACTGAACTCTAGAAGTAACAGGTAAAGAATGATTTAATGGAAGCCAAATTGTGAAATTACATACTAGCACTGAAATGCACCTGTAAAAGTAAACTTTTATCAAGTTAGTGCACAAAATTCAAATTACTGCACCTACTTCAGTCCCGTTCTCCCAACGTTAAACATAAGTCAACCATTATAGGCTGCCACTATCTACATCAAAAATTCATCTCAACTGTAGTCATGTAATATCTACAATGCAAAGTTAAGTAATAAGATCTTTCATAAGCTCCTAAATCTACATATTAAAAACATAGTATCTGGCGATCAACTATACCAGTACTGTTTATACAAATTGTAGGTCACAATACATCGTCAATTAAATGCTTCAGAATTTACAATCTAAATAAGAATTTTTTGGAATCATCAATCACTATGTTAACTCACTTTTAGCATTCTCTTACAATTATATCATTATGTTGTTTCTATGAAATGGTTTTCCTCGAGGTAACAGGTTTGAGCTAACAGAAAGTTGTGATTTGCTTGATGCAATCATTCATAAACTTGATATGGGTACTGCTACAAACCAGTTCAAACTCATTTCATGCTTCTTGCATTAATTATTAATATAGGTGTACAGCTTCTGATCAGCAGAGTAATGCCTTCAGTTGCTGAATGTAATGGTTCAGAACAGGATGTAATGTTTCAAACTGGAAAATTCATTAAAACAAGCCTTCTGGCAAAAATATAAATAAACCGGTTAACAGTTCTGCTCTCTTTTAAGTTTAACTAAAAAGATTTCAGAACAAAATAAATAATGACTAGTTTCTATTACAAGCTACGTACCATATCGATGCATTCACATGATAGTCGGAGATCAAAAAAAAAACTTGCACTTTGCTTTGCCCATTTATTAAACACAGAGCAGCGGGGGAAAGGTCCAATTTTGTGGAGCTACGTCCCATGCCCGAGGTGCCCCTCAGATACATCTGCTGTCAAATGGCTAATAAGGTACCTAATGCCTGCTTAAGGATCATATGCTGAAATTTGTCAAAAACTAGGCAGCTGTACAGTGGTGTCAAAGGGACAGCTAAAGGTGCCAAAGACAAGGAAATTTTGTTGTGCACATTCTTTAATGTGAAGCCAGGAGGAGTTCCTCATGCTTTTTCTGACCCAAAGCAACACTGTGGTCCACAGCCACTTCTGCTCACTGACTAATCCCACCCCCACCCCCTATGGTCTAACTGAGAGACAATGCCAGTGTCGCAACCAAATCAGTTTGCAGTAAACCAACAAGCAGGCTCTGGATGCTTAGTTGGCATCTGTAGCTGGCCAGAAGTATTCAAGTGAAGACCAAGGGCCACTTTTGGATGAGATTCAGGCTTCTGGCTTTTGACTCATATTGTGGGCATGTCAAATATTTCATGCCTGAAAAATGGGCCTATACAAATTTCTTGCACAAAATACTACCATCCAAAAATGCAATGCATTTCTCCTCAATTACTTAATCTTAATTGTTAAACATTGGCCAGCTAACTAACCATCTGGATTCAGAAGAGTTGTTCAACTTCCGTTGCTCACAATCTCAGGAATCACTTTAGGAGAATTTTTTTTTTGATATTTAACATAAAGCTGTCATTACCTCTGAGCAAAATTAGAGCACTTTAGAAATGATATATCAACTTCATAGAGAAACTGGATTTAAAGTTATTACAGAAAGGAAGGGGTTTAATTTAAAACAGCCCTGATTTTTCCCCTCACCACCCATCCATAAACAGAAAGGCGTTTTTGAGTTTTGATTTCCCCCTTTATAAGTGGTGCTGTGTTTTCCCCAACCCTTCAGTTTTTGGAGTGATCCAATCCTCTATTAATAACCCCACACAAACTCAAGATACGGTAAATCAGAGGGTTAACTTATTTTATACATACTCAAAAATGCAGAAAGGGGGTTTGCAACATAGCCCTCAGAATATTCACACAATAAAAGAGGGATAAGGGAAAGAAAGAGGGATGGGGCAAAGACAGCAGATAAAATAAGAAGTATTGTTTCATGTAAGTCCAGAGTCCAGAATCAAATGTCCAATGGTGTATTCCTTCAGAGAGATTAGCCAGCTGAAACTGATGCAGGGTGATCCACTTTTCTAGTAGCGCTGACTTCCACGATGGGAGAAGCACACGGAGATGAATCAGTTTTGCAGTAGGCACTGGTACAGGAGTTCAGATGTTCCAGCAGAAAACAGTGTAGATGACGGCCAGGCAATTTAACATTTGAACAGAGGTCTGGTTCTGTTGCTGCTCTGTTGATGGAAGATGACTGACTGCCTGGTTTCAGCTCCACAAAGTAATATTACAAGTTCCAGCAACTTGGGGAAGGTCATGTGACATAAGTCCCACTTCTTCCCCTTGGTTTGGACAAAGGATGTATATTCCTAGTCTGGATTCTCGAAATGGTTAATGTTGCATCCATTTATAGGTTTCAGAGCCCCTTTGTCCTCGCAGATGTATCATCTTTGCTGGCCAGAGCTCTGCGTCACAAATAGAAACGATCTTTGTGCATTTCATTGGAATTTTATTTCTGCAGTCACAAGGAACATTAATGCCTCTTTAGAGATGATGAGATCCTTGCTGTTTTCTGACAGCTAGAAATTCCTTTTGTGTGAGCTGTAGCTAGTCGGGCTTCGGTCACTGTAAAGCATTTGTCCATTTAAAAGAAAATAATAATTTTATAAAGTAGCCAGGATGATATAGACATATATATATTTTTTTCCTTCATGACTTCTGGGCATTACACAATATATATCAAGAGCTGTTGAATGTGACTTTATGGGGTTCAAAGTCATGGTCCTGATTTTAACCAGCGTCATCCTGACCATCAAAGGGCAGGACAAGGTTAAGATATCAGAATCGAGCAACCCAAGCCCAATCCCAGCCACCTTAATACTTCTAGCTGCGATTCAGGAGTTGCAGAATGCTCCTGCTATAACAGGCAGAGACCGATTTAACATCGAAAAGTCATGGCCCAATTATTCAATTAGTGCAAAGATTATGATTAATCTTAAAAAGGGTGGTCATGCACTTCTCGCTGCTTGACAGCAACAATTTCATGCGTGGAGTCAACTGGCCAGAAGAGGCAAGTAAGTCATTCAATTCTGCCTGTTTTTAAAAGGTTCCAGTGGGCCAGGAAGATTGGTGTTCCTCCAAAGCCAACAAGGAAGACTTCAGCTTTCCCAGCCCCAACCATTCATGCTCTGCTGCTCATCTTAGTTATCCGGCACCTATCGACTGTCAGGGACAATTGCCATGGGCCTCTGCTGCAGCTTCTTGCTGGTAATTTCTGCTTCTACCTGTTGTCCAAGCAGTCAATATGACCGGCTGTCAAGATACTGTATAATCTTAAAGGAGAAATACACCCCAACTGTATCGCTTCAAATAAGTAATATCGCTTATCTTATTTAAACATAGTTCTCCATTAAACATAAAAACATAAGAAATAGGAGAAGGAATAGACTATTCCGCCCTTCAAGCCTGCTCCACCATTCAATGGCCAGGTCTTCCGGTCTCTGCAAGGTCAGGAGGAATACACTAGGGGACCCCTCAGACGACCCAACACAAGGAGTCTGTGGGAATTGCCTGAGAAGTTTCAATTTTCCATGGATAATCCCCCAGCGCCTGGAAGCCTCCAGAAAAGTCTCCAACTCTAAGTTAGAGTCAGAGACATTGGAGAGTTCTGACTTACTTACCTGGGTAATTACTCAGAAACTATTAGACAGAAAAAAAAACATGTCTAACAACTGAGTGCCACAACCCCCCCGACGCACGACTTCCCACTGGCCCCACCGCTGATTTCCCCAAGCATCTGACTCCCCCTGACCCTCTGACGCCTGCTGACCACCTGACCAAACCCCCCCCCCCCACTGATACTGCGATTCTCCCGACACTCCGACTCATGCCCCAACCCTCCAACTCCCCTCTGACATACTAACTCCTCCCCGACCAGACCTGACCCAACATCCACACTACCCACCCTGCCACCTGCCACCGTACAGATCCTGACACCTGTTATATTAGGTGTTTGGGGTCTGGATGGGGTTCTTCTGGGTTTTGCTATTTTCCCTAAGTAGGCTATTTAAGAATGTAGTTTGTTAAAACCATTATTGTTTACTTACAGCACTTTGTACATCTTAGGAACTCTGCATGAGCTTAAACTTCTCCTCCCTCCAGAATCTATTACTTAGTCATATGCCATTATATCATAGTTACATCAGCATTATGTACTGCTGATATTAACCTTTTGCCCTACATCTCCTGCCAAGTCTTTATCCCAACTATAAACATCCTCCTACTGCTCCCCTCAAAGCCTCAGATTTCACAGGGTTAGTCTCTGAGGTGCCTTGACCAATCTCCCTGATCTTTTTCTGATCTCCTTCTGAGGTCGCAGACATTCTGCACTCTCTCTTCATTCAACATAAGTGTCCTTCTCCTGGGTGGCTGTACAGCTTTGTCCTGTTTCTTGTTCCTTATCCAGATCTGAGTAGTAAGCCCAAGTTTCTATTGGCTTTCTTACCAAGGATATTAATGTGCTGCAGTTTCTGCTTATCTTTCCCTGGTCTGTTTCAATCCTGTAAGATCTCGGTTGTGAAGCTATTTCTATTATTATGCCTTCTTTCTGTTGGTCCCATATCCACACTCTCTCCCGGGGCTGCATCACTGAATAGTCTTGTTCTCTGTGCCTGAAGTTGAAGTTAAGAGCATGTTGTGTCTCTGTTCCTTCTCACGCCTTTTAACTCTCTCATGGTCATTTGAGGTGATATTTGGTTCAAGTTTCTGTTGCAGAGCTAGAAATTGTGTTCTCAGTCATCATCCCATTAACAACTCTGATGGTGACAACCCATTTTGTAGCAGTCAGATTTGCTAACTAAGAATGGCTTAAGTTGAAATCTTCTTTCTTCTTTATCAATTCTTTGATGGGTTGAACACCTCTCTCAGCTTCTCCATTTGCTTGAGGGTACCAAGATGAGCTAGTCACATGAATGAGTCCATATTCCTTTGCAGAATAAATCAGTTGCAAATTGTCAATCATTGCCTGACACTACAATGTCCAAGATGCCATGTGTAGCATTGATTCTCTTCAGCGATTGAATGACTGCTTCTGCCATAATGCTGTGAAATCTGTTCACTTAAATCCAACTGGAGTAGTAATCAATGGCAATAAGAATAGCTTGCCTTTAATATCAAATAAATTCATCCCCAGGCACCATGGCCTTGCTGGCAAGTAGAAGGTGACAGTGGTTCTCTTTGCTCTTGGCTCTTCACTGCACATATAAGGTAATTTGACATTAGTTATCCAATAGAACGAGCAATAGAATGACCGGTAGACTGGTTTCTGACCTCTTGTTCGACATTTTTCCATCCCTACATGACCTTGATAAATAGTTTGAAAAAGAATCAAGCTGAAGTGTTCTCAGAATGACTAATCTGTCATTAAAAACTAGGAGATCATCACTGTGAGGTGTTTTCTCTCTTCAAAGTACTGCCTTAGTACTGGTTGTTAGCAGTATAGCCTGGCCATTCTTCGAGATAACATTTCCTTTATCTGGACACATTTGTAATTTTGTTGTTGTTCTTGTTTTAGTTCCTGCAGCTATTTTGCATTAGCCAGCAGGCATTTCGTAATGAGGGATGTATTTGCTTCCACCTCCTCAATGAAATTCAAATAATCTATTTTAGTTCCTTCAACTAACATTCTTGATAGTGCATCTGCTGTCATCTAGTACTTCCCACGAATATACTCAGTTACTGAATCATACCTCATTAGTGTCAGCCTGAAGCATTGAATTCTAGGCGGCAGCTTTGCAATCTCCTTCATGTTCAGAAGATTGACTAATGGCTTATAGTTGGTTTCAATTTTAAACTGTGATCCCATCAAATAGTTTGAGAACTTCTCACATGTTCATGTTGCTGCCGATGCTTCCTTCTCAATTGTAGCATATCTTTTTTCTGTGTCTGTGAGTGATCTTGAGGCATGATAAATTGGTCTACCTTTACCATCTGTTTGTACTTGGAATAAAACTGCAACCAGACCTTTAGACAATGCATCTGCTGCTATTGAGGTCAGCAGTTCTGGATTGTAGTGGACTAAAATATCAAATTTTTGATCTTCTCAAAAGAACTTTGCTGGTTGATATTCCAGCATCACCTTGTCTCAACAGCTTTTTAAAAATTTGTTCATGGGATGTAGACACCACTGGCTAGGCCAGCATTTATTGCCCATATCTAATTGCTCTTGATCAGAGGGCATTTAAGGGTCAACCATATTGCTGTGGGCCTGGAGTGACATATAGGCCAGACCAGGTAATGGCATTAGTGAACCAGATGGGTTTTTACAACAATCAGCAATGATTTTGTGGTCATCACCAGGCTTTTAATTCCAGATATTTTTATTAGGTTTGAACATGGGTCTCAGGAGCATTACCCTGGGTCTCTGGAATACTAGTCCAGTGACAATACCACTTTGCCACCACCTCCCGCCAGTTGTTTCTGCCAAATTTGGTAGGAACTTGCCTACTTCGCTGAACATTCCTAGGAATCTCTGTAGCTCTGTAATATTCCTGGGTTGTGGAAACTCTCTAATCACCTTTGTTTTCTGTGGGTCGACTGTTATTCCTGAGACTTGCACAATGTGCCCTAAAAATTTGACCATAAGTTTTGCAAATTCATATTTCTCATTCAATGTCAAACCTGCATCTTGTAGAAATTTCAGGACCGCTCTCACTCTACTGTCATGCTCTTCCCTCATGGAACTGTGTCCGAATATGTTATCCATATGGCATATTACTCCTTCCATGCCTTCTAGAGTCTGAGACATAGGGCAGCATTTTCCCATCAGTGAGCAAGGGCAGGGCCCGCCACGCTATCAACCCAGCCACCCTATCCACTCAGTCACCTTACCCATCCAGCCATCCTATACACCCAACCACCGAATCACCCTACCCAGCTGGCACCAGGTCCACCCTATCACCCTGCCATCCTACCCACCTACCCATTTACCTCACTCACACTCATTCATTAACACACTGAAAAGCAATTTAAACATCCCAAAGCTTTTCAGTATGATAGTAAACAAAGATTTGGCTTGGCTTTCCCTGACAACCCTGCACTATGAAGGACGACTCCCTTGAGGACTCCATGAAGTAGAACAGTACGGGTGAAAATTAGGAATAGCAAGAGTCAGAAAACACTGGTGTAAGTAGTTTATAGGCCACCTAAGAGCTATTACAACATTGGGCAAACTATTAAATAAAAAATTATTGGCTTGTAGCAAAGGAAATGTAATCATTCTGGGGAATGTATAACTTTCATATAGACTGGGACAGTCTATACATTTTGCAACCAACTAGGAGTAAAGCTAGCTTAGATTTAGTATTGTGTAATGAAACAGGGTTAATTAGTAATGTCATTGTAAAATGTTCACTGGGAAATAGTGATCATAATATCATTGAACTCCATGTTTAGTTTAAAAGTGACATACTCCAATGCAAACAAGAACCTTAAACTTAAAGCCAATTAAATAGATATGAGGGGAGAACTGGATACAGTTAATTGGGTAAAGAGACTGAAAGGTATGGAGAAAAATGAACAGTGGGAAACATTGAAAGAAAAAATTCAAAATCTCCAACAAAAATACATTCCATTGAAAAACAAAAACTCAGCAAGAAAGACCCATCTGTGGCTCACACAGGAAGTTAAGGATCGTGTTAGATTAAAAGAACAGACTTACAATGTTGCAAAAAAAAGTAACAATTCTGAGGATTGAGAGTGTTAGAAACCAGCAGAGGGCCACCAAAAAGTTGATAAAAAGGGAAAAAATAGAATATGAGAGTAAACTAGCCAGAAATATAAAACAGATTGTAAGAGCTTTTATAAGTATATAAAATTAAAAAGAATAGCTAAAGTAAACATTGGTCCCTTAGAAGTAGAGGGAGGAATGAGGAAAAGGCAGAGGCATTGACAAATATTTTGTGTAGAAGATACATGTTTTATACTAGAAATAGATGGTGACCTAAGGGCTAATAAGAGTGAGAAAAATAAGGTAATGAATATCAACAGAGAAGAAGGATCATGCTGGGGCCTCAGCTATTTACAATCTATATTAATGACTTAGTTGAAGGGACAGAGAGTAATGTAACAAAATTTGCTGATGATACCAAGCTAGGTGGGAAGGTAAGCTGTGGGGAGGACAGAAAGAGGCTGCAAAGAAACATAGACAGGTTAAGTGAATAGGCAACAAGATGGCAAATGGAGTATGATGTAGGGAAGTGTGAAGTTATTTACTTTGGTTGTAGGAATAGAAAAGCAGAATATTTTTTAAAAGTGTAAAACATATAAGTGTTAATGTTCAAAGACAATTGAGTGTGCTTATACGAGGAACACAGAAAGTTAGCGTGCAGTGCAGCAAATAATTAGGAAGGCAAATGACAGGTTAGCCTTTATTACAAGGGGATTGGAGTACAAGAATAAAGAAGTCTTACTACATTTTTAAGGGGTTTTGGTGAAACCTCATCTAGAATACTGTGTGCAGTTTTGGTCTCCACATTTAAGAAAGGATTTACTCGCATTGGAGGCGGTATAGTGAAGGTTCACTTAAATCGGTCCCTGGGATAAAAGGATTGTTCTGTGATGAGAGGCTGAGTAAACTGGGCCCATATTTTCTATAGTTTAGAAGAATGAAAAGCAGTATCATTGAAAACTATAAACTTGTGAAGGGACTTGATGTAGTAGATGCTGAAAGATTGTTTCCACTGTTCAGGGAGTCTAAAACATGGGGGCACAGTCTCAGGATAAGGGGCTGATCATTTAAGACTGAGATGAGAAGAAATTACTTCACTCAAAGACTTGTGGATCTTTGGAATTCTCTACCCAGAGGGTTGTGAATGCTCTATTCTTGAATACATTTAAGGCTGGGACAGACAGATTTTTGGTCTCTCAGAAAACTAAGGGATATTGGGGGTGGGCAGGAAAATGAAACCCAAAATCAGCCACGAGAATATTGAATGGCAGAGTAGGTTTGACTGCTCCTGCTCCTATTCTCGTGTTCTCGTATTTCACCCAGATTAGGTACTTCTGAAAAAAAAACACATCCCAAGACTGTGTCCCTGTGTTCGAGATTCTCCAGCCAGGGGAACCAACCTCTCAGTGTCCCCTGTTACCCTGTTAAGCTCTTTCAGTATGTCACATGTTTGACTGAGATCACCTGTCGTTCTTCTCGCCTGTGTAGACTCTCTCGCAGTTTCATGTAAACAGGTTATTGAACACTCAGTTCCCAGTTGCTATTATGGGCAGAATCATCTCATATTTGCCCTAAGTGCAGTAGCAGGCATGAAAAAAGATGTTTTACTTGATGGTTGCAATGGCAGGTTTTCGCACCGTATTGTCCCATTCCCACCTCATATATTTTGCAGTCATGGGAAACACGTCAGATTGCTGGTGGCCAGCAACTGATTGACGTATATGCCGTTACGCTTCCTCACGCCAGACGCCATGTTTAAACTGCAGCCACGCGCACAGTTCTCAATGTTTGCAGCCCAGGACTGCTCCGCTGAAGATGGCCCCAAAAGCGAGGAAGAGTGCAGCCCCGATAGTGTTGCATCCCTGGGACACCTTCTGGATGCCATGGAGGCCATCACAATGTCTTCTAACCCGGCTCTGGCCACAGGAGGCCCTTCAGTCTCACCACTCCGGCTTGGGAGGCAGTAGCAGAAGTGGTCGGCCATCCAGTGCAGAAAACGGATGAATGATCTCACCCATACTGCCATCTCATCAATCTCAACTCAACCAATCACAAGCCCATCACACATTCACTGTCACCTCACTCACTGCCAGCTCAAGGAAATCTCCACTCATTCTCTCACACACATTCCTCACATCTCTATCTGGCCTCAAATCCTCTGGAAATTGCCTCCTCATCCCATCCATGGCTCCACTCAACACACATGGACGCCTGCCATGCTTCTTATTTGGCCTGGCATGCACCTTGCTCACACTCTCTCTAACTGTCTTTATACAGGGCAAGATCGCACACAAGTCTGGGAAGAGCATCTGCAGTCAGCATCACAGTGAAACAGTCTGGGAAGAGTATCCTGCAATCAGCATCATAATGAAGCAGTCTGGGAAGAATGCCCTGCAGTCAGCATCATGGTGAAGCAGTCTGGGAAGGGTGTCCTGCAGTCAGTTCTTGTTGAAAATAACAAGAGTGACACCATGAGACAACGCAAGAGAGTGGCGAAGAGATCAGAACCAGCGCAAGTGCGGGGTAGCTTCAAAAAGTGACGTCAGCACAAAGGCGAGAGCTAATTGATGAGTAGTGAGTAAGTGTTTTTCTCCAGTTTTTTTCTCCATTATTTTCCAGTTTAAAATAGATTAAGCTAAGGAAAGGTAAGAGTTCTAGTTTTAATTTAAATTACATAAATAATTTAACTTTTTTTACTATATTTAACTTAAAATAAGGTTTTTTTTTTCAACTAGAGGCATGGCAGGGCAGCTCAGTCCATGTTATGTACCGCCTGCAACACGTGGGAAGTCCTAGATGCTCCTTGTGCTCTGACCGACCACATGTGCAGGAAGTGCCACCTGCTGCAGTTACTTGAGTCTGAGTTTCTGGGGGCACTGAGGTACATCTGCGAGGCTGAGAGTTTCGTGGAAGCATGTTTTTAGGCATGGTCACCCCACAGCTTACGTGAGTGCAGAGAGGGAATGAGTGACCATCAGTCAGAAGAAAAGTGTCAGGCAGGCGGTCAGGAAATTTCCATGGTGCATCTCACTCAAGAACCATTTTTTTGTGTAGGAAAACAGTGAGAGTGATGGTTCCTCTGGGGAGTGCAGTCACACTCATGGCACTGTGAGTGGCTCAGCTGTACAGTGGGGGGAGGAAAAAGAGGGGAAGAGCAATAGTAGTAAGAGACTTGATAGTAAGGGGAACAGACAGGCGTTTCTGTGGCAGTAGATGTGACTCCAGGATGATATGTTGCCTCCCTGGTGCCAGGGTCAAGGATGTCACTGAATGGCTGCAGGGCATTCTAAAGGGGGAGGGCAAACAGACAGAGATTGTGGTACATATTGGTACCAACGACATAGGTAGAAAGAGGGATAAGGTCTTGCAAGCAGAATTTAGTGAACTAGGAAGCAGATTAAAAGAAAGACCTCAAAGGTAGTAATCTCTGGATTACTTCTGGTGCCATGTACTAGGAAATAGAAATAGGTTAATCCAGACAATCGGGTGCCTGGAGAGATGGTGCAGGAGGGAGGGTTTTAGATTTCTGGAACATTGGGACCGTCTCTGGGGGTGGTGGGGCCTGTACAAGGTGAAACAGAATTAGACTAACATCCTTGCGGGGAGGTTTGCTAGTGCTATTGGGGAGGGTTTAAACTAACTTGGCAAGGGGATGGGATCCTGAGAGGAGGTTCAAAAGGGGTAGATGCACATCCAAAATTAGAAGAGAGAGCAAGTGAATCTAGAAGGCATAGAAATTATAGGCCAGCTAAGGCACGAGGGAGTTTGGCAAGGTTGGATGGTATTTATTTTAATGCAAGGAGTCTGACAAATAAGGCAGATGAGTTGAGGGCACAAATTAACACATGGAAGTATGATGTCATTGCTGTCACAGAGACATGGTTGAGAGAGAGGCAGGATTGACAGCTCAATATTCCAGGATATAGGGTCTTCAAGCAAGACAGGGAAGGAGGTAAAAGAGGAGGGAGTATTGCAATATTGATCAAGGAATTAATTACAGCAGTAAGGAGGGATGACATTTTAGAAGGCTCTTCGAATGAAACCATGTGGGTAGAACTGAAAAACGAAAAAAGGAGCAATCTATAGGCCCCCAAACAGTCAGAGAGAAATAGAAGAGCAGATATGTAGGCAAATTTCAGAGAAATATAGAAATAATAGGATAGTAATAGTGGGGGATTTCAACTTCCCCAACATTAATTGTGTTAGTCATAGTAGGATAGGTTTAGAGGGAGCGGAATTCTTAAAATGCATCCAGAAGAGCTTTTTAGGCCAGTACGTAGAAGGTCCTACAAGAGATGGTGCGGTCCTGGACTTAATTTAGAGAATGAAGCCGGGCAAGTTGTAGAGGTATCAGTGGGGGAACATTTTGCAGATAGTGATCATAACTCTTAGATTCAAGGTAGTTATGGAAAAGGACAAGGATGGGCCAGAAATCAGAGATCTAAATTTGGAGAAGGCCAATTTTAATAAGATCAGATAAGATTTGGTCAGAGTGAACTGGGAGCAGCTACTTTTAGGTAAATCTGCGTCAGAGCAGTAGGGCTCATTCAAGAAGGTAATAGGGAGAGTACAGGGTCAACATATTCCAGTAAAGGTAAAGGGTGGGACCAACAAATCCAGGGAACCCTGGTTGTTGAGGGATTTACAGGAATGAATAAAGAGAAAAAGGGAGGCTTATGGCAGATACTGAGGGTTCAAAACAGCAGAAGCCTTAGAGGAGTATAGAATGTGTAGGGGGGAACTTAAAAAGGAAATTAGGAGAGCAAAAAGGGGGCATGAAAAAACATTGGAAGGTAAAATAAAGGAAAATCCAAAGTTATTTTACAAGTACATTAAGAGTAAGAGGATAACTAGGGAAAGAATAGGACTTACTAAGGACCATAGTGGTAATTTGTGTGTGGAGCCAGAAGGCATAGGTAGGATTCTAAATGAATACTTTATGTCGGTGATCGCAAGTGAGAGAGTCAACGTGGGTATGGAAATCAGGCAGAAGGACTGTGATATAATTAAAGAAATTAGCATAGAAAGGGAGGAGGTTCTAAGTGGTCTGGCAGGCTTAAAAGTAGATAAATGTCCAGACCCAGATGAAATGTATCCTAGGCTGTTGAGTGAGGCAAGGGAGGAGGTAGCAGGGATGCTGGCAATAATTTTCAATACCTCTCTGGTCACAGGAGAGGTGCCAGAGGACTGGAGGACAACCAATGTGGTACCGTTATTCAAGGAGGGAGGCAGGGATAAACCAGGAAACTACAGGCCAGTCAGTCTAACCTCAGTGGTGGGAAAAGTATTGGAAGCAATTCTGAGGGACAGAATTAATCTACACTTGGAGAGGCAGGGATTAATCAAGGACAATCAGCATGGTTTTGTTAAGGGGAGGTCATGTCTGACCAATTTGATTGAATTTTTCGAAGAGGTGACCAGGTGTGTAGATGAGGGCAATGCATTTGATGTAGTCTACTTGGGCTTCAGCAAGGCTTTTGATAAGGTCCCGCATGGGAGACTGATAATGAAGATAATCAATTGGACCAGAATTAGCTGAGTGGCAGGTAACAGAGGGTGATGGTCGAGGGGTGCTTTTATGATTGGATGCCTGTGTCCAGTGGGGCTCCACAGGGATCGGTGTTGGGTCCCTTGCTGTTTGGGGTATATATGAACGATTTAGACTTGAATGTAGGAGGGTTAATCAATAAGTTCACGGATGGCACGAAAATTGGTGGGGTGGTAAATAGTGAGGAGGATAGCCTTAGATAACAGGAGGATATAGATGGGCTGGTCAGATGGGCTGATCAGTGGCAAATGGAATTTAATCCGGATAAGTATGTGATGATGCACTTGGGCAGGACAAACAAGACACAGGAATACACAATGAATGGTAGAACCCTAGGAAGTACCGAGGATCAGAGGCACTTGGTGTGCATGTCCACCAGTCCCTTAAGGTAGCGGGACAGGTAGATAAGGTGGTTAAGAAGGCGTATGGGATACATGCCTTTATTAGCCGAGGCATAGAATATAAGAGCAGGGAGGTTGTGCTGGAACTGTATAAAATGCTGGTTAGGCCACAGCTAGAGTATTGCATGCAGTTCTGGAATCCGCATTATAGGAAGGATGTGATTGCACTAGAGAGAGTGCAAAGGAGATTTACCAGGATGTTGCCTGGGCTGGAGAGTTTTAGTTGTGATGAGAGATTGGATAGGCGGGGTTGTTTTCCCCAGAGCAGAGGAGATTGAGGGGGGGGGGGGTCATAACTGAGGTGTATAAATTTATGAGGGGCATAGATAGGGTAGACAGGAAGGAACTTTTCCCCCTTGGTGGAAGGATCAGTAACCAGGGGGCATAGATTTAAGGTAAGGGGCAGGAGGTTTATAGAGGATGTAAGGATGATTTTTTCACCCAGAGGGTGGTGGGAATTTGAAACTCACTGCCTGAAAGGGTGTTAGAGGCAGAAAACCTTATAACATTTAAGAAGTATTTGGATGTGCACTTGCGATGCCGTGGCACACAAGGTTATGGGCCTAGTGCTGGAAAATGGAAGTAGAATAGTTAGGTACTTATTTGACCAGTGCAGGCTCGATGGGCTGAAGGGCCTTTTTCTGTTCTGTAGATTTCTATGACTCTATGTCAATCACACAGAGAGGTCCCAGTCCAGGGTTGGAATGCCAGACATCATGGTCCTCACTCTGTTCGCAAGTTGAATATTTGAGCTGGCGGACAGGTCGTCCACCATTCCTGCGGCGACGGTGAGGCTGGTGGTGAACACCCACATGAGGATCTTGCACCATATGACCCCTCTCTCAATGCTACTCTGTCCACTGTTCTATGTTCAACGCAGCTCCAATAATATCCATTTTCTTGCCTAGGCATATCTGACACAGTGCTTTCAGACAGCCTTGAGAACGACACCAGCGCTGAAAGCCCCTTGGACGAGAACGCTGAGGGCAGCGCTATTGAGGGCCTGTCACAGTGCTCACCCACACCCTCCAGTAACACACGCCTCGGTGGGACCTAGATGTAGAGTAGACTCGGGATCACGTTCTGGTGAGCACACCCCACAATCTATTCTACAGCAGGCAGGGAAATCCTTGGTTGCTGGCACTGGGGTGACTGCTGGAGCAAGGAATCTGCTCAGTCCGAGTCAGATGATAAGCCTCTGGACTCGATCCTCAATCAGTTGGTGGAGCTCCAAAGACGATCATGGGAACACCAGGAATGGATGTCTGGTGCACTCCTCAGATTGCAAAGGACAATGGAAAAGTCTATCTACCTTCAGTCTGAGGTGATAGCGCCGGCATGCCGACACAGCGAGGTCAACATTGGCAGGACGGCGGCCGCCATGGAGGCCTTCGTCCAAGACAGCTGTGGAGTGCTGCGCGGAGTGAACTCCATTGCTGATGCCGTAGCTGGCCTCCAACATTGTCAGCACGAGAGGGGTGCACGGCAGCTTGATCTCACTCCAGCTTCCCCTTCTCCTCCAGGAGTCAACCAGGAACAGTTAGGCACCCGTTAGGAGGAGGATCAGCAGCCAGAAATCCCAGGTCCATCAACCCAGGTGATCCTGAGAATGTCCGACCGATCTAAATCCCCTCTTCATGTAACTCCTGCAGCTCCAGCTCAACAGGCTGAACTGGGTGCAGCTGGCCTACAGCAGGACACCCAAATCAGGCCAGGGACGTTCAGGTCTCAACCCTCCTGTGGACTCCTGCCAAGGTCATCACAGACAGGGCGTAGCAGTCAGCAGGCTGCCTCCACCTCCATTGTGGATGTCGGGGAAGCACCAAGACATAGCGGCAGGATTATGAAAGTTAAGAAGATGTAACTCTTTCGAGTACAAAGCTGTTTCCATCTGTTTCAGATGAAGTTACATTGTTTCATAGTTTGCCATTGTGAGATTTGAACTCTTGATGTTGGGGTTACAAACCCAGTACCATAACCACTTGGCTATTTAGGCCAAGCGTTAAGAAGATGTAACTCTTTTGAGTACAAACCCGTTTCCATCTGTTTCAGATGAAGTTACATTGTTTGCCATTGTGAGATATGAACTCTTGATCTTGGGGTTACAAACCCAGTACCATAACCACTTGGCTATTTAGGCCAAGCAAATTGGGTGGGAGTAACTCTTTCAAGTACAAACACATTTCCATCTGTTTCAGATGAAGTGATATTGTTTTTTCATAGTTTGCCATCGTGAGATTTGAACTCTTGATCTTGGGGTTACAAACCCAGTACTATAACCACTTGGCCTTTTAGGCCAAGCGTTAAGAAGATGTAGTTGCACAGCCTGGGCATGGGTGTTAATCACTTCTACATAATGTTGTAAATAAACTCCCACAAATGTCTCCTCACCTATAGCTCCTTGTTCTGATGAGTAATGTCTGTGTCACTCAGATACGAAACCTGAAGTAAGGATTTTTTCACATCCCTTTGAAATACTACAAGTTTAACATTAGAAACACTTTTAGCAACTATCGTATTACATACAACATACACAATAATCCCCTTCCCATAGGTCAATCAAAATTCAATTGTCCAACATCATGCGATCCCAGGTCCTTGATCAAAAGATGATAGAGTTTAAATAGA
Organism: Carcharodon carcharias; assembly: GCF_017639515.1. NCBI lineage: Eukaryota > Metazoa > Chordata > Chondrichthyes > Lamniformes > Lamnidae > Carcharodon > Carcharodon carcharias. The sequence continues at coordinate 161,327,931 of NC_054469.1, read as the reverse complement.
TTGCGTGATTATGTCCAAATTGTTGGCATAAATAAAGTTTGCAAGTATCCTTTAAGTAGTTATGAGATGTTTAAATGAATAGTCAAACTTTGAATAAAGCATCTGCAATTACATTATCCCTTACTGCAAAATGAACAACTTTTAAAGTAAATCGTTGCAGCATCAGGCTCTTGTGAAACAAACGGAGATACTTGCACCAGAATTTCTCCAAAAAACAAGCACCAGTGGATTACAGTCCATGTAGATCGCAGTATCATTAGCATTTCAGGAAACATGTATTTCAAACTGCTGAAGAGCCAGAACATGGTTTAATGCTTAGCTAAAAACAGAAAATGCTGGAAAAACCCAGCAGGTCTGACAGCATCTGTGGAGAGAGAAAGAGTTAACATTTCTAGTCCATATGTCTCTTCTTCAGGGCTAAAGAGAAGTAGAAATGCGATGGATTCATACTGTTTAAGAGGGGGTGGAGAAGGTGGTGCAAGATAGAAGGTGAGGGGTAAGTGACAGCTAAGGAGAGATTGACAAAGATGTCATGGACACAAGACAAAAGGAGTGTTGATGGTTGTGGTAAAGAATACAGAAGGTGCTGATAGTGGCATAAAGGTAAAATAGCAGAATGTGTTAATAGCAGAACAAAGGCCAGTGCTCTATGAAAGCACACCATAGAAACAAGTGACAGTTGGGGCTGTAGGGGGAGGGAGGGTTGGGGAAAAAGGATTTTAAAAATGAAGAAATAAATAAAATAATAAATAAAAATAAAAATAAATAAACAAACAAACAAAAATTGGATTAAAAAAAGAGGCCAAGATGGTGAAGCGATTTCATGCTTTGAAGTTGCTGAGCTCAATGTTAAGTCCAGAAGGCTGTAAAGTGCTTCATCGGTAGATGAGGTGCTGTTCCTTCTGTTTGTACTGGGCTTCACAGGAACACTGCAGCGGGCCAAGAATGGACATGTGGGCATGAGAACAAGATTTTGTGTTGAAATGGCAAGCGACAGGAAGGTGTGGGTCATACTTGCAAACTGAGCAAAGGTGTTCAGCAAAGCAGTCACCCAGTCTATGTTTAATTTCCCCAGTGTAGAGGAGACTGAATTGGGAGCAGCGAATAAAGTAGACCAAATTGAAGGAGGTGCAAGTGAAGCATTGCTTCACCTGAAAGGAGTGTTTTGGGTCTTGGGCAATGAAAAGGGAGGAGGTAAAGGAGCAGGCATTGCACCTTCTGCGATTGCATGGGAAAGTGCCGTGGGAAGGGGATGAGGATTTGGGGGTGATAGAGGAGTAGTTCAGGGTGTCCTGGAGGGAATGATCCCTACAGAATGCTGATGTGTTGGGGGGGTGGGGGGGGCTGTGGGTGGTGGGAGGGAAAGATGTGTTTAGTGGTGGCATCATGCTGAAGTTGGCAGAAATGGTAGAGGATGATCCTTTGAATGCAGAGGCTGGTGGAGTGAAAAGTGACAAGGGGGACCCTATAATGGTTTTAGGAGAGAGGAGAGGGGGGTGAGGGCAGAGGTGCAGGAGGCAGGTCGGATATAGTTGATGGCCCTGTCAACCACAGTGGATGGGAAACCTCAGTTAAGGAAAAGAGGAAGATATGTCAGAAGTGCCGCTTTGGAGGTGGCATCATCGGAACAGATGCGATAGAGGCAGAGAAGCTGAGAGAATAGGATGAAGTCCTTACAGGAAGCAGGGAGTAAGGGGCTATAGTTGAGGTAGCTGTGGGAGTCGCTGGGCTTGTAATGAATTTTGGTGGACAGTCCATCACCAGAAATGAAGACAGAGAGGTCAAGGAAGGGAAGGGAAGGGAAATGTTGGAGATGGACCATGTGAAGGTGATTGAGTTCTTCTCTGACTTGAGCCAACCTCCCAGGGTTCACTCTATAAGGGTTTTGTTTAATGGGCGGACTTCTTACATCAACATCATGCATAGCTAAAGAAGTTCATCCTGGTCTACCTTGACACAGTGACTCATATTGTTTTAGCAATTTGACTATGTCACACTGAGATTCCTCTGGAAGATGGGGTAATATTTTATCCAAATTCTTTAACACCACTCTATTGGCTAATCTGAAAATACAAAAGCAATGGGATTATGATGAACCTTTATGAAAAGCTGATTGGGTCTCAACTGGAGCATTGTGTCCAGTCCTGGGCGTGGCACTTTAGGAAGGATATGAATGCTTTAGAGAAGGCGCAGAAAAGGCTTAACGAGAATGGCTCTGCGGATGCACGGCTTCAGTTACAAAAATAGATTGCAGAAGTTGGGGTTGTTCTCCTTAGAGAAGAGAAAGTTGAGGGGAAATCCTATAGAGGTGTTCAAAATCATAAGGGGTCTAGGCAGAGAAAAACTGTTCCTTTGGCTGAGGGGCCAAGAACCAGAGGGCACAGATTTAAAATGTTTGACAAAAGAATCAAAGGTGACATGAGAAAATACCTTTTTACACAACAATGGCTATGATCTGGCATGCATTGCCCAAGAATGTGGTGGAGGCAGACCCTGTGATTTTCAAAAGGAAACTAGGTAAGCACCTAACAATAAAAAACATTGCAGGGTACACGGAAAGGGTGGAGCGTGGGACTTGCTGAATCACTTTTAAAGATCGTCAGCATGGACTCAACAGGCCAAATTAATTCTTCCTGCGCTGTAACCATTCTATGATTCTATGACATAGGGTCTAACTTTAAATTGTTAGAGCAGGAAAGAATACCTCAAGGGGGAAGGCACCGAGTAAAAAGACAAATTTCCAGAACACCATAGAGAGAGTGTAGAAAAATAAGAGGCAGCCTTAATCATTTACCATCATGTCAATGTTGAGCTCCAACATAAAATTGATATCCCCAGTTCAAGCCCATCACTTTTCCAATATTGGTAGTACAATCTCACACTCTAGAATTCTCTTCCTATCTTATTCCCCATCTTCAATACCTCAAAATCTATCTCTTCAACCGTATCTTGATTCTTCTTCTTTTGTGATGTTCATTAAGTCATCTCACTAGGTTAACAAGATATATAAGTGCATGTTGTTGTAATATGATTTGATATATTTTCTTCTTGCTTTTCTCCCTAAAATGGGGAAGATTGTTAGCAGCAGCATATACCTGGCCACACTGATTAACAGAACATATTGAGATGAGTAAATGGAATCAAATTACTCTTCAAACCACATCCATTGTGTGGGCAATAATATTTTGTTCCTCCCATCTGAGACAACTATATTACCACAATCCCATTTTCTTGAAAATGTCATACTTTGAAAAATTTGTACCAAAGTTACATAAATAGCAATTTCCAGTTATAATGTAATTATATTTTTAAGATTAAATTAATAAATTGCAGATATTCCATATTACCTAATGGGATATTTATTCTACCAATGCAATATAACCATTGTTGTTGCTGCAGTAAATTTATGAAATTCTTTGCAGGATGTGATACCAGACAAGTTCTAGGGATTCTTTATATATTAAGTTGATGGAATAAAGTTCAAATTTAGCTCTTATAATTGAGAAAAAATCAGATACAATGGCCCAGAGCCTCCGTGGAGTGGCAATCACCGTTGGATTGCCACTCTGCTCCTTTTTACTTACCCAAGTCATGTCTCATCAGGACTTCCAAACTGGGCCTGGTGAGAAATGTGCAGCGAAGTAGCTCTGGAGATTTTCTGGTGTCAGGAGAAGTGAAACCACGCCCCCTTTTTAAAACTGGTAAGTTTACAGGTCCCAACCATGTTGACAGGAGAGAAGATAAGTGTGTAAGGTAAGTGGATAGGATGGGTTGGTGGGGGGCAGGGAGAAATGCGGTTTTGTCGGGGCGGTGGGGTGTCAGGTGGTCAGGGGGGTAGTCGGGAGGGTGGTAGGATGGGGGTGAGGCTAGTCAGGGGGTAGTCAGAGGTTGCAAAGTTAATCAGAAGGGTCAGGAGGGTAGTCAGGGATTCAGTGGGAGCTCCAGGGGAATCTGTACCCAGGAGTTAGAAGCAGCTTTAATCCTACTAACTTTTCCTGGGTGAGTATTCTGCTAAGAGATTCAGAACCATTCAAAGTCTCCAATTTAACTCAGAGTATTTGGTGGTTCCTGGTGCAGGGCAATAGTCCAACAAAAGTTTAAACTGCCTGGGCAAGTCCCAAGCAGACCTTGCATGGGTACCTCTGAGGGTTTCCCCAGCACATCTTTTGGGGTACCTCCAGGGTCCAACCCCCACCACACCACCCCCCCCCCCACCCGCCCCCGCCCCCACTCACCCCACCCCGGGGAACGGAAGATCTGGGCTATTGCTGCATTTATAACAAGGCCAGATATAGAGGCCCAAATAAATTTTATTATAAAACATTAGATGTTGTACAGGAATTTTCTTTAACAATGGTGAAAGTCATGAACATTATTTAAAGCATTTACAAAAGACTTAACTACTAACTAAAACCCTTTATTAAATCCTGCAACGTACATAATCTGTCATATCCCTGCTGGGTTCTTCCTCTCAGCACCTGCAGAGAAGTCACAAACTGAATTTAAAAATCATGAGGTTTCCATGGAGGATAGTTTAAGTTAGATGACGTCAGTGTGAACTAGAAATACTTAGTGACTCAGACTGGGAATGATAGCTACCTTTTGTTGAGATGCCATTGGTTGTTAATTTGTCTGTTAAAGTCTTTGTAGTCTTCTGTATGTTAATAGCAAGTCTTTATTAACTAAAAGTAACTATACAGCCATTCAGTAAAGTGTAAAGGCAGAGAACTATCTCCATCCTAAGTCTCAACAAGTCTCTGGCAAACACCACATTGACCCTAGGTTTAGGTCATGTGCCTTCTTATATCACTGTGTGGGCGGTATTATATTCAGTCCCACATTAACCCCGTATATACCATATCCTTCTACTACACCTCCCTCAAGACTTTATCTCATGGATATTGTTTAGTTTATTTCAAGTCTCACATTGTTATTAGTCTTATGCATGTACCTTATTATTACACCTTAATGCTATTCCAACGTTATTGCTATTACAGTATTAACATGAACAACATTCTCAGTATCCTATTCCCCCCCTTCAAGTCCTTGAAGTTAGAAGTTCAGGTGACCTGGAGGCCTTGTAATCTCCCACATCTCGTTCGCTGTTCTGTCGGGAGAGTGGTGGATTTTGTTGGTTCTGATTCTTGTTGTTGGCTTGGGGGTTGCACTGGCATTTGGGTATTCTTTCATTCTTTTCTTCCATTGCTTTATGCTGAACTATGCCTGGTTGGTTTGGCTGTTGTGTCGATGCATGGTTGAGTAAAGAAGTATGCTTACTTGTTGAACTTTTGATTGGCAATGCTGTATCTTAATTTTTTTTTCCTCCTAAGTCTCCAGCTTTGTGACTGGTCTGGGCTTTGGATGAGGCACAGTAGAGTTGGAAGTATGGAATTGTGATCCATTTTGAAGATTTTAAAAGTTTGGATACAGCTTTACGAGCTTACAGGTTTCCAAGATGGCATTGACTTTCACCGCAGAAAAATGGATTTCCCGCGCTTGCCCGTTTTGGCAGGTTTCACAAAATGGCGGTGGCATGCTTTGGGAAGAAGAATTTTCAACAATGGCTGTGTGGGTTGATGATCTGCTGACTAAACTGAATCAGTGATCCAGCATTGTGAGTAATGAGACATTCCAATTAACCGCATGCTTGCTATTTAAGGATTCAGGAGTTGCGAGGTTCCCGAGAGTTAAGTTAATTATTAATTTGGTTTTTTCTGTTCAACTTAGAGGCCATGTGTTGAGGCTCAGAGTTAGAGAATCAAGATTAGCAATGGATTTCGTTCAAATGGCACTTCTGACTGAATTAGTAAAAGGGCTTCTCAGGACTGGCAGCCTATGATGGTATTGGTTGCAGAATGTGTCTGTTAAAGAAGTCTTTGTAGTCTTATGTATGTTAACAGCAGGTCTTTATTAACCACTTGTAATTATATACAAGTATGCAGTGAAGGGTACAGGAATGGAAATATTTCCAGCCCAGGTCTTAACGCGTCTCTGGCAAACACCACATTGACCCTAGGTTTAGGTCATGTGCCTTCTTACATCACTGTGTGCGCGGTATTGTACTCAGTCCCACATTAACCCTGTATATACCATATCCTTCTACTACACCTCCCTCAAGTCTTTATCTCATGGATATTGTTTAGTTTATTTCAAGTCTCACATTGTTATTAGTCTTATGCATGTACCTTATTATTACACCTTAATGCTATTCCAACGTTATTGCTATTACAGTATTAACATGAACAACATTCTCAGTATCCTATCTTCCCCCCTTCAAGTCCTTGAAGTTAGAAGTTCAGGTGACCTGGAGGCCTTGTAATCTCCCACATCTCGTTCGCTGTTCTGTCGGGAGAGTGGTGGATTTTGTTGGTTCTGGTTCTTGTTGTTGGCTTGGGGGTTGCACTGGCATTTGGGTATTCTTTCATTCTTTTCTTCCATTGCTTTATGCTGAACTATGCCTGGTTGGTTTGGCTTTCGGCTGTTGTGTCGATGCATGGTTGCTGTTATTCTTCATCATTTCTTGCGAAGCGGACAAAGATGGTATTTGTCTCCTTGGCACTGCTTTTTCTTCTTTTCCATGTGAGCCATCTGGAAACCTTCTAAGGCTGAGGGAGAGCATTCCTGTGGTGAGGAGAAGGTTGAATAGTATGCTGACCTCTGCTTTCTGTTGTTAATAGTGATAGGCTGCTAGCTAGTTGCAGCATCCCATGTGGTTAAGGCATGCTGGCTGTCTGCACAGTGGTTGATGTGTCGACCAGCTGTACCATCATCGTAGTTGGATGTGGAGGTTTCTCAGACCACAAGTACCACTTCACTGAAGGTGTCATGGTAATCTCATGGGCAGTAGGTTAGTTTGACCATTGGAGACTTTCCAGGACCTAGAATGATAATGGACAAACCTGCTCCGCAAAGAGACAAGGGAGACTGAAGGTGAAATCTGAGTCTTTATTTAAAGAATACTCTTTATTGTTCAGGTATTCAGGACCATGCTTTTTTAGCTGGCTAACAACACCCTTAGTCTTTACATTCTCCACCATCTGGAGGAGATCCAGTGCTATGCAGGTATCCCTGCTCAGGAGAGAGAAAGGCTGGTTAGGGATGACATACATCAGCCCAAAGATTTGTTTGCTGCCGTACCTCAATTGTTCTAGGATCATGCCGATGACTGGGAATCGGACTTCCCCTGCCTCGTAAAGTGGAGAGTCTGTTGTTAGAAGCCAGATGCCTTTCAGCCTCGTCTGACAGGACTGTTACACTGGCACCTAAATCAAATTTAAAATTTGTTAGATGACCATTTACCAGGGTGTCAGCATTCCAAAATGAAGAACCACAGTCTTTGAACTTGCCCTAGAGGCATGGCTGTATCTCCTGGGTTTTTGGTCTCGACTTGGGCTGACTATGCAGTGCTGAGGTTTATACTTGCACATTTTACCAAAATGTCCAGATGCTTTGGGCTGTCATCGCAGGACACTAATCTCTCCTGTGACGGTGCTTTGCACCACAGCGCTGACAAGGTCACTCTGCTGGGCAGTTCAGGAATTGATTTCCCTGACTTGGAATGTCCCTGTGTCTTTGTGACCTGATAAGCTGGACTGAGGGTTGGCTTCTACCCCATGTTGTATTCTCTCTCCTTAGGATGTTCATGTGTTGTGCATATAGCTCAGACAGTCTAACTATCTGGATTGCTTTATCTGGGGTAAGATCATCTTTAGCTTGAAGGAGGTCAGGGTGTCAATCCTCTGCAACGCCCACCATGATTCTGTCTTGGATGAACTCAGACTTCAAATCTCCTTATTCACACCCCTCGGCCATCATGTACAAATCATTTATGAAGAAATAGACAGATTCCCAGGCAGTTGGACTCCATTATTGAATTTAGCTCTTGCCAATATTTTGTTGAATGTCAAGATGAAATATACATCAAAGGATTTTAAAACCTCCAAAAATTTGGCAGATGCCTCATCAATATCCTGTCATGCAATGATGCTATCTGCAATTGGCCCGATTGAGTAAAGAAATATGCTTACTTGTTGAACTTTTGATTGGCAATGCTGTATCTTAATTTTTTTTTCTTCCAAAGTCTCCAGTTTTGTGATTGGTCTGGGCTTTGGATGAGGCCCAGTAGAGTTGGAAGTATGGAATTGTGATCCATTTTGAAGATTTTAAAAGTTTGGATACAGCTTTAAGAGCTTACAGGTTTCCAAGATGGCATTGACTTTCACCGCAGAAAAATGGATTTCCCGCGCTTGCCCGTTTTGGCAGGCTTCACAAAATGGCAGTGGCGTGCTTTGGGAAGAAGAATTTTCAACAATGGCTGTGTGGGTTGACGATCTGCTGACTAAACTGAATCAGTGATCCAGCATTGTGAGTAATGAGACATTCCAATTAACCGCATGCTTGCTACTTAAGGATTCAGGAGTTGCGAGGTTCCCGAGAGTTAAGTTAATTATTAATTTGGTTTTTTCTGTTCAACTTAGAGGCCATGTGTTGAGGCTCAGAGTTGGAGAATCAGGATTAGCAATGGATTTCGTTCAAATGGCACTTCTGACTGAATTAGTAAAAGGGCTTCTCAGGACTGGCAGCCTATGATGGTATTGGTTGCAGAATGTGTCTGTTAAAGAAGTCTTTGTAGTCTTATGCATGTTAACAGCAGGTCTTTATTAACCACTTGTAATTATATACAAGTATGCAATGAAGGGTAAAGGAATGGAACTATTTCCAGCCCAGGTCTTAACACATCTCTGGCAAACACCACACTGACCCTAGGTCTAGGTCATGTGCCTTCTTACATCACTATGTGGGCAGAACTGTACTCAGTCCCACATTAACCCTATATATACCAGTCACTACACCTTTAGCGCCAGAAACTGTGTTAATAAACTGACCTAATCAAATACGCTGGAAAATAACTGATAATGTTTAATGTTATTATTTAGCTTTCCTCCAAAAGTATGCATTGACTCATCTTTAGAGGAAAATCATTAAAGGAAGGTTTCTATTTACTAAACCTCTGAATTGAAAGATATTTCATTTATCTCAGCCATTGGCTGTCAGGAAAATATAATAATTTTCATATTGTTATTGGAATTTATTGTAAGGTAGTAATAGTGTGTGTCTGTGTGTGTGTACGTGTTGGGGGGACTTAATTGAATTAAAGATAGCTGTTCTGAAGGCTTTGGTGTATCAGAAGAGAAGCTAGGTTTGAAATGTTAAATAGGTAAACGTGGCTGAAGATTTAGAATATGGGGTGTAAAGGGAAATTTTGCATTTTTATATAAACCAGAGTAATTTGAATTTCAAAAGAGGTGATGAAATGTTACACTTAGCTAGAAGAATCCAAACAGTGTGCTTATTTTTCCCAAAGCTTACTGATAAAATATGTAAATGAAAGATTTTTATGAGAAAAGTAGAGTTCAAAAAACATATTGGGACAGTGGGATTTACATTAAAATGGGAGAAACTTGTATAAGGAGATGAGGTTATGTTTAAGAGGAAGGAATTCTAAGGTCTAACAAGTATGAAAAGCCTCCAGCCTCTAAGCCTCAAGTTGCTGTCTTCAGGAAATGAAGTGAAGAAAAGCCCCTTTGAATTCAACCATTCAGGGTGTCATGTTACTTTGCCTGGGTCTTTTAAAATCTATGTGTTTTACTGCTGACTTAACAGAGGTGTAACCGGGATGTAGATTAACTAGGAGAGCTAGGAGTTATCATAGTAGTAATTTATCAACCTATGTATGTGCTTAAAATCATTTTTTTATTAATAAAGGTTTAATTTAGTTTTGTAAGAAACCTATAAGAATCGGTGGTCTTATTACTTCTAAATTCAAGGCACGCATCTCGAAATAAATACCAATTGTAAAATAGTTGCGGCAGTTATTTCAAGTTTCCCTCTGGGATTTGAACAGCTCAACATTTACTATCGGCTGTGCCATAACAGGCCCTGATTTTAATTTCCCAACCTGTTGGGTGTGGAAGGTGATCAAGGTCCAATAGTGCATGGGGAACATAGAAGTAAGTTCAGCAGTTCTGTCAGTGGCTTTTAACCCAGCCACGGGTTTCCTATCCAATCAACAACATTACGTTTCATGTGGGCCCACATGACCCAATCTAACTTCAGTATTTAAGGAAACAATCCAAATGTGAAACTTGAAAGATCTTTGAGCTAAAGGAAGATGTGCATTAACATGTATATTTATGTGTTTTATGACTACAGGGCACCCCAAAGTGCTTTACAGCCATTGAAGTGCTTTTGGCATTTGAGGTAAAAAAGAGAACAAAAAGAACAGAATTGTGTCAAGTTAGGCAAAGGCTACACATCATTTCAGTGATGCCTCCCTGGATGTACTGCTGTGGGCAGTAAGGAATCAATGAGAGAGATTTTCCACTGCCAAGAGGAGGAAGAAGGCTGCAGCAGAGACCAAGGTGTGGTTGAAGGTAACGGAGGAGGTCAACAGCAGGAGCATGGTCCCTCGCTCCTAGATTCAGTGGCAGTTTCACTGAGATTCCACTGTGCACATCATTCTACCTCTCATTTTACTTTGTCAAGCCTACCTCAAAACAGATTTACCTTGCAGGTGCTGCCATTCTTCTTTTTTTATGCACTCCCTCATATCCCCATTAAATTTATCCACCACTCCCACGCACCCTCAGCCTTATGCAATGTCATGGCTTTCACTCAGTCACGTTAACCAAATGCACTCCATCCATTAGATGAGCATATGCCATTAACACATTTCCCACCATGAACAGAGAACCAAAAGGGGCCTTCCAAACATCTCTAAGCTGACAAGTGTAGAAGAGGAAGCACTGAAGGATCCATGCAGTTTTGGGGTCCTAGGCTTCTGGAGATAGGGAAACGTGATGCTCCCAGCTACCATTGAGACAGTTAAATAAAAGCCACCCACATGTAATAAGGTGCTCAGTCATGTTGACTTGGTTTAAACAGTGAGTGAAATGTAATCAATGTAAATGTTGCTTGATAAGGTTTCATTTTTTTTAGGTCACATAAATATTATCTTTTTTCAATACTGTCCCATCTTGTCTATTTTTGAGTTCTTGGTAGTAAGTGGCCTTCCATAAGACTGTAAGACGTAGGGGCAGAAGTAGGCTATTTGGCTCATAGAGTCTGTTCCGCCATTCAATGAGATCATGGCTGATCTGATAATCCTCAATCCCACTTTCCTGCCTTGTCCTCCCTTACTGATTCCCTTACTGATTAAAAATCTGTCTATCTCAGCCTTGAATATACTTAATGACCCAACTTCTACAGCCCTCTGCGGTAAAGAGTTCCACAGATTCACCATCCTCTGAGAGAAGAACTTCCTCCTCATTCAGTTTTAAATGGGCGTCCCCTTACTCTGAGATTATGCCCTCTGGTCCTAGACTCCCACACGGGGAAACAACCTCTCAGCATCTACCTTGTCAAGCCCCCAAAGGATCTTATATGTTTCATTAAGGCCGCCGCTCATTCTTCTAAACTCCAATGAGTACAGGCCCAACCTACTCAACCTCTCCTCATAAGAAAATCCCTCCATACCTGGAATCAAACTAGTGAACATTCTTTGGACTGCATCCAATGCCAGTATATCTTTCCTTAGATAAGGAGGCCAAAACTTCCACAGTATTCTAGATGTGGTCTAAGTAGTGCCTTGTATAGTTTTAGCGAGACTTCCCTAATTTCGTACTCCATTCCCTTTGAAGTAAAGGCCAACATTCCATTTGCCTTCCCTATTACCTGCTGAACTTGTATGTTAGCTTTTTGGGGCTCGTGCACAAGGACTCCCAAATCACTCTGTGCTGCAGCCTTCTGCAGTTTGTCTCCATTTAAATAATATCCAGCTCCTCTATTCCTCCTGCCAAAGTGCACAACCTCACATTTGCCCACATTATATTCCATCCGCCAAATTTTTGCCCCCTCACTTAACCTGGCTATACCCCTCTGTAGACTCTTTGTGTCATCCTCACCATTTGCCTTTCCACCTATTTTTGTGTCATCTGCAAACTTGGCGATAGTACATTCACTTCCTTCATCTAGGTCATTAATATATATTGTAAATAATTGAGGCCCCAGCATCCCTGCGGTACTCCACTACTTACAGGTTGCCATCCTGAAATTGCCCCCCTCATCCCAACTCTCTGTCTTCTATTAGTTAGCCAATCATCTATCCATTGCTAATATACTACCCCTAATACCATGGGCTCTTATCTTATTAAATAGCCTGATGTGCGGTACCTTACTGAATGCTTTTTGGAAATCCAAATATATTACAACTACCAGTTCTCCTTTATCTATCCTGCTTGTTCCTCAAAGAATTCTAATCAATTTTTTAGGCATCATTTCCCCTTCATGAAGCCATGCTGACTCTGCTTGATTAGATTGTGTATTTCTAAATTCTCTGCTATTACATCATTTATAATAGACTCCAACATTTTCCCAATGACAGATGTTAAGCCAACTGGCCTATAGTTACCTGTTTTTTGTCTCCCTCCCTTCTAACTCATTTGATGATGGAGGTAAGTATATGAATTGATGGGGAACAATAAGAGGGTGTTCAAGGAATGGTTGACTGGTGGCAGGACTGCTATGTGTCAGTGGCATTGGTTGGGGTGAGCTGGGGCATGGGGGAAGAGTGGCCATTGCAGTTTCTGGTGATGTGTTTGTGACATAGACCCACTGGTGCAATGTGAACCCTGCATAAGGGTATTCCTGGCAGCCCAGGCAGCAATGTGAGTCATCATCATCTTCTTCTTCTTCTTTCTCCTCTTCCTCCAAATTACCCAAGCAGCATCCGAGCTCCTTGTCTTGCTCCTGCTGCAAGTCCTAAGCCTCGCTGTTGCATTATATTGCGCAAAGCACAACAAATCATGACCATTCTGGAGACCGTGGCTGGGGTAGTTCCCAACTTTGCCAGCCCAACCCCATCACCTCCTCCCATACCCACCATATTTTTTGTTTCCTAGAGATGTGGACGGTCAAGCTTCAGGTCTGCTGTCTCCTGTGGTAGGCCCAAGGCAGCAGAAGTGGGCAGGTGCTGAGGCTGGCTGGTTAAGAGGCCCAGATCAGTTCTCTGGGACATTGGCCCAGCTCTCCACATCGTTCTTATTTCCATACATCCTCACCCTCCTCAACTCCACCACTCGTGCCCTCCATTCTCCTTCATACCCCAATCGCCCTCCATACCCCATGCCTTCTCATATCACCATAATCCCTCCATGCCCCTCAAACTTCCCATGCCTTTCCATGTCTCCTCAGATTCGCCATACATTTCCATACCTCCTCATATCCCCATTCCCCTTCCATGCCCTCCAAAGCCCCATGCTCCCTCATATCTCTTATGTCCCCTCCATGCCCCCTCATGCTTCCACATGCCCTCAATGCTCCCTCATATCCCCATGCCCCCTCATACCCCCATGTCCTTCCTATCCTCCATTGCCACTCACCCAGTATGGGTGAGTACAAACCTCAAGAGGCACGCAATAGCAATGGGAAGCCTTTGAAATTGATTTTTTTTTTAAATTAAACCTCTAAAAATCTAATAAAGCTGTCAATCAAAGACACAGGCAGACACTGCACAGACAAAAAACACCAGTCCCATTTATAAAAACTTAAATCCCTTTAAATGGTCATTAATTTATGAAAACAAACACACATCTATTCAGAAACCACATCAAAGACAGATAATTCTATTATAACCTCTTAAAACTGTGGTTCAGGCCATGCTCTCAGACCCCTGGACAACTATGTAAACAGCCACCTGCTGAGCTAAATGCTTCATGAGATTTTGAAACACAGCCAAGCATTCATAATGGGCTCAGCTGTCAAAACAAACCATTATAGCTCCAGGCAATGGAGCCTATTGAAAATTAAATAACTTTTTTTCTCCAGGTTTAAGCATCAGACCATTTTTTCTAGGTTAAAAGCCTCTAGACATTTAAATCACTATTCAAATCATGACAAGTGAGTTCATAAACATTGTTTTCCATAGTTTTGAAAGCATAATGGCACTATTAACAATAGGAAAAATACTGTAATGCACATCAACATTTCTACAATGCTGGTCAATGTAATGGTCAGATTACCTTTTCAGGACAGAGCGCTATGATCAATCACTGCAGTAAAAACGCATCTACCTAATAATAATGATTGATGTTGTCAAAACATATTACAATTACCTCTCAAAATCTTCATGATTCCTCAGCAGGGTTGCCCCAAGGTTCCCGGACCCTCTTACCTGATGGCTTTCCCAAAGGCTTCCAAAACTTGCCCAACCTCACAAAAACTATGGGACAAAAATACAAAATTTCCCTTAGGCCTGCCAATGATGACCCCAACATCACAGGACATGCATGCAGTGTCGCAACCCAGACTTAACCTGAACCTTTTCCTGCCTATGGGAAGTTTGGGTGGAACTCTTTTCAAAAGGGAAATTCAAATTTTCGGTCCTGTTGCCTCAAATTTCATGATTCTTTTGTGAGGAGGACACAAAGAGTCTGCAAAGGGATATAGATTGGTTAAATGAATCAGCAAAAAAATATTGTCAAATGAAGAAAATGTGAGGTTATCAACTTTGGTGAAATGAATTGAAAAGCAGAATATTATTTCAATGGATAGAGACTACAGAATGCTGCAGTACAGAGGAATCTAGGTGACCTTGTACATGAATCACAAAATGTTACCATGCAGGTACAGCAAATAATTAGGAAGACAAATGGAATGTTGGCCTTTCTTGGAAGGGGGATGGAGTATAAACGTAGGGACGTTTTGCTACAACTCTACAGAGTTTTGTTGAAACTGCAGAGTGCTGTGTACAATGTTGGTCTCCTTATATTAAGGAAGGATATATTTATACTGGAGGCAGTTCAAAGAAGGTTCAATAGGTTGATTCCTGGGAGTAGGGGGTTGCCTTATTAGAAAAGGTTGAGCAGTTTGGGAAAAATCATTGACATTTAGAAGAATGAGGGGTAATCTTATTGAGATGTACAAGATTCCGAGGTGGCTTGACAGGGTAGATGCTGAGAGGATGTTTCCCCTCATGGGGGAATCGAGAACAAAGGGGCACAGTTTAAAAATAAGACAAAGATGAGGAATTTCTTCTCTCAAAGGGACGTTGGGCAGAAATTTTCGCTCAGCAGGCGGGTGCATGCCTAACCTGCTTGAGTATGAAATGATGCACATTGACGTTTGCTGAGCTTGCCGATGTCAACGCAAAGTCGCGCAATAGTTTGCTCAGTGGGTGCCGCCGGAGTTGGCAGCATGCCCATTGACAATTAAAAAGGCCTGTTAAGGCCATTAAAGAATCAGTTAATCTAAACTTTTCGCTGCCTGTCCAGCCTAACTGTTGGCAAGCAGGCAAAAAGGCCAAGCGGCCTTTGCATTTTTTGGAAACCTCATCCACAGGTGGGATGAGTTTCCAAAAGTAAATAAAAATAAAATAAAAGTTTTACAATTGAATTAATAACATGTCCCTGCTCATGTGACAGAGTCACATGAGGGAACATTTCTCATTGCATTTTTATTTTCTTTTTTAACAACGCTTCATTTCCCTGAGGCAGCTCTGTGCCTTAGGAAGAATATGAAGCGCTCACTCATGCACATGTGCGAAGTTCGCGCACAGCCCACTCACTCTCTTACCCGGCCCCTCACAGAAGATCCATAGTTGCCGGGGTACGATTAAAGAAAGAAAAATGCA
Source organism: Carcharodon carcharias (assembly GCF_017639515.1). Lineage (NCBI taxonomy): Eukaryota > Metazoa > Chordata > Chondrichthyes > Lamniformes > Lamnidae > Carcharodon > Carcharodon carcharias. The sequence goes on along the minus strand of NC_054469.1, from coordinate 161,312,243 downwards.
CATTCCAAGCGCCAGACGTTACTTACCCTGGTCACAGGGTGGATGCCATGGATTTGTATCTGGTAGACGAGAAAGTTAGGCAAATCAAAGATGTGCCCTCACCATCCAATGTGACCGAACTCAAGTCTTTCCTGGGTACCATCAACTACTATAGCCACTTCTTACCTAACTTATCAACAGTGTTAGCACCATTACACTTGTTGTTAAAAAAGGATCACCGTTGGTGGTGGAATTCACAACAGGAAGAAGCCTTTGTGAAAGTTAAGGAACAGTTGCATTCGTCATGTTTATTGGTACACTACGACCCAGCGAAAGAATTGGTATTAACATTGATGCTTCTCCTTATAGTGTAGGAGTTGTGTTATCACATAGAATGGAAGATGGATCAGAAAGGTCCATTGGCTATGTCTTGAGAACCCTCACCACAGCCAAGAAGTGTTATTCCCAGCTGGGAAAGGAAGGTTTATCAGTGGTATTTGGAGTAAAGAAATTCCACCAATGCCTGCATTGATGACGTTTCACCATTGTCATAAAACATTAATGGGATTATTCAGTGAGGATGAGGCCATTCTGCTAATAGCATTAGCAAGAGTACAATGCTGGGCACTGGTATTATCTGCGTGTGAGTATACTTTTATGTACCGTCCTAGCTTACATATTGCAAATGCAGACACACTCAGTCGTCTCCCATTACCAGATAGCATTGTACGTGCTCCACTGCCACAAGAAATTGTGATCGTTCTGAATTTCTTGGGTTCTTTGCCTATGTGTGCGAAGCAAATTAGAAATTGAACAAACAGAGGCCCAATTTTGCCAAAGTCAGAGACCTTGTATTACAAATATAGTCAAATTTAGCTGTATCTGTAGAGAAGAGACCATTCCATGCCCAAAAATCACAGTTAAGTTGTCAGGGTAGAATTTTGTTGTGGGGATCAAGAGTTGTCATCCTTTCACAAGGAAGAGAACCACTCTTGATAGAGCTTCACAGTGTGCATCCAGGCAAATTGGAGATGAAAATGTTTGCGAGAAGCTATGACCAGGCATTGACATTGAGAGCATGGTCAAGCACTGTCTCCATTGTCACCAACAACAGAAGTTGCCTGACTCAGCTCTACTGCACCTGTGGGGTGGCCTGGTCGACCCTGGGTTAGACTACATATTAATTATGTAGGACCAGTCTTAGGTACCATGTTTTTATTGGTCATACATGCACATTCTAAATGGATGGATGTGTACGAAATTAGATCAACATCAATCGCAACTATCAAGAAGCTGCATCGTAGTTAGCATACATGGCCTACCAGAAATTATCATTTCTAATAAAGGTAGAGTCTTTACCAGTAGAGAGTTTCAGAGATTCATGAATTTAAAAGGAATCAGACATATTAACACAGCCTCATACCATCCCTCATCAAAGGGTTTAGCTGAGAGAGCCTCTAGAAACTCAACACTGCTGCTTTCTTCTCAGTTATCATAGAAGGCCACATTCGACCTCGGGCTCAACACCGTCTGAATTACTAAAGAAACAATGCCTGGGTACAAGGTTAAGAGTGGTATTTCCAAACTAAGAGGGGAATGTAGAGAGGAATCAGAGTAATCAAAAATTGGATCACGATATCCACAGCAAAACTTGCACAATCACTCAAGGAGACATAGGCAGAATCTTCCCAGGTTTGCAACAAGTGCAGTAGTGGTTTTAACCACCGGCCGCAATGGCGGGTTTTCATGCCATTTCGGCCCAAACCTGCTGCATTAATCCTGCATTCCCGGGAAACACGTCATTTCCATGGTGGATGGGCTCTCATTCACTCACCATGCCGTAACCTCGACGCTTCATCATGCTGGGCAGCATATTTAAAGTCCAGCCGCACACGCACATCTCAGTGCTTCCAGCCCAGGACTACTGCAGGGAAGATGTCCACAAAAGGCATAAATATTGCAGCCCCTAGGTTCAATGACACATCACTGGAATGTCTTTTAGATGCCATGGGAGCCCGTCGCGATGTCCTCTTATCCCGCTCCGGCCACAGGATGGGTAGCAACGTGAGCAGCCAGGCTTAGGAGGCGTGGGCAGTGGTGGTCAGTTCAAAAGTGGACAGCCACCCAAGAGGATGAATGATCTCCTGTGTTCTGCCAGGGTACGTCACTCTTCTCATCACTCTCAACTCACCCATCACACATCCACGGGGCCTTCACTCAGTGCCATTTCAAGGGACATCACCGTTCACTCTCACACACACATCTTCATTGCCCTCATCCACCCATGGGACCACTCACCACCCACACATGCCAGGCATACTTACCATCTGGCCTGGCAAGTATCCTGCTTACACCCTCTCCATCTCTATCCATGCTGGACAAACTGGCACACAAGAGAGGTCGCAGACTTGTGCACAAATACCTGAAATCAAAGTCCTCATGCACTTTGGAAACAGAGTCATCCAGCTGGCCAACGAGGATCTGAACCATTCCTGTGCTGATGGTGAGGTCAGCATTGCTCTACCAAGTGAGGATCCAGCTGTGCAACATCCATCAGACAACCATGCTGTGAGTGATGTGTCCTGTTTCACAGGCCACTGCCATGTACTAATTATCTTTCCTTGCTTTTACAGGCACATATGGGAAACAGCTGACAAAGACCATGACCCAGGACCTCCAATCAAGCCCTGAAGAAATCTCTGAAGAGGAATCTGGAGACACCCGCCTTGAAGTCCCATCATAATGTTCACCCACACCCTCCACCAGTGCAGAGACACACACCTCAGTAGGACCTAGTTTTACTTTACCCTTGGGGTCACAATCTAGTGAGCAGATCACACTCTCTGATCCACAATAGGCGGCAACAGAGGCTTCCCAGGTGTTTGGCACTAGGAGGACTGCTGGAGGCCAGAAACCTGCTGAGTCCCAGTCAAATGACAAACCTCTGGACTCAGTCATGTCACAGTTGATGGAGCTGCAAAGGAAAGCTCGGGAACATCAGGAAGAATGTCCGCTGCACTCCTCAGATTGCAAGGTGTGATGGTGGAGTCTGTTCGTCTTCAGGCTGGGGTGATAATGCTGGTATGCCAATGCACCAAGGTCAACACTAGTAGGAATGCGGCCGGCATGGAGACCTTGGTCCAGGATGTCACTCCTACATTGCTATGCGGGCTCAACTCCATTGCTGGTGCCATAGTTGGCCTCCAACAGTGTGTATGGGAGACAGGGTGCAGGGCAGCCCGATCTCACTTCAGCCACCGCTTCTTCAGAAGGAGTCAGCCAGGAGCCCTTGGGTACGCATAGGGAGAAGGGTCAGCAGGTGTACCCCCACCCCCCACCTCCCCCCTCCATCGCCCCGGCCGGGCCATCCATCCAGGTGACTCTGGGAGTGTCAGGCCCATCTGAATCCCTGTTTCCTGTGACCTCAGCAGCTCCAGTTCCACAGGCCACACAGCAGGACCCTGAAAGCAGGCCGGAGCCCTCCAGATCTCTGCCCCCCAGAGGACACCCGCCAAAGTCATCATGGACAGGGCATAGCAGTCAGCAGGCTGCCTCTACCTCTGCTGTGGGTGTCCAGGAAGCACCAAGACGTAGTGCCAGGGTTAAGAAGGTTAAGAAGATTTAGTTGCACAGCCTGGGCACAGGTGCTAATCACTTGTACACAATGTTCACTATTGTCAATAAACTCCCAAGAATATTTCCCTGCCTATGGCTTCTTGTTCTGATGAGCAACGTACATGTCACTCAGGTGTGAAATCTTTCTGCACAAGATAAAGGCAGGCATCTCATTCCAGGGCCTCTTCCCTGTGCACTGTGTAGCCTTCAGACCAAAGTGATGGTCCGTCCTCACACTCACTGGACAGATTAATGATGCCTGCACCCTGATGGTGCTGGTCATTGCTCCCAGAATGTAGTGGGCAGACGTGACAGAGTTCTCTCATTCTCTCTGTGTGCTCTCAGCACCTTTAAGGTGGGGCTGGTCCCCATATCCACTGCGACCAGTGACACTGTGTTTGCGAAGGGGTCAGGTGCTGAAAGTGGACAAAGGATCAGATGCTTTTAAGGTTTCATGGCTGTGTCTCTATGATATGACCCTGATCATAGAGCGCAAGCAATCTGCTCTCGGCCAGACAGGAGACAGACATTCTCAGAGGTTATGTGAAGATCTAAGGAGTGTCCTCACTGCATGTCATCATCATCCTCCTGCAATCAAGTTTTCTAAATCAATATATAGAGGTACCAACGAGAGAGGATGCAATAATTGATCTCCTATTAGGGAACCAAACAGGTCAGGTGACAGAAGTATGTGTAGGTGAACATTTTGGGTCCAGTGACCACAATGTCATTAGTTTTAAGCTAATTATGGATAAGGATAGGTCTGGTCCTCAAGTTGAGATTCTAAATTGGAGAAAGGCCAATTTTTGTGGAAATGAGAAAGGATCTAGGAAGAGTGGATTGGCATAAGTTGTTTTCTGGCAAAGATGTGTTCAGTAAGTGGAAGGCATTCAAAGGTGAAATTTTGAGAGTGCAGAGTTTGCATGTTCCTGTCAGGATTAAAGGCAAAGTTAACAGGCATAGGGAACCTTGGGTTTCAAGGGATATTGGCGATCTGGTTAAGAAGAGAGAGGTGTATAGCAGGTATAGGCAACAAGAAGCAAATGAGGTACTTGTAGAGTATAGAAAATGTAATAAAATACTAAAAAAGGAAATCAGGAAGGCAAAAAGAAGACATGAGGTTGCTTTGGCAGATAATGTGAAGGTAAACCCGAAGGGTTTCTACAAGTATATTAAGAGTAAAAGGATAGTAAGGGACACAATTGGTCCCCTTGAAAATCAGAGTAGTCGTCTATGTGTGGAGCCTCACGAAATGGGGGAGATCTTAAACAGTTTTTTTGCATCAGTATTTACTCAGGAAACTGGCATAATGTATAAGGAAAGAAGGGAAACAAGCAGTAGTTTCATGGAACATATAGAGATTAAAGAGAAGGTGCTTGCTGCCTTACAGCGAATAAAGATAGATAAATCCCCCAGGACTGACATGATATACTCTAGGACCTTGAGGGAGACTAATGTAGAAATTGCAGGGACCATGGCAGAAATATTTAAAATGTCCTTAGCCACGGGTGAGGTGCCGGAGGATTGGAGGGTAGCTCATGTTGTTCCATTGTTTAAAAAAGGCTCCAAAAGTAAACCAGGCAATTACAGGTCAGTGAGCCTGGCGTCAGTAGTAGGTAAATTATTGAAGGTGTCCGAGAGATCGGATATATAATTATTTGGACAGCCAAGGGCTGATTAAGGATAGTCAGCATGGTTTTGTGCATGGTAGGTTGTGTTTAACGAACCTTGTAGAGTTTTTCGAGGAGGTTACCAAGAAAGTAGATGAAGGAAAGGCTGTGGATGTTGACTACGTGGACTTTAGTAAGGCCTTTGACAAGGTCCCACATGGGAGGTTATTTCAGAACATTCAGACACTTGGTATCCATGGAGAGGTTGTAAACTGGATTCGAAATTGGCTGTGTGGGAGAAGACAGAGAGTGGTAGTGGATGATTGCTTCTCAGACTGGAGGTCTGTGACTAGTGGTGTGCCTCAGGGATCTGTGCTGGGACCATTGTCTATATCAATGATTTGGATGATAATGTGGTGAATTGGATCAGCAAGTTTGCTGATGACACTAAGATTAGAGGCGTTGTGAACAGCGAGGAAGGCTTTCAAAGCTTGCAGGGAGATCTGGACCAACTGGAAAAATGGGCCAGAAAATGGCAGATGGAATTTAATGTGGAAAAATGTGAGGTGTTACATTTTGGAGGTCAAACCAAGGTAGGACATACACAGTAAATGGTAGGGCACTGAGGAGTGTGGAGGAACAAAGGGATCTGGGAGTTCAGATACATAGTTCCCTGAAAGTGGCGTCACAGGTAGACAAGGTTGTAAAGAAAGCTTTTGACATACTGGCCTTCATAAATCGAAGTATTGAGTATAGGATTTGGGATGTTATGGTGAGGTTGTATAAGATATTGGTGAGGCCAACTTTGGAGTATTGTGTGCAGTTCTGGTAGCCTAACTACAGGAAGGATATCAGTAAGATTGAGAGAGTGCAGAGAAGATTTACTAGGATGTTGCCGGGTCTTAAGGAGTTGAGTTACAGGGAAAGATTAAACAGGTTAGGACTTTATTCCTTGGAGCTTGAAGAATGAGGGGAGATATGATAGAAGTTTACAAAATGATGAGGGGTATAGACAGAGTAAATGCGAACAGGCTCTTTCCACTTAGATTAAGAGAAATAAACATGAGAGGACATGGCTTTAGGGTGAAAGGAGAAAGGTTTAGAGGGAACATTAGGGGAACTTCTTCACTCAAAGAGTGGTGAGAGTGTGGAACAAGCTACCATCTGATGTGGTAATTGCGGGCTCACTCTTAAGTTTTAAGAATAAATTAGATAGATACATGGATGGGAGAGGTCTGGAGGGTTATGGACTAGGTGCAGGTCAATGGGACTAGCGGAATAATATTTTGGCACAGACTAGAAGGGCCAAATGGCCTGTTTTCTGTGCTGTAGTGTTCTATGGTTCTATACTTCTATCGAGTGAGTATTAGGTCTTCCACTGTGTCTCCATGACAGGAACGTTATCACAGAGTATATGTGCGCTGCCATAAGCCAGATTGGAATCAAACGTTCATAGATGTGATGTGAGGATCTATGGTGCCTCCTCACTGCATGTCGTCATAACCCCCACAAAGTTAGCAGCTGTCAGGGCCTCCCGAGTGCACCTGCCTTGCCTGGCCAGTGCGAGGGCCTCATCCCCTTCATCGTCACCTTCTAGGACCTCCTCATCCTTATCCCTGTAGGCATCTTCCTCATCAGAGGAGACCTCCAGCTGCTCCATCTCCTCCTCAGCCAGCTCCTTTCCCTGTTACAGTACCAGGTTGTAAAGTGTACAGATGACGACAATGCATGACACCCTCTGCAGACTGTATTGCAGGGCTCCACCAGAGCGGTCCAGGCACCAGAACCTCATTTTTAGCATTCCGATGATCTGCTCCACCAAGTTGCAAGCTGCGCATGAGCTTCGTTGTACTTTCTCTCCTCTGCAGTCTGAGGCCGCCGCATGTGTGTCATCAGCCACAGCCTCTGCGGGTAGCCCTTGTCCCCGAGGAGCCATCCCTGCAGCTTCTGTGGACCCTGGAAGCCTTCAGTGATCTGTGACTGACTGAGAGTGTAGGAGTTGTGGACACTCCCTGGAAACTGTACAGACCTGCAGGATGCGTTTGTGGTGGTCGCACACCAGCTGCACATTCAGCAAATAGAATCTCTTGCGGTTGACATAGCTGACCACGTATTGTGACAGAGATCTGAGCGCCACGTGAGTGCAGTCAATCACACCCTGCACCTGCTGATAATCTGAGATCTGGGCAAATCCACTCGCTCTTGCATCCTGGCCGGGGTGAAATGCACAAAGTTGTTGCCCTCGCAAAGACGGCATCCATGGCCTCATGGATGCATTTATAGGTGGAGGCTTGTGAGTTCCCACAGAGGTCACCTGTGGAGCCCTGAAAGGAGCCACTGACGTAGAAATGGAGCGCCAGGGTCACTTTCACAGCCACTGGCAGTGGATGCCCTCCATGTCCCCGTGGCACCAAATCCTGCAGTAGCTGGCAGATGTCATCGACCAGTTCCCTAGACATGCGTAGTCTTTGGCGATACTGGCTCTCAGTCTTCTGCAGGAATAAAAGGCGGCATCTATAGACCATGGGTCTAGCTAGGCGCCAACCAGCAATGGCTCACTGTGGCTCTTTAGCAGCAGGTGCGGCAGCCCCAGCCACCCCTTCTTCCAGAGGTTTCTGCTCCTCCCTCTGCACAGCCAGGAGCCTCAGTCACTCTCTACTGTGTCATTTTCACTCTCTGTAAGCCACGAAGCATACAGCTAGGTCAGCAGGCTTCATGATCCTGATGTACTCCTCCTGCAGGATGAAAGAGAAAGATGCGTGGGTTAGCATGGGTGTACTAACAGCCTCTCTTGATTAAGTCTGAAGGCCCCTTAATGCATCCCCGAGAGTGCTGGCCACCACTTGGATGGGCAGGGATAGTGTACTGCATGGCTGCCGAAACCCCACCCACATCTGCCCCATTCCACCTAACTATTGCCCATTGGACCGCATGCTCTGCTCTCAGCTCAGGGGCAGGCATTCTCCTAACCTGCACTGCAAGGCTGCACTGTTAGCTTGAACCATCATCCAGGATGATGACATTGCAAGGGGCTGTGAGCACCTGCACCTGACTGCTCCATGGCCAGCTTTAGCAAGGAGATTTTACAACATACTCAGTCGTCCAACTGATCTGCAGTCCACTAAAACGCTCATTACTTTTTAGTCTGTGCCTGAGGGGTGAAAAGCTCTGGAGTGGAGCACTTGGTGGTACTTCGATGCCTCTGCATTGCTTGAGTGGACAGATAAGCTAAAGGTCCAACTCCAATCATATCAAATGGGGCTGTGCCTAAACAGCCTAAGCTGCAAAAGGATAGTCACTTTATCCAAGCTTTCCCTAATGCGTGGCACTTCCCTTTCCCTTGCCCACCCCTGCACGTGCTTGTGCGCTACCTTCAACCCCCATACCCCAAGTTGCCTCAGCTGCAAGTCCATCTGTGCACCCCCTCAAGTCATCTCAACTGCAGGGCAACCCTTGCCCCCTCCATAACATGCCTCAACTGCAGGTCAGCCCTTGCACTCCTCCCCCCAGCAAAAAAAGTCGCCTCAACCACAGTGAAGTCCTTGCACATATCCACCCCCAAGTCGCTTCAACTGCAGGGCAACCCTTGCCCATCCCCCCTACGCACCGCAACCACAGGGAAGGCTTTGCGCCCCTCCCACCTATGCGTCTCAACCTAGAAATCCAACAGACAACCCGGGTGAGTGCTCCGCAAGATTACTGCGCACTCACCTCCAAGTTCCCCTCAAAGTGCAGCTTGCCAAGCGCATGCTGTTTATATACTGTTGTGAAGTATGTCGGAGGGCGGATGATCCAGTGGGAGTGGACAATTCCAGCGGGCTGGCCTTATAATGATATGCAAATATATTACAATGAGGTTTCCGACATCTAATAGTGGGAAACACGGCCTGCAATCGGCGGTCAGGGCAGACAATTGAAAACTGGCTTCACAACGTAGTGAACCCAATTTTTGGCCTTCTCACCATATTGTCCGCTCACAGCGCTGAACACGCCCAATGCCAGTGGCACAGAAAATCCTGGCTACAGCACTCGTGCAGAACTTCAGAAGTGGACCTTGTTGGGTTCCTGAAACCATTGTCTCAGAGACTGGTCCCTTAATTACAGCAAGTAATTATGAAGGCTAATGGAATGCTATCCTTTATTATGAGAGGGATTGAACATAAAAGTAAGGATATTATGCTTCAATTATAAAGGGCATTGGTGAGAGCACACCTTGAATACTGTGTGCAGTTTTGGTCTCCTTATTGAAGGAAGGATGTAAATGCATTGGAGGCGGTTCAAAGGAGGTTTACTAGATTGATACCTGAAATGAGTGTGTTGTCCTATGAGGAAAAGTTGGACAGGCTGGGCTTGTTTCTGCTGGAGTTTAGAAGAGTGAGGGGTGATTGGATTGAAGTATACAAGATCCTTAATGGCCTTGGCAAGGTGGACGTGAAAAGGATGTTTCATCTCGTGGGTGAGTCCAGAGCTAGGGGGCGCTGTTTTAAAATTAGGAGTTGCCCTTTTAGGACAGAGATGAGGAGAATTTTTTTCTCTCAGAGGGTTGTGCGACTTTGGAACTCTCTGCCTCAGAAGGTGGCGGAGGTGGGGTCATTGAATATTTTTAAGGCAGAAGTAGATAGATTCTCCTCTATCCTCACCCCTTTTTTACTTCCTTTTTTCAATATTAATTTTTATTTTTTATCCACTTATTTTTATTTATTTTCATTTTTATTATTTTATACATTGTTTTATCCACACCTTTTATCCTATTTTCGATCTTTTTCCCCATCACTGTACCCACTCCCTACCCCACCCCCACTAGGGCCATCTATCACTTGTTCATGTTGTTCTTTTCAGAGTGCTTACCCTTGCCCTGCTATCATCACATTCTGCTTTCTTACCTTTATGCCACTATCAGCATCTCCTTTAGCCATTACCACTACCATTAACACCCCCTCTGTCCTTTTGTTCATGACATCTTTATCAATCTCTCCATTGTATCCAAAATGTCTTGGGCCTCTTTTTTTCTGGAGCAGGTGATTTTCGAACTGACATCAAAACATACCAAAAACTGACTCTCTGTTAAAACGAGGACCAAATACTTTATTTATAAGAATATATAGGGGTAAAATTTTTATGAGGCTTCTTCAGTTCACCATGAGATGAACAGTAGATCCATGAGAACCAGAGAAAAATGGTGTAAGTACCATTACACCACTTCTCCAAAGTTTCACAGATTTTCCAATGAAATTATGGTGAACAATCAGGGGATGCCCTGAGGAATGACAGCAAAAGCAAAAACTAATGGGGGTAAAAATAGATTTCTAATGACAAAATTAGAATTTGCCATACTGTCATTAGTTGAGTTCTGCTGAAGTCTGGTTGAAAAAGGAGGAGGGTTGGGTGTGAGGTTAGCACCCTCACCCCGTAAAAACCTACCACCACTACAGAAACAACAAGAAGTGGCCTCACCGGCAAACCCTGGCAAAGAAAGGACGGCACATCCGAGGGTGTAGGCATTATAGGACCGGATGAAAGCCGAAAGGAAGTCTGATCCCTGACAAGCCTAATCTTCAATGACAGAACCATCATCAGAATCAGTACTTGGAATGTCCGAACACTCTGCCAGTATGGGAAGGTGTCCCAGGTGCTGTGAGAGGTGAGACATTTTAGGTACCAGCGAGATATAGTGGTCAGGCCAAAGATGAATCAGACGTGAGGGCACGACGATCCTATACTCCAGGCAAAAACAGCACGACACCCAAGAAATTGGCCTGATACTCAACAGATGCTCAGCATAAGCGTTAGTTGGGTGGAAGCCAGTACACCATCACATCGTCACCACCAGATTCCACAGAAGGCATGCCAAAGTCACTGACAGAGACAGACACAGAGGAGGTAAAAGCTCCATGTTTGAATACGGTGAGAGCACCACACCTCAGCAATTGAATGTCAACCTGGGAGAAATTGCCAGATCAGGGGTCCAAAAAGAACCACTATGCCTGAAGAACAACAAGCAGATTGCTGAGATACCAGCAGAGCTATTGAAACATTGCAAGAATGCCGTCACGACACAGACCTGTTCAACAAGATCTGGACTGTAGAGTCCATCGTGGATAACTGGAGGCGAGGAGTAATTATCAAACTGCCAAAGAAAGGGATCCTCAGCGACTGCAACAGCTGGAGGGGTATAACACTGCTGTCAGTAAATAGCAAGATATTCAGCATGGTGCTCAACAGATTGAAAGCAGAAGTAGGACAGGCAGGTTTCCAGGGTAGCAGATCATGCTGTGAGCAGATCTTTACCTTGAGGAACATCATAGTGTAGATGCTAGAGTATCAGATGCCATTTGTTATCAACTTCATTAATTTCAAGAAGCCTTTTGATAGCATCCATCGACAGTCACTCTGGTATATTGCAAGAAAATATGTCATCCCATTGTGGTACAGTAACATCTTCAAAGCCTTATACTGCAACTCCAGTTGCTGTGTCAAGCCCAGCACGTGCACCATAGATTCCTTCAACATCATTACAGGAATGCAGCAAAGGCTGCATACTCTCCCCATTCCTTTTCCTTTGGTTATTAATTTCATCATGAGGAAGGCGACGGTGGGTGCAGACTGTGGCATCCCATGGCAATACTATCAGTTGATAGACTTGGATTTCTCAGACTACATTGCCTTGCTGGCCAAAGAATTGCACGCCCTCCAAGACACGATCACCAGTCTTGACAGTAGCAATGCCAAGGTTGGTCTACGCATCAGTTGCAAGAAGATCAAGACAGTGACGGCTGGACAACAACAAGGCCATCCCATCACTATCAGGCAACAGAACATCAATGACATCGACCACTTCCCCTACCTAGGAAACAACATCTCTAGAAGAGTGATGCAGAGATTGATGTTCACACAAGAATCTGCAAAGCAACATCGGCCTGGGCATCCAACATTATCAACACAGCCATGAAGCTGCGATTCTACACGTCCATAGTAGTACCAACAGCAATCTACGTTAGCAAGACATAGAAGAGAACAATAAAGGTGTTATGTAAGCTGGACGTCTTTCACCAGCACTGCCTACATAAGATGTATTTATAATATCATCGCTGTAATGAATAGAGAAATTCCTCCCCCCATGGAGGGTGCTACAGGTTTAAATATGCTTTTGCCAAAAGGCTTTACAATGAGAAGTTATTGTACAGTGAGTTACCAGATTGTTTTCAATAAATTCCCATATAACAAAATTAAATAGCAAGCAAGACAGCCAAAAGAATGCATACAATTGGGCCAAAAATCTCAGCAAACCAGTACCAGGCGACTAGGTTTATTTGACCAAAAATTAATAAGCCCAGTTTTTTAAAAAATGCTTAAATCATCTGGTCAGGCAATATAAAAGGGGAAAGAAAGAAAAATAAATGGTACAATGCTTGTAGGGAAGGCAGTGAGAGAAACCACTAGGACAGTTACAGGAACCTCCAAAAATTGGTTTTAACAAAGGTCATCACGTGATGTATATGCTATCATTTGTACATTAGCGAAACTAAAGTATTCCGCAAACTCCCAGTGACCAGAGTTGCTATTGGGGTTAAGAAGAATTAAAATTTAAAGGACCACTTTTCCTCATAACTAAGGTGCTTTTTTGTCAAAAATATTTTCTCAGCCCTAGAGGCTGCTTTCCATGTCTTTTTGCAGCAGGTGCCCAAAGACTTTTTCCTCCCATCCCTTAAGGCAGGTTTCCCAAGGACAGTGGGAATCATGTCAAAGGCTGCTGAAAAAATGCAAATTAGCCTGAGCCTGCAAAATTGAGGGGCCTCAGGAGTACTAGCATGGGGCAGGCACAAAACCCATCCTGCCAAACTTACAGTCAAATTCTGCCAGAGTGGAAAATCCCAGAGTATGATACGCAATAGCTGTTCAGCTTGAAAGGAAAATTGATGGCTCGTTGCTGTTAGGAACTGATTACACACATTTATCTACCTATGCGGTCTAAAGTTACATTCAGCTATGTTCTGCACTGCTAACACCAATAGACAGTAGTGTTTAAAAGAGCAAAAGCAGTAGCAACATCATCTGGTTATTTTAGCATTATTCCATGCTTTCTGCCCTGTGAGAAAAGAACTGATTATCACTATTGTTCCATCCATATTTTAATGCTGGATGCTGAATTATACCAATTCTGTGTTAATTCCTCATAGTATCAATTTATGCTGTTTTACGTTTTATACAATTAAATCTCTGCTGGCACCTGTTGCTGTCAATCTAAGTGTCAGATATTGGGTGGACTTTTATGGAATCACTCCCCGCAAAAAGTATGGGACCATTAGCAAGTTGGAAACCTGTTCATTAAATATTAGACTTTACAGAGGCTTTTTATCCAAGCCACGATATTAGCTTTCTGCTTCTGGCTTCTGACCAAAGAAGGATTTCTAATTAAACTCTGGCAAGGGCTAGAATGAGTCAACAAGACATGGATTTTGGCAGCTGCACTGACCACAGGAATGGAAAGGAGACGTGGGCTGCTTTGCTGGCCTCTCATTCTGGTCCTGCTGTGGGGTCAGAGGGGCTGCAGTGAGGTGATCTTTTCCAAGGATGAGAGGAAGAGTACAACTTTTCCAACCAAGCAGATGTGGGTAAAAGTGGACACGAAAGTCAGCAGCCGGTGTGTGATCCTTCCATCTAGGAAACAGTGAACCAAGGGTATCAAGGAACTCAGGAGAACAAGAAAGGTGAACGACATAACACTTTCAAATGCCAAGCCCCACAGCCTCCACAGAAAAACACATCTTTCACTCCACTAATTGTCTCTCTGCCAGCACCTCCTAGCATCCCCACCTGAACAACCAACATCCATGCTCACCCTCATTCTATTGCCCTTGTGCAATACTTCATAGTAACCCTCCATAAACGTTGTCCTTCCCTCCTCTCCACACAAGCCATTACTGACCCTCACAACTCTGCTTTTCTACTATCAGAATAAGAGCACGCAACCTTGGGGAGAACAGAGACCCATGGGTGGGGAGAGAGGGTGGGGCCTTCAATGACAGGCATGTTGTCTGCCACGAGCAATGCATGCCCAGCTGTTTCACTGAGCAGGAGGCCTTGTTCCAGGCAGATGTCAGCAATTGCCTGCTATGAAAGCCTGCGGCTCCTGAGGCACTTGTTCTTACACATGTTGAAAGTTGATCCTCTGTCTGTAAAGGCAGTGTTGGGATTTCATCTCTGTGCCTATACCCACTGCCATATGGAGCAGCATGTGTCTGAGAAAAGGGGAGCTGCTATTGGCGGTGATGTGTGTTTTGCTTCTCACCTTGTCACTCATCAGAGGTGCATGGTAGAGCTGCATAAGTTATGGTGAAAGCTGACAGCAGGGAAGTGCAGCTGAAAGTGAGTGAAGTCCTAGAGAGGCGAAGTGCCTTCCAAGAAATTGGCAATCATCTGTCAAGCAGTGAAAGCACTCTCTCAGAGAAGACCTGCTTTGAACAGCAGCCTCTCGCCTGGCTATGAATGGAACTCTTCTGTTTCACTGATCAAAGACTTACTAGTTTCACTAAAGAAGCACTCACCACTGTGCGCTCATTTTGTTCACCTGGATGATCTCCCAACAGGTGGCTGTTAGACCCAGAATTGAAGGATAAAACAGTAATTAATTACCTATAATATTTAAATACCTCACCTGATAACTGCACAGGAATTACCCATTTGCTTTCAATCCCACCCAGGTGAAACCTGGAGGAGGGCAGAATGATGTTCAGAGCCTAATCCAACATTATTTTTCGGGGATTTACCATCCTGCATGCACCCAAACTTGCCTCCCTTGCAGGGAAAAACTCCCCAATTTTATCTCCAGGACAGATATTGAAGAGCCTTAGAGATGCAAAATATGTTGCATTACACTGCTACAGGTGATAGAATGAAGTGAGAACAAAGACTCATAATATACTTTAGACCAACTATACCAGGGATATAAGAACAAAGAAGGAGATACTTGTCCCTGACGAAGAAACTGCAATCAAAGGCTGGGAGTGGAATTGTCCAGTCCCATTGGCCACGGGTGTCATGGCGGATGTGAGCAGACAGTATGGTGAGAAGGTCAAAAATTGGTTTTATGCCGTCGTGAAACCAGTTTGAGGTCATCCGCATTTCTTGCCGTCACACCCAATTTCAGTGCTTTAGCATCTCATTATGAGCCCAGATCACCGGAATCATCCCCCCATGCTGGATCATCCGAGCATGCTGACGTGTTTCACAACTGTACATAAACGACATGCACCTGGCAAGTTGCACTTCGTTCAGGATTCAAGGTTTCTTTGCCTATCTTGCTTTGGGCAGCACTTGCGGTCATCAGCGCCAGACTTCGCTGGCAGCACCACATCACTTTTCGGGGGCTCACAGGTAGGTCTCTACCTACCAGATCAACCGCAAGGTGGCGTTGGCTTTTCAATGGTTGCAGAACTAGGGCTTCCATGGGGAAGGGGAAGAAGTGGCCTCAGGCAAGGGAAGAGGCTGCAGGCCAAGGGCTGTACTGGGGAAGGAGGGTAACCCATGGTGTGCGTGGGGATACATGTTTACATGTGCAAGTGGCCTCAGCATGGTGAAAGCTGAGCAGGCAGACTCCAGAGATAAGGCCAGATGAAGATGTGAGGGTGAAAGCAAAATACTACTGGAAATCTGAAATAAAAAGAGAGATGTGAGGGTGTGTGAGAGAGTGAGTGGTGATGTTCCCTGAGCTGGCAGTGAGTAAGATGCCAGTGAATGTGTGATGGGTTTGTGAGTGTGTGAGCTTAGAGTGATAAGATGGTCGCCTTATCCTGGCGGCACAACTGAGATCATTCATCCGTTTTCTGCACTGGATGGCCGACCTCTTTTGTGCAGCATTGACACTGACCACCTCTGCCACCGCCTCCCAAGCCAGAGCGGTGAGGCTGACGGGCCTCCTGCGGCCACAGTGGAGGTCACATGGTGAACCACCATCGCATCTATAAGGCATCCCAGGGATGCTTCACTGAATCAGGGGGCTGCACTCTTCTTGGCTTTTGGGACCATGTCTTCACCAGAGCAGTCCTGGGCTGCAAGCATTGAGAGCTGTGCATGCAGCTACAGTTTAAATATGGTGCCCGGCATGAGGAAGTGGCGAGGTAAACGGCATGACAGGCAAATTGAAGGCTGGCCGCCAGTGATCAGGTGTGCTTCCCTGACTGCAAAATTCATGGGGCGGGAAGGGGACGAAAACCTGCCATTATGGACAGCAGGTAAAACATCTTTGTTCACACCTACTACCACACTTAGTGCAAATCTGGGTGATTCCACCCTGAGGCTGCCTAGACAGATGGTCTTCTTAGCAATCCGCAGGGGCATCCATAGGTCACATTGTTCCCCTTGTGTAAGTTTCTATGCCACTGTTAGCTTTCAAGACCCAGCAACAAATGTCAAAGGTATTTAAGGGTGAGCCATGATACAGAATTATTACACAAGTGACTGATATTATGCTATTTGGCCATAATTACTATTTACCACAGTTTTGGAAGTCTAGATCCGTTGCTATGGGAACTTTCTCAATATAATATTTAAATTTTTATTTCTATTTTATTTTTAATTTCATTTTAAAATATTGATCCCATGCTTTCTAGCAGTTCAGTAACATTGGTGTAGGAAGCAGAACTTTTGACTATTTTGTGCCACTCATGTTCATCTGGCAGCTTTCCAGTAACTTCTCTGATGTGGAATGATCTGGGCACCAGGATAGTCTTGGTAACTCAAACTGCTCAGCAATAGAAGCGGAACTCACCCGAGTTTGAAGGCTTAGGTCTCTGCACCTGGATCCCCCATCAAGGTTTCATCAGCTTTACTGGTGTTGCCTCACCAGTATTGGGACCAATTCTGCAATGAATTTTTCAAATGGCTGGCCAACAAACAACTTAATGCCATCAGTTTTCTCACCCTCTCCCACTGATGGATGCGCAAGAAGTGCCCATGCTGGCACAGGACCATGCCACTTCCACTGACAAAATGAACTGAGAATCTGTAGGGCCATTAAGTTTCAGCGAGGTCTTTGCCAAAGATCATTTTTTAAAAACCCTCCAGGCTCCAAAATATGGTTGAGTTTTTCAGACTCAGGAGGGAAGAAAACCCTCATGCATGCTGGGAGCTTTGGCCACAGACTGCTTTCACTGGGCCAGGCTGATAGCTGTCATCTGCTATCTTGTTGAGTTTCCTTTGAGTTGACAATTGATAGCTTTGAGAACCGTCAAAAACACTGACTTCAGACTTCACAGAGAGGGATAGGCTGACAAACAGAATTGTTAGTGGCATTTCAAATACATGAATTGAAATGTATTTTGTTTGTAAGAAACAATATCTGAGACAGTGAAGTGAGCATTTTGGCAGGTTCCTGTATAATGTCTGCCACGGGCTCACTGACATGGATTCCTAACAGTACCTGGCACAACTTTAACAGTGCTTAGACCAATGTATATTTGGAAAGACAAAGAGAGGAAGAGAGAAAGAAGGAAAATTGATTACTTCTGTTTTGTAGTAGGTCTGTGCCTTGAAATAGAACAGTATAAGCAATAGTTAGATCTATGTACTTCTCACCATTGGAAAGAGGCAAGTACATGACATTGGAATAGTTGCTGGAAGCTTTATTTTTATGGCATCAAGGGATGCATAATTCTGAGTTTCTGAGTAATTTTTGCAACAAACTGCATACGAACAGGGTCAGATTAATGTTGGTAGTTGTCAGTCTCCACAGGCTATAGGCCACATTATATATTTTTTAAATAGCATGTTGTAAGAGTTGTTTTAATTTACAAATGTTCCAGTCTCAGGATCGTGGGAGACCGGACGTATGACTGAGATCCACGATGGAACCCTATGGAAGTCCTGACCCCTGATCTATGTGGGAATTGCCCGGGAAGTTTCAACTCCTGATGAGCAATTCCTCAATTCCAGGACCCTTTGCGAACGTCTCCGACTCTGAGTTAGAATCTCACCTAACCACTTAGCCCGCTTACCCATCTACCAACCTAACCCATTTATCCACCCTACTGCCCCTGTCCACTTACCCACCTCACCTACCTAGCCATTCACCCACTTTTCTTTCACCCATTCATTAACATTCAGACTGGACATTTAAACTTACCACACGGCACCTAGTGCCATTAAAAGGGGGCGTAGCATGTGTTCCTCCTAGTCTACTGCGCTCCAACAGAGTTCCCCAAATGACACTGTGCTGCACATTTCTGTGGAATCTGGGATTGGAAGGACCTGGTAAAAATGCATAGCAGCATCAAGTCAGGGAATTCCTGTGCAACACAGCAATCCCACCATCATTGCTGCTGCTTGGAAAATCTGGGCCAATGTGTTAGATTTGATGATCAACAAATCCAATAGCCATATTGTTGCAATTTCCTTTTAAACTATATGAATATTAATTGTCTGTTCAGATCCAGTGTAGACCTTTTCCCCAGACTGTGGTGCAGAAAGCCAAATTGTTAACAGAATTGTTCTCATGGCAACAAATAAATTCAAAGCCAAGGAGTTTCCAAGCTCTGTACAGAAGCCAAAGAGGCTGAACTCAGACCTTTGACAAAAAGTTTTGTTTTGTGTTCATTTTGCAAAGCTTCAGCATTATACACTGTTCGAGGAGGTGAGTGCAAGCTATGTTTAAATGCAATAAGTTAGAGTTTTAGGAGAGAACATAAAAGAGCAATAATTTTTCAAATGACTGCTGGCCATTATAATTTGGTAATGTAAAAGTTTTTTGCGTTGATGGAAAAAATTTAAACCAGCAGAAGAATATATCAAGATTGACAACTATTGTAAAGGAAAGATGAACGTGGGCCCACTTTAGAAATGCAGCTGCACTCCTATAGCTTAAAACTTGCTGTCACTTCTAATATTGGCACAAAATATGATCCATTGATCTTATAGCCTTGCTCTAGCGATTTGTACTTACTGTGATTGATATAATAATTGGAGGCTCCACCTCCTAGATCAACTGACTGGTGAAATTTCATTCCAACTTATTTACTCCATTACCACTGTAAGCTGCATTTATAATGACAACATTATTCAGAGTTTTGCTTAAAAAATTCAATGCATTTCATTTTCATGCTCCACTGATTACTCTGCTTAAGCAGTAACTTCCAGGAGTAAACAAGTATCAGCTTGCCACAGTTGGTATCGCAGTATGTGAATCACACAGTGCAGAAGAGGCCCTTCGGTCCATCGAGTCTGCACCAACAAGTGAGAAACATCTGACCTACCTACCTAATCCCATTTACCAGCACTTGGCCCATAGCCTTGAATGTTATGACATGCCAAGTGCTCAGCCAAGTACTTTTTAAAGGATGTGAGGCAACGTGCCTCCACCACCCTCCCAGGCATTCCAAACTGTCACCACCCTCTGGGTAAAAAAGCTTTTCCCCAAATCCCCACTAAACCTCCTGCCCCTCACCTTGAAATTATGTCCCCCTGTGACTGACCCTTCAACTAAGGGGAACAGCTGTTCCCTATCCACCCTGTCCATGCCCCTCATAATCTTGTACACCTCGATCAAGTCACCCCTCAGTCTTCTCTGCTCCAACGAAAACAACCCAAGTCTATCCAACCTCTCTTCATAACTTAAATGTTTGATCCCAGGCAACATCCTGGTGAAGCTCCTCTGCACTCCCTCCAGTGCAACCACATCCTTCCTATAATGTGGCAACCAGAACTGAACACAGTACTCCAGCTGTAGCCTCACCAAGGTTCTATGCGACTCCAACATGACTTCCATACTTTTGTAATCCATGCCTCGATTGATAAAGGCAAGTGTCCCATATGCCTTTTTCACCATCCCCCTAACATGCCCTTCCACCTTCAGAAACCTATGGACACACACGCCAAGACCCCTTTGTTCCTCAGAACTTCTGAGTGTTATGCTGTTCATTGAATTATTCCTTGTCAAATTACTCCTTCCAAAGTGTATCACCTCACACTTTTCAGGGTTAAATTCCATCTGCCACTTATCTGCCCATTTGACCATCCCGTCTATATCTTCCTGTAGCCCAAGACACTCAACCTCACTGTTCGCCACCTGGCCAATCTTTGTCATCCGCAAACTTACTAATCCTACCTCCCACATAGTCATCTATGTCGCTCATATAAATGACAAATAATAGGGGACCGAGCACACATCCCTGTGGTACGCCACTGGAGACTGGCTTCCAGTCACTGGCTTCTGTCATTACCCTCTGTCTCCTACAACTAAGCCAATTTTGAATCCACCTTATCAAATTACCCTGTATCCCATGTGCATTTGCCTTCTTTATAAGTCTCCCATGTGGGACCTTGTCAAAGGCTTTGCTGAAATCCATATAAACTACATCAACTGCACATCAGAATCAGAAGTTCTATATTCAAGATCTTCTCCAAGATTTGAGCACATAGTCCACCAGAATGTACACACAGTACACCAGCAACAACTTGCATTTGTATGGTGCATTTAACATGGAAAAACATCAAGGCGCTTCACAGAGGCCTATTATGAGAAAATGGACACTGATCAAGCCTGAAGATAATAGGAGGGGTGAACAAAAACTTGGAGGTAATTTTTAAGGCTGGTCCTAGTGGAGCAGAGTGTGGAGTACAGTTTTATTGCAGGATATTTTTTGAGATTCTGTTCTTTGAATGAAATACTAAACTGCCACCATGGCCAGAATTTTACATTGAATGAGTGGGTGCACACCCGACACGAAATCACGTGAAATAGTGTGAGAAGACGTCTGGCGAGCATCACAACATCTTCACGCTCACATGCAACGTTAGAGTCGGCGGGGGCACACGGAGGTCAGAAGCGGCCTGCTGAAAATTAAATTGGCAATTAACCCATTAACAACCCAGTTGATCCAAATTTTACATTGCCCGCACAATTTAGTGCCCATCACATAGGCAACACTTGCATGTGGCCAATTCATTTTTTCTCATTTCTCATCCAAGGGCAGAATGAAAGAAGATCAGAGCGTTGGCTTTGTGAGTTGTTAGGAATTCAGGTGAGAGTTTACTGCTGCTTTAGTGCTGATATTTTATTTGTTATGACCAGTCCCCAGATGAAGTTCCATCAATGTGTTATGATCCCAGGACATTGAAAAAAAAATCTAGGTTTAGATATTTTCCAGAATTGCAAAAAAGGAGCATACCATCATTTTGTTACTACTGTCACACTAAAACAATACGTAACATTGATGAAATGAAAGAATATCACCCGTGAAAACCCCATCCTGTGTTCACGCTGCTTTAAACTTACGCTTGCGAGTGCTGCTTCTTGGTGCCACCATCCCAACCTCCCACCCCCTTGCTGATAGCAGCATTGGAGGCAGATTGCTGACTCTGCTGTCACGTTAGCTGTGAATGACCTTGGCAGTCCTCTGGCCGGTGGGGCCTCAACAGGCTTCACCTGGGAGGGTACGACCAGTGGCATGGCTGGGCCCTCCTCAATCATCACGGCCTCATCAGATGCCACGGAAACTAGCTGAGGGGCAAAGGAGCTGCCGCCCTTGTTCAGAGCACTGTGATAGGAGCCCACAGGGACAACAGGCAGCCTGTTCACCAGCATGAGATATGCCAAGACCTCCCTGCTCATCATTGATGAACGGATACCTAGCAGAGTGACTGGGTGCTTCATCCATCTCTCACATTGGCAGTGACCTCAAGATGTTGGCTTGCAGGTCTGAGCAGGAACCCCTGATTCTGTTCCTGGAGCTGCCTTTCCATGAGAATCACCACTCTCTCAATGGAGGAGGCTGTGTGCTCGGTGCTCAGGGTCAACGCAGTGCTCATGCTCCTCATGTATTCCTCGATTACAGAGACAATGGTATGCAAATATTCAAGGATCACTGCCAGATCTTCTCATGCATCCCACTGGGCATCCAGCATCTGCGGCCTGATGGACAATTCCAGAGGCTCATCATCTGCCTCAGACTCAGCATCGTCCTGGTCTCCAGCATTCCTCCGACAGCTGTCACTCTGGGCACTCTCTGCCTCCACCAGCTCCTCATCCGAGTGTGCTATGCCCTTGCCACTGTGCACCACCATCTAAGCTGACGTACTAATGCCCACCAACATGCTTGAATCTGTGCTGTTGCTTGGTAGCGAGAGAGAGTGTGATGCTGGTGGATCTGTCTGTGGCTCCTCCTCAGGTGTCAAGGGAGGGTCCTTGGGGTCAGGAAGCCTCTGGAGAATGGCTCATCTGAAGGAGGAAGACAATATGTAATATTATCAATCATCACATAGTCAATGTCCATGCTAGGAAGGTGAGTGAGACTATGGACAACTGCACCATGTTGGCATCATGATTGTTAGATCACTGGGGATTCTTGCTTAGAAGTCCTCGCTTGAGATGAGACGACCCTACATTGTTTGCACTCTCTGCCTGTCTCCCATCTGCCCACTGGACTCTTACCTTCTTCCAACACCCCTCCGCGACTTGAGGACCTTGCTCCTTGCTGGCGCTCTAGCTCAAGGGAGTCGATCTCAAATTTGGTCGGTATGAGCAGGTTGGCCAGCCCACCACCCATCCATCTGTGCTCCATAGCATTTTGCCTTCTCTTCTGTTCTGAACAATGCATGCATTAGTCCATCCTCTATCTTAAATACCATACCAGCCTCGCTCCGCACACCACCACCCCCCACACACCACCGCCCCCGGAGGACCAGGTTGAGAAGACCATCACATTTGTATACCCCACCTTTCTATACCCCTAAGGCTAGTGGCAATATCTCCCAGCCTAGGCCAGCACAGATTTATGTGCCTTTTGTCACTGATTCTTACACCTCTGAGCACCATGAAGGTTGGCCACCCTTCATGACATCTCCACACAGTACCATGCCAACTCCGTATTCAGCCTTGTCAAGTGCAGAAGATCATTCAACCGTTTGCATTTACTGGGTCCAGGAGTGCCCGCTGACCTGGGCTGCCACGTCTGTCCAGGCCTTCTTTGTCCCGCATGGTGGCATCCTCACTGCCTCCACTAGAGTGCGCAGGCACTCGTCCAAGAACTGGGGGGACAGAGTGCCCACCAGCATTGCCCTCCTGCCTTGTGTGCCAGCAGGTGCTGAGGCCATAACTCTTGCAAATTTCAAAAGTCTCTCCAAGACAGCTCCCTGAGTCACCTCAAAACTTCCCAGCAGCCTTCAAGGAGCTGCTTCTGCTGTTTTTAAATGCCCCACTGGATCCTGCCCCTGCAGCTAGCACATCGCCAATGTCTGGGCATGTTTCACACTGGCCAGCCCTTAATCAGCCAGCCAGTTTGAAATCACATTCGTGGTCCAGTCATGGCCGGAAGCGGAGATCATGGCTCTGCCAGGCCTGCTGAACAAGTGTGCCCGACAGGCACAAAATTTAGGCCCATGTTAAGCTATTCTAATGGATGTTAAAGGTCTGTTCATACAGATGCTAAATTTGGAGTGTAGATTATGTATCATGATCTGATTGGATACCAAAAATGAAATGGAATTGGACTTTCTTCTCAGGGGAGTTTTAGTCAGCTTCTTTTCAGGGTCACCTCAAGCTCTGATATCCGATTTCGGTTGCTTTTACACTGCAACTACAGAGTGAGCACAAAGACACACGTACATCAACATTGGTCACATTCTTTCATAATGAGTTACCCGAGGAGGGTTAACAATTTTAAACGACGGTGCACTTCTTGAAGTGAATCAGATAGAATACTTTTGACCAGCTGTTCATCAAAAATTAATAAATAATCCCAAAGCCTTGAAGAATGTAAGTTATTTTCTCCTTCCGATGAATGCAGTGTTGGTTGGTCTTATCCAACAAAGGCAAAAATTGCAGGAAATGGGAACAGGGCAGAAATCCTGGATTGGGGTCCTGCCCGCCATTCTTAAAGAGCCCCTGACTTAATCCAATTCCATGAAAATCCAGGCCTGGGACGCAAAGATTTATTATAAGTTGGTTTTGTGATTCATCACTTACTGGTAAAGCACTGATTTCCATTATGCACTTACTTGCAAAACACATTTCCAGGGAATTGGAAACTAAATATTGCTCATGGTGAAAGAATTTACCATTACAAAAGTCATCTGGGTGCAGCAATACATGGTTGCCACAAAGTATCATGGAAGTTGATGTGTTACAAATTTAGTTAGAATGATAGTGAAGCAAACAATGAGAAGTTCTAAGGCTTGACCTTTAGTTTGTAATGTGTTAGCTGATTACAGCTGTGACAGAAGTTAAAATCTTAAACAAGAACAGAATTACCTGGAAAAACTCAGCAGGTCTGGCAGCATCGGCGGAGAAGAACAAAGTTGATGTTTCGAGTCCTCATGACCCTTCAACAGAACTAAGTAAAAATAGGAGAGGGGTGAAATATAAGCTGGTTTAAGGTGGGGGGGTGGTGGTTGTAGGGACAAGCAAGCAATGATAGGTGCAGATAATCAAAAGATGTCACAGACAAAAGAACAAAGAAGTGTTGAAGGTGGTGATATTATCTAAAAGAATGTGCTAATTAAGAATGGATGGCAGGACATGCAAGGTACAGCTCTAGTGGGGGTGGGGTGAAATAAGACTAAAAGGGCATAAAAGGTATAGATTTAAATATAATGGAAATAGGTGGGAAAAGGAAAATCTATATAAAGTATTGGAAAAAAAGAAAAGGGAGGGGGAAGAAACGGAAAGGGGCTGGGGATGGAGGAGGGAGTTCAAGATCTAAAGTTGTTGAACTTAATATTCAGTCTGGAAGGCTGTAAACTGCATTGTCGGAAGATGAGGTGCTGTTCCTCCAGTTTGTGTTGAGCTTCACTGGAACAATGCAGCAAGCCAAGGACAGACATGTGGGCAAGAGAGCAGGGTGGAGTGTTAAAATGGCAAGCAACAGGGAGGTCTGGGTCATTCTTGCGGACAGACCAAAGGTGTTCTGCAAAGTGGTTGCCCAGTCTGCGTTTGGTCTCTCCAATGTAGATGAGACCGCACTGGGAGCAACAAATGCAGTAGACTAAGTTGGGGGAAATGCTAGTGAAATGCTGCTTCACTTGAAAGGAGTGTTTGGGCCCTTGGACAGTGAGGAGAGAGGAAGTGAAGGGGCAGGTGTTGCATATTTTGCGTATGCATGGGGAGGTGCCATAGGTGGGGGTTGAGGAGTAGGGGGTGATGGAGGAGTGGGCCAGGGTGTCCCAGAGGGAACGATCCCTACGGAATGCCACCAAGGGGGGGGGTGAAGGGAAGATGTGTTTGGTGGTGGCATCATGCTGGAGTTGGCGGAAATGGCGGAGGATGATCCTTTGAATGCGGAGGCTGGTGGGGTGATAAGTGAGGACAAGGGGGACCCTATCATGTTTCTGGGAGGGAGGAGAAGGTGTGAGGGCGGATGCGCGGGAGATGGGCCAGTTGAGGGTCCTGTCAATAACCGTGGGTGGAAAACCTTGGTTAAGGAAGAAGGAGGACATGTCAGAGGAACTGTTTTTGAAGGTAACATCATCAGAACAGAGGCGAAATAACTGAGAGAATGGGATTGAGTCCTTACAGGAAGCGGGGTGTAAGGAGCTGTAGTCGAGGTAGCTGTGGGAGTCGGTAAGCTTGTAATGGATATTGGTGGACAGTCTATCACCAGAAATTGAGACAGAGAGGTCAAGGAAGGGAAGGGAAGTGTCAGAGATGGACCATGTGAAAATGATGGAGGGGTGGAGATTGAAAGCAAAATTAATAAATTTTTCCAGGTCCCGACGAGAGCATGAAGCAGCACCGATGTACCGGAGAAAGAGTTGTGGGAGGGGGGCGGAGTAGGACTAGAACAAGGAATGTTCCACATACCCCATAAAGAGACAGGCATGGCTGGGGCCCCTGGGAGGTGCTGGAGGCTGATTTTGAAAGAGAAAAATAAACCACAGTTTCAACTCTTGATTTTTATCCAATTTCATATGGTAGAAAGTGTGCATGTATGACCCTCATCATACCCCTTCTCAAAAGAATTCACCCTAAGTATCTCTGTCCTTACAAAATGTTGCCCCATCTCCCTTCTGTGGGACTGCCCTTGCTTGGTTCCAATTTACCTATGGAACTGTAGTCAAAGCAGCACCAGCACACAAGTTCCACAAGGATAGATCATTGGTCCCCTTCTTTCTTCATCTGAATGATTCTCCTTGGTGACATCATTGAAGACATAAGGTCAGGTTCCATACGTATGCTGTTGACATCTACCTTCACCACTCCTGCTTGTCCAACATCCAAGTCCTAGATTACCCACATTGCCTCCAGTTAAAGAATGGGAAGACCAAATGACATCTTTGAGATGCACTGGCAGGCATTTATGGGTATATTTCAGAATACACAGTATAAATGCATTCCAATGAGAAAGAGCAATCCAAAGGGATTAACTAAAAAAATTAAAGCTAATATCAAAAAGAAAAAGCATATAATTGCACAAAGATGGGTGGCAGGTCAGAAGATTTGACAGAACATAAAAAAGAGCAAAGAACGACCAAAGGATTGATAAGGAAGGAAAAATTAGAGTACGAGAGAAAACTAGCTAGATATATAAAGACAGATAGTAAGAGTTTCTATAGATATCTAAATATGCTGGAGCCTCAACTTCTTACAATTTACATCAATGACTTAGATTAGGGGAGCAAAGGCATGGTAGTTAAGTTTGCAGATGACACAAAAGTAGGTAGGAAAGTACGTTGTGAAGAAGGCATAAGGAGTTGGCAGATGGATATAGATAAGTTGATGAATGGGCAAAAATCTAGCAAATGGAGTATAATGTAGGAAAATGTGAAGTTGTTCACTTTGGCAGGAAGAATAAGAAGGCAGAGTATTACTCAAACAGAGAATGACTGCAGAATTCCAAGGTGCAGAAGGATCTAGGTGTTGTCGTGCATGAATCACAAAAAGTTAGTATGCAGGTACAGCATGTAATCAAGAAAGCTAATGGGATGCTATACTTTATTACAAGAGGACTAGAACAGTTATACAGGGCATTGCTGAGACCGCATCCCAAATACTATGTGCAGTTTTGGTCTCCTTATTTAAGGAAGGATATAAATGTATTGGAGGCAGTTCAGAGGAGGTTTACTAGATTGATACCTTGAATAAGTATACTGTCTAATGAGGATAGGTTGGACAGGCTGGGCTGGTTTCCACTGAAGTGTAGAAGAGTGAAGGGTGATTTGACTGAAGTATATAAGATCCTGAACGGTCTTGACAAGGTGAACATGGAAAGGGTGTTTCCTTTTTTGGGTGAGTCCAGAACTAAGGGGTACCATTTTAAAATTAGGGGTCACCCTTATAGGACAGAGATGAGGAGAATTTATTTCTGAGGGTTGGGCTGCTTTGGAACTTTCTGCCTCAGAAGGACATGAGATCATTGAACATTTTAAGGCAGAGGTAGATTGATTCTTGTTAGGCAAGGGAATCAAAGGTTATTGGGTGTAGACAGGAATGTGGAACTCGAAACACAAACACATCAGCCATGATCTTATTGAATGGCGGAGCAAGCTCGAGGGGCCAAAAGGCCTACTTCTACTCCTATTTTGTATGTTCATGAATGTTGGTCCTATAGAAAGTGAGTCTGGAGAATTAATAATGGAAAATAAGATGATGACAAATGAATCGAACCAATATTTTGTATCAATCTTCACTGTAGAAGATACAAGTAACATCCCAGAAATAGCTGTAAATCAGGAAATGGAAGGGAGAAACTCAAGAAAATTACAATCTTCAGGAAAGTGGTACTGAGAAAATTGTTGTAGCTGCAGGCAGACAAGCCCCCGAGTCTTGATGGACCTCATCCAAGGATCTCAAAACAAGTGGCTAGTAAGATAACTGATGCATTGGTTTTAATTATCCAAAATTCCCTAGATTCCGGTAAGGTTCCATTAGATTGGAAATTAGCAAACATAACTCCTTTATTCAAGAAGGGACTCAGACAGCAAGAAACTACAGGTCAGTTAGCTTAACATCTGTCATACAGAAAATGTTAGAAGCTATTATTAAAGATGTTATAGCAGGGCACTTCAGCAAAATTCAAGGTAATCAATAAATTTGTGAAAGGGAAATCATATTTAACCAAGTTATTGGAGTTCTTTAAAGTAGTAACATATGCTGTGAATAAAGGGGAAATCAGTGGGTGCGCTGTATTTAGATCTCCAGAAGGCACTTGATAAGGTGCTACATCAAAGATTATTGCAAAAAACATATTGGCATGGATCAAAGATTGACCAGCTAACAGGAAACAAAGGGTAGGCATAAATGGATCTTTTTCTGGTTGGTAAGACATAACAAGTGGTATGCCACAGGGATCAGGGCTGGGGCCTCAAATTTTTACAATTGATATAAATGACTTGGACCGAAGGTATGGTTGCTAAATTTGCTGATGACACAAGAATAGGTAGGATAGTAAGATATAAAGAGGGCACAAGGAAGCCACAAAGAGATATAGATAGGTTAAGTGTGTGGACAAAGAACTGGCAAATGTGAAATTGTCCATTTTTGCAGGAAAAATTAAAAAAGCATATTATCTAAATGGTGAGAGATTGCAGAGCTCTGAGATGCAGAGGAATCTAGGTATCTTTATGCATGAATCACAAAAGGTTAGTATACAGGTACAGAAAATAATTAGGAAAGCTAATAGAATGTTATCATTTATTCAAAGGGGAATCGTATACAAAAGGAAGGATGTTATGCTTTAATTATACAGGGCATTGGTGAGACCACGTCTGGAGTACTGGGTACAGTATTGGTCTCCTTATTTAAGGAAGGATACAAATGCATTGGAAGCAGTTCAGGGAAGGTTTACTAAACCAATATCTGGATTGGGTGGGTTGTCTTATGAGGAAAGGTAGGATAGGCTAGGCTTGTATCCATTGGAGTTTAAAAGAGTAAAAGGCAAATTGATTGAAACATTTAAGATCCTGAGGGGTTTTGACAGGGTCGATGTGGAGAGGATGTTTCCCCTTATGGAATAATCTAGCACCAGGACCACTTAAAAATAAGGGGTTGCCCATTTAGGACAGAGATAAGGAGAATTTTTTTCTCTGAGTCTTTGGAACTCATTTCCTCAAAAGGCGGTGCAAGCAGAGTCTTTGAATATTTTTAGGACCGTGGTAGATAGATTCTTGATAAGCAAGGGGGTGAAAGGATATCGGGGGTAGGCGGGAACACGGAGTTGAGGTTACAATTAGGTCAGCCATGGCCTCATTGAATGGCAGAGCAAACTCGAAGGACTGAGTGTCCTACTCCTGCTCCTAACTTGTATGTACGTATCTTTGGCTCCTGATACAAGTTTTGTACTCTCGTTGACAATTCCAATCGCCTCCCCTTTTGTCAGGCTGAAGCCAAGTGTCCACAACCTCAGTGGGCTACTTCACCCCCAGCTGAGCTTCCATGCCTTATCTCCTCTCCATCAAAATGTCACCAACTTCAATTTCCATACATAACCTAAATCCAGTCCTGCCTCACCACATTTGCTATTGAAAACTTCATCCATGCCTTTGGACTGGTGAGGGATCATCAGGACAATGGTCTCTTGGTCAGTCTTCTCTCCTCGATCCTTAAGAAACTTCAGATTATCCAAATCTCTGCTGCCCCTTTGATGACCTACACCAAGTTCCCTCACCCAAAACACCTGCGCTTACTGACCTACACTGGCTTCCAGTTCACCCAGTGACACCACAGTCTCATTCCCAAGTTCAAATTCTTTCACAAGCCTTGTCCTTCCCCATCTCTGTAACTTTCTTCAGCCTTACAATCCTCTGAAAATTATTTGCTCCTCCAATCTGGTACCTTGTACATCCACCATTCCTTTTGCTCCACCGTTGGCAGTACTGCCTTAAGCCATCCAGACCCTTGGCTCTGGAATCCTCTCCCCCTTTAAGGTCCTCTTTAAAACCTCTCTCCACGACAAAACTTTTCCTTATCCCACCTAATATCTGTTTAGCTCGCTGTCAATTTTTTGTCTGATTATACTTCTATGGTCAATACTCAAGAAGCTTGACAATGTCCAGGACAAAGCAACCCTCTTCATTGGCACCATATCCACAAACATCCATTCTCTCCACCACCAACACACGGTAGCAGCAAAGTGTACCGTATACAAGATGCACTGCAGGAATTCACCAAGGCTCCTTAGATAGCACCTTCCAAACCCAAGGCCACTACCATCTAGAAGGACAAGGTGGGATGGGAACACCATCACCTGGAAGTTCCCCTCCAAGTCACTCACCATCCTGACTTGGAAATATATTGCTGTTCCTTCACTGTCACTGGGCCAAAATCCTGGAACTTCCTTCCTAACAGCACTGTGGGTGTACCTGCACCACATGGACTGCAGCAGCTCAAGAAGGCAGCTCACCACCACCTTCTCAAGGGCAACTAGGGATGGGCAATAAATACTGGCCCAGCCAGTGAAGCCTACATCCCATGAATAAAAAAAAGCACCTTGGGATTTTTTTCTACATTAAAAGGTGCTATATAAATTCAAATGATTATTTTATTAATAGTTATTACTTCACTAATATACACACACACTGACATCATTGACATTAGCATAAATAAGGTGTCAGTGGATCACTATACTTACTACCCACTTCCAATTTTATCTTTTGAAGGTGTATTACCATTCAAAAGTGCACATCTCTTTTTCTTCACTGCAAAGATACTCCAGTGGCTCAAACAGCAGAGTGGCGTGTATAATCTCCTACATATAATTCACAAGTGTCTTTCCTATTTATTTCTTAGCAAGATAACCTTAATTAAGGCTAATTCATTACCTATTTAAAAAGTCAATGCAGAGTCTGTGCTTTCACCATTTTTTGCAGGATTTGCAGTTACATTCAGCTCATTTGTCAGACAGCCAAATTGTTGCTTGGGAGAAAAAAAATCAAACAGAAGGCTCTTGTACAGTGAAACCCTTTTCAGAGCAATTAAGAGTGTGTCTAAGAGATTGTTCCCATATATACTAAACTTGCACACCATTATTTGGCCCAACTAAAAGTTCGTTTGCACATTAGAGTGAAGACTAAAATACTCATTATCATTTTATCTTAATGGCAATTCCTGTTTTCAGAATCTACCTTTACTCTTATAGGACAACACAGTTAGGCTGGCATGTTTATATGTCAAGGGACTCAGATGACGTCATGAATTGCAACTCTGACTCTCAAGTGGTTTAGGATCATCTACTCACCTGAGCTGTCTTCTGTCCTTGAAACATAATACAGCATAATACAGAAATGGAGCGTGTGATGATTTATGACTTTTGTCGAGACTTATTTTGTTGGTGACAGGTCCCATTACAGACAATGAAGGATGTCAAAAACAAAAACAGAATTACCTGGAAAAACTCAGCAGGTCTGGTAGCATCGGCGGAGAAGAAAAGAGTTGACGTTTCGAGTCCTCATGACCCTTCAACAGAACTTGAGTTCGAGTCCAAGAAAGAGTTGAAATATAAGCTGGTTTAAGGTGTGTGTGTGGGGGGCGGAGAGAGAGAGAGAGAGAGAGAGAAGTGGAGTGGGGGTGTGGTTGTAGGGACAAACAAGCAGTGATAGAAGCAGATCATCAAAAGATGTCAACAACAATAGAACAAAAGAACACATAGGTGTTAAAGTTAAAGTTGGTGATATTATCTAAACGAATGTGCTAATTAAGAATGGATGGCAGGGCACTCAAGGTATAGCTCTAGTGGGGGTGGGGAAAGCATAAAAGAGTTTTAAAAATTTTTTAAAAAATAATGGAACTAGGTGGGAAAAGGAAAATCTATATAATTTATTGGAAAAAAAAGGAAGGGGGAAAACAGAAAGGGGGTGGGGATGGGGGAGGGAGCTCACGACCTAAAGTTGTTGAATTCAATATTCAGTCCGGAAGGCTGTAAAGTGCCTAGTCGGAAGATGAGGTGTTGTTCCTCCAGTTTGCACTGGGCTTCACTGGAACAATGCAGCAAGCCAAGGACAGACATGTGGGCAAGAGAGCAGGGTGGAGTGTTAAAATGGCAAGCGACAGGGAGGTTTGGGTCATTCTTGCGGACAGACCGCAGGTGTTCTGCAAAGCGGTCACCGAGTTTACGTTTGGTCTCTCCAATGTAGAAGAGACCACATTGGGAGCAACGAATGCAGTAGATTAAGTTGGGGGAAATGCAAGTGAAACGCTGCTTCACTTGAAAGGAGTGTTTGGGTCCTTGGACAGTGAGGAGAGAGGAAGTGAAGGGGCAGGTGTTGCATCTTTTGCGTGGGCATGGGGTGGTGTCATAGGAGGGGGTTGAGGAGTAGGGGATGATGGAGGAGTGGACCAGGGTGTTCCGGAGGGAGCGATCCCTACGGAATGCCGATGGGGGGGTGAAGGCAAGATGGGTTTGGTGGTGGCATCATGCTGGAGTTGGCGGAAATGGCGGAGGATGATCCTTTGAATGCGGAGGCTGGTGGGGTGATAAGTGAGGACAAGGGGGACCCTATCATGTTTCTGGGAGGGAGGAGAAGGCGTGAGGGCGGATGCGCGGGAGATGGGCCGGACACGGTTGAGGGCCTGTCAACGACCGTGGGTGGAAAACTTCGGTTAAGGAAGAAGGAGGACATGTCAGAGGAACTGTTTTTGAAGGTAGCATCATTGGAACAGATGCGACGGAGGCGAAGGAACTGAGAGAATGGGATGGAGTCCTTACAGGAAGCGGGGTGTGAGGAGCTGTAGTCGAGATAGCTGTGGGAGTCGGTGGGTTTGTAATGGATATTGGTGGACAGTCTATCACCAGAGTTTGAGACAGAGAGGTCGAGGAAGGGAAGGGAAGTGTCAGAGATGGACCACGTGAAAATGATGGAGGGGTGGAGATTGGAAGCAAAATTAATAAATTTTTCCAAGTCCCGACGAGAGCATGAAGCAGCACCGAAGTAATCATCGATGTACCGGAGAAAGAGTTGTGGAAGGGGGCCGGAGTAGGACTGAAACAGGAATGTTCCACATACCCCATAAAGAGACAGGCATAGCTGGGGCCCATGCGGGTACCCATAGCCACACCTTTTATTTGGAGGAAGTGAGAGGAGTTGAAGGAGAAATTGTTCAGCGTGAGAACAAGTTCAGCCAGACGGAGGAGAGTAGTGGTGGATGGGGATTGCCCGGGCCTCTGTTCGAGGAAGAAGCTAAGGGCCCTCAGACCATCCTGGTGGGGGATGGAGGTGTAGAGGGATTGGACGTCCATGGTGAAGAGGAAGCAGTTGGGGCCAGGGAACTGGAAATTGTTGATGTGACGTAAGGTGTCAGAGGAATCACGGATGTAGGTGGGAAGGGACTGGACAAGGGGAGAGAGAAGGGAGTCAAGATAACGAGAAATGAGTTCTGTGGGGCAGGAGCAAGCTGAGACGATCGGTCTACCGGGGCAGTTCTGTTTGTGGATTTTGGGTAGGAGATAGAAGCGGGCCGTCTGAGGTTGGGCGACTATCAGGTTGGAAGCTGTGGGAGGGAGATCCCCAGAGGAGATGAGGTCAGTGACAGTCCTGGAAACAATGGCTTGATGTTCAGTGGTGGGGTCATGGTCCAGGGAGAGGTAGGAGGAAGTGTCTGCGAGTTGATGCTCAGCCTCCGCGAGGTAGAGGTCAGTGCGCCAGACAACAACAGCACCACCCTTGTCAGCGGGTTTGATGACAATGTCAGGGTTGGACCTGAGAGAATGGAGTGCAGTAAGTTCAGAGAGAGACAGGTTAGAATGGGTGAGAGGAGCAGAGAAATTGAGACGACTAATGTCGCGCCGACAGTTCTCAATGAAAAGATCAAGAGAAGGTAAGAATCCAGAGGGAGGGGTCCAGGTGGAGGGAGAATATTGGAGATAGGTAAAAGGATCTGTTGAACTGGGAGAGGACTCCTGCCCAAAGAAGTGAGCCCGGAGACGAAGACGGCGGAAGAAGAGTTCAGCATCATGCCGAGCCCGAAATTCATTGAGGTGAGGGCGTAAGGGTATGAAACTAAGTCCTTTGCTGAGCACTGAACGTTCAGCATCGGAGAGGGGAAGGTCAGGGGTATAGTGAATACACGGCTGGGGTTGGGATTGGAAGATGAGGTGGGGACGGAGGGACAGGCAGGGGTGGAGGGTCCTAGGTGGGTGTTGGTGTCGATGAGTTGTTGGAGCTTGTGTTCCATAGCACTTGAGAGAAAAAGAAAAAGTTTCTTGTTGAGGCGTCGGATGAGCCGAAGGATAAAATGAAACTGGGGGCACGCGCAGCTTTGAAAAAGGGTACGGCGGTGCTGCTGGAGGGAGAGGTCGAGTGTGTTCATATGGCGGCGCATGGCACTGAGTGTGGATTTCAGAATGTGACGGGAACAGCAGTCCGAGGAACGTTTTATGTCCCGGAGATACCTGTAATCCTGGGTGGGTTCGAAACATGAGGGGTGGAATTTCAGTTGAAATCCACGTGGCGTAAGTCGGAGATGGAGACAGTCACTGAGAAAGGAGATATGGCTGTGAAAGCGGGTTTTTGTAAACACATTGTCAAACACCAGGAGGGAAATGGAAAGCCAGGAAGGTGAGCAGGGCAAAAGAGAGGAACGGAAATCTTGTCGCAGAAAAGAACAGAACTTCTTCAAGGAGGTAGGCATTTCTTGAAGAGCAGTGGCAGTCAATTAAACATAGATAAAAACAAAAAAACTGCGGATGCTGGAAATCCAAAACAAAAACAAAAACAGAATTACCTGGAAAAACTCAGCAGGTCTGGCAGCATCGGCGGAGAAGAAAAGACGTTTTGAGTCCTCATGACCCTTCGACAGAACTTGAGTTCGAGTCCAAGAAAGAGTTGAAATATAAGCTGGTTTAATGTATGTGTGTGGGGGGGCGGAGAAAGAGAGAGAGAAGTGGAGTGGGGGTGTGGTTGTAGGGACAAACAAGCAGTGATAGAAGATCATCAAAAGATGTCAACAACAATAGAACAAAAGAACACATAGGTGTTAAAGTTAAAGTTGGTGATATTATCTAAACGAATCTGCTAATTAAGAATGGATGGCAGGGCACTCAAGGTATAGCTCTAGTGGGGGTGGGGGGAGCATAAAAGATTTTAAAAATCTTTTTTTAAAAATAATGGAAATAGGTGGGAAAAGGAAAATCTATATAATTTATTGGGGAAAAAAAAGGAAGGGGAAACAGAAAGGGGGTGGGGATGGGGGAGGGAGCTCACGACCTAAAGTTGTTGAATTCAATATTCAGTCCGGAAGGCTGTAAAGTGCCTAGTCGGAAGATGAGGTGTTGTTCCTACAGTTTGCGTTGGGCTTCACTGGAACAATGCAGCAAGCCAAGGACAGACATGTGGGCAAGAGAGCAGGGTGGAGTGTTAAAATGACAAGCGACAGGGAGGTTTGGGTCATTCTTGCGCACAGACCGCAGGTGTTCTGCAAAGCGGTCGCCGAGTTTACGTTTGGTCTCTCCAATGTAGAGGAGACCACATTGGGAGCAACGAATGCAGTAGATTAAGTTGGGGGAAATGCAAGTGAAATGCTGCTTCACTTGAAAGGAGTGTTTGGGTCCTTGGACGGTGAGGAGAGAGGAAGTGAAGGGGCAGGTGTTGCATCTTTTGCGTGGGCATGGGGTGGTGCCATAGGAGGGGGTTGAGGAGTAGGGGATGATGGAGGAGTGGACCGTGTGTCCCGGAGGGAGCGATCCCTACGGAATGCCGATAGGGGGGGTGAAGGGAAGATGGGTTTGGTGTGGCATCATGCTGGAGTTGGCGGAAATGACGGAGGATGATCCTTTGAATGCGGAGGCTGGTGGGGTGATAAGTGAGGACAAGGGGGACCCTATCATGTTTCTGGGAGGGAGGAGAAGGCGTGAGGGCGGATGCGCAGGAGATGGGCCGGACACGGTTGAGGGCCTGTCAACGACCGTGGGTGGAAAACTTCGGTTAAGGAAGAAGGAGGACATGTCAGAGGAACTGTTTTTGAAGGTAGCATCATCGGAACAGATGCGACGGAGGCGAAGGAACTGAGAGAATGGGATGGAGTCCTTACAGGAAGTGGGGTGTGAGGAGCTGTAGTCAAGATAGCTGTGGGAGTCGGTGGGTTTGTAATGGATATTGGTGGACAGTCTATCACCAGAGATTGAGACAGAGAGGTCAAGGAAGGGAAGGGAAGTGTCAGAGATGGACCACGTGAAAATGATGGAGGGGTGGAGATTGGAAGCAAAATTAATAAATTTTTCCAAGTCCCAACGAGAGCATGAAGCGGCACCAAAGTAATCATCGATGTACCGGAGAAAGAGTTGTGGAAGGGAATAAAGGATGGCACACCGCTGCAGCTGAATCTGTTGTTTGAACTAAAGTGCTACTGTACCTCGGTTTAAATTGTAGTAATCACAACATATATAACAAAGGAATAACATTGATATTTAAAAGCAAAAGGTCATTTGCCTGTTGCTTTTGGATAAGTAAAATGACAGCACAATACATTGAAAGATTTGGCAAAAACTACATAGGAATCTATAATCCATCTGAAGCTGAACAGCAGTATCTTTATTACACTGAACAACTACTTCTATCAACCCCACCCCATTTTATAAAAATGATACCTACACCTCTGGTACACTCACTCATATTTACATGTAGCGTACCTTCTACATTCCTTTCTGTCTTATCTCCTATAGTCACTGGCACATTCTCATCAGCTGCACCCTGGTATCTTAGAGTTACGCCTCATTTTCAAATTTGCAGAGCAAGTGTTGGTGGGCTATTCAACTATAGAGTGCATAAAAGCTGAGCCAAATTATCTCTACAGGCAGTTACCCGCTAAGGACATTTAATAGCAATCTAACCAATTCACCATGAAGTTACAATGCTCCACATACATGCCCCAAATATGATTAGTTAATTTGGCAAACGAAAAACAGGAATTGAACCTCAAACCTTCTGGCTTTTATGACTTAGTATGATATCTAATGGTGCCTTTATTCATTAGTTGATGGTGGAATAAAAACAGAAAATGGAGGTCATCGACCTGAAACATTAACTCTGTTTCTCTCTTTAAAGATCCTGCCAGACCTGCTGACTATTTCTAGTATTTTCTGTTTTTATTTTAGATTTCCAACATCTGCAGTATTTTACTTTTATACAGGGAATTGTATGTTTTTCTTTAAAAAAAAATTGGAAAAATATATAACAGTTTTTCCCTTATTCATTTACAATCGAATTGCAGCTACCTTTCCTGTCGCTGTTTGTAGCACTATTATATTTACTTAAATGCATGCAGAGAATAAACAAAAGAGGGTGAAAGTGGTGTTCTGCCTTCATTGTGGCTCTCTCATTCCCTGGATTTATACTCCACATACTTCCTCCCATTTCTAATTCTTCATATTTTAAATCATGCTAGATTTGTGAGGACTAGTCTGGTGACAGGGTGTTTAAGCAACACAAAATAGGGGGAGAAAGAAAATTGCAGAATTTAATTCCCTCTGCAGTTGTGTGAGAATCTCCAAAAAACAATACTGCACCAGGAGGTTTGGATCTATTATAAAGGTACATGGAGCATAAATGGTTGAAAAAGATTTGTCTACATACAAACTATAAACACATACGTATTGAGTCAGTAACACAGAATTAGTTCTGATGATGTAGAAACAATCCAATATTTTCCCTGTGATTTCTACCATTTCAATCCTTCAACAAATCACTGCCTTATACTACTTGCAAAGAGTATGTTTTCCCCTGTAATGTGTCATGGAGAATCCAATACCTTCCCAATTAAATTCACCAGAGCGCTTCAACTCAAATTATACTATTTCATTGCAGTTCTCTTGTACCTGCAGTTCTGTGCATGAAATCCAAAAGTAATGAAGCAAGGAACACCCACCATCAGGTTCCACTTGTATATTTACATGAAAATATTATTTCTGGAAAAAACACATTTCAAGGTTCAGATTTTATCAATGGCACTTTCAGGTTGTGTGTCAGCTGAGCTCCTCAATGTAAGCAGCTTTACAATATACCCCAGGCTATTTGTTACCTTAGATTTAACACAAATAAATACCCTGATGAGATAAATTGCCTCAGTTTTGCTCTCTGTGACTAGACCCTGACTAAGCACTACAAAACAATTTTTTCCATGTTAATTTGTCTCTGGAATTTGTAATCTGAAGGGATTAATTTCTTCCTGAGACATGGCACCATAATTTCTAATTACTTTCAAATCCAAACAACCATTCTTCATGCAAGCATTCTTTATGAGGATCTTGGACAGATTATTTGATTGCAGAAGGGAACACAGCCAAATCCAATCCTATTGCACCTAACATTCACACATGCCATCTTTCAGTATGGGGAGTCTGGACAACAATCTGTAGCAGCAGCATTAAACACTCCTTTCCTAACCCAGGCGCATAAAGGCCGGTTACAATGCCTGCAGCTTCCTTGGCTGAGAACAAGGAGCACAGCACAGATCAAACTCAAATAAAAACAGAAAATGTTGTAAATACTCAATTTCAGCAGCATTATGGAAAGAGACAGAGTTAACATTTCAGTTCGATGACCTTTCATCAGAACTGCAAAAAGTTAAAAATGTAATAAGTTTTAAATGAATGAAAGGGGTGGGGTTTGGAAAAAGAACAAAAGGGAAGGTCTTTGATAGGTACAAGGCAGGAGTGATTAAATGGCAAGAGGTTCAGGATCAAAGGGAGTGGTAATGGGACAAGTGAAGGAACAAGTGACATGATTAGAGGTGGTGTGAAAGGCAGACTGATGAACAGCTGCCATCCAAAAGCAAAAACAAAGGGAAAATGAGAGCAAAAGCAAAACTGCTA
Organism: Carcharodon carcharias; assembly: GCF_017639515.1. NCBI lineage: Eukaryota > Metazoa > Chordata > Chondrichthyes > Lamniformes > Lamnidae > Carcharodon > Carcharodon carcharias. Next base: position 161,273,314 of record NC_054469.1, on the reverse strand, counting down.
AGAAAAAGGAAACAAAATGGGGACAGCGATTATGGCCCAAAATTGTTGAACTCAATGTTGAGTCCAGAAGGCAAAAGAATGCCTAATTGAATGATGAGATGCTATTCCTAGAGCTTACAATGAGCTTGATTGGAACACTGCAGGAGACAGAGGACAGAGAGGACAGTGTGAGAGCAACGGGGTTGGGAATAAAAGTGACAGATGACCAAAAGCTCTGGGTCATGCCTGCAGACTGAACAGAAGTGTTCCACAAAGCACTCATCCAACCTGTGTTCGGTCTCCCCAGTGTAGGACAGGGTGCATTGTGAGCCATGAATAGGGAATTGAAAGAAGTACACACAAAAAGCTGTTTCAGTTGAAACAAATGTTTGGGGCCTTGGACATTGACAAGAAAGGTAAAAGGGCAGGTGTTGCATTGCCTGCGCTTGTACGAAAAGGTGCCATGGGAAGGAGAGGGGGTGTGGGGGTCCATTGAGGCATGGACCGTGGTGTCAGAGGGAACCGTCCCTTCAGAATGCCGAAAGCAAACCGAGGGAATGGAGGGGAAGGAGGTTTTGGTAGTGGCTTTCTAGCTTGAATCCTTTCTTTCCCCTATTGTCCAATCTCTTCCCATCTATATCTGTGATTCTTTCAATGCCCTCCATCACTCTGATCATTTTCAATTTCCTGGGCCTTACTATACCTTTTCACCATCCACCACCAGGAATATCTGAGAGCTCTCCACTTCTTCCTTGAAGAGAGGCCCAACCAATCCCTAGCCAACCCACCTCTGCCTGGCTGAACTCGTTCTCTCACATTGAACAACTCGTTTAACTCCACTCATTTTCTCCAAATAAAAGGTGTTGCTATTGCTACCGCATGGGTCCCAGCTTTGCCTGCCTTCTTGTGAGCCATGTGGAACATTCCTTGTTCCAGTCTGACTCAGCCCCTCTCCTTCACCATTTTTTCTTGTACATTGATGGCCTGTATCAGTGGTGTTTCCAGCTCTAGACCTGAATTGGAAAATTTAATCAACTTTGCTTCCAATTTTCATCCTTCCCTCACTTTCAAGTGGCCCATGTCGGAATCTTCTTCCCTTCCTCAACTTCTTGGTCTCCATTTCTGGGAATAAGCTATAATTGAACATTCACTATAATCCCATGACTACAGCTACCTTGACAACACTTCCTCTCACGCTGGTTTCTGAAAGGATTCCATTCTCTCAGTTTCGTCATCGCACCTGTTCTGATGATGCAAACTTCCACACCAAAGCCTCTCATGTCTTCCTTTTTCCTCAACCAAGGATTCTGCCACTTCCCCTCCTGGTTGACAGTGCCCTCGAACATGTCTGTCTAATTTCCTGCACTTCGATGATAGGGTTCCTCTTGTCACCACCTACTGATATTGCAACTTTACATACTCATATCTCAGATAAGACTTCCTTTTTTCTCTCAACTGAGGACACCCCTACATTGTGGTTGACAGGGATCTCAATATGCTGTTCCATTTCCTGCACTTCTCCACTCAACCCTCTTCCGTTCCTAGGGCCCTGATAAGAGTTCCACCTATCCTCACTTTCTGCCCCACCCACCTCTACATTCAATGGATCATCCTCCAGCATTTCCTCCACCTCTAGTACGATGCCACAACAAACACATCCACCACATCCCTTTCAATATTCCAAAGTGACCGTTCCCTCTGCGACATCCTGATCCACTCCTCAGTCACCCACAACAGCCTCCCCTTCCCATGGCACCTTTCCACACAAGCACAGGAAGTACAACATCTGCCCTTTTACTTCCTTGATCCTCATTGTGCAAGGCCTCCAAACGCCCCACATAGGTGAAACAGCAACTTACTGTATTTCTTTCAATTTGATATACTGCATTTGCTACTCATAATGTAGTCTGCTTTACACTGGGGAGACCAAATGCAAATTGGTGACTGCTTTGCAAAACACCTCCATTCAGTCCATAGCTATGACCCTGAGCTTCTGGTCACCGGTTATTTTTATTCACCACCCTGCTCTAATGCTGACCTCTCTGTTCTTTGCCTCCTGCAGTGGTCTGATGAAGCTCAATGCACCTTTGAGGAACAGCTCAATTTTGATTGGGCTGCTGAACTCAAAATTGAGTTCCAGAATTTCAGGCCATAATCTCTGCCTCCATTTTATTTCCTTTCTCTTTTACAGGATTCCGTTTAAGTCTTGTTTTCTCCTTGCTTTTGCTTTCGGATGGCAGCTGTTCATCAGTCTGTAATTCAATCCTGCTCTCGCCACACCAATTGTTTTACTTGTCCCATTGCCACATTTTTTGGCTCTGCGCCACCACCTTTTTTGTCACTTTTCTTGTCTTGCATCCTTCCCTTTTGCTCTTTTCCCACTCTCACCCCCCTTTCACTTGCTTAAAACCTATTGCATTTCTACATTTTTAGAAAGGCTATCGACCTGAAACATTAATTCTATTTCTCTCCCCACACTTTTTGTTCTCATTTCAGATTTCCACCATCCATAGTATTTTGCTTTTGCATTAAAGGATCAAACTCAGGTGTTTCCATTCTGCATGCTTGGACTACACACTAAGCAAATCAGGAGAACCCTGGCTTGCATTTTTAAAAAATTAATACAATCATGGCACAGAAGGCAGCCATTCAGCCCATCGTGCCTGTGTCAGCTCATTGAAAACATTACACACTCATCTGCCCCATGGAGCTGAAATGTTTTCCTCTTCAAGTATTTATCAATTTCTTTTTGAAGGCTGCTATTGTGTCTACTTCCAAATTATTAAAACTTCACAATCAAGGTCATAACATGCCATCACACAATTTTTCAACAATTCCCCTAGCTCAGTAAATTTGGAAATGGTTATTCGGTTAGCCTTTTTTTGTCTGATTACACTCCTGTGAAGCACCTTGGAACATTTTACATGAAATTCTGTTTATAAATGCATATTTTTTGGTTCCATTTTGGCTTTCAGGCCAATGACAGGTAACAGTTGCTGCAAATTGTGCAATTTATGCTTAAGTATTATTATGTCATGGATTTTAACTAAAGTTAGATTTTTCCACTGCGGGTTGTAAGGGAATAGCATTCCAAGTCAGTATCTTGAAGGACTAAAATGACAAACCACAAAGGAAATGTCAGAGATGGTTTCATATCATAACTAAGTGATATGTACTAGTTTGAAATGTGGCAAATTATGTAACAGGAAGAGGTAGGCTCATTAGAAAATATTGTCTTTCTTTTGCAACATAATGCACAATTTTACAGAATGAAATCTCACATGTATTAGAAATAAGGGGAGTTAGTTTCCAATAAAAAGTTAAGCAATATATGGTTAAGTGAATCCAATGAATTGTGCAGTGTAGTTCCAATATTTATACCCTAAGTGAGTTAACACCAGCAGGAACCACATTAAGTACTCATGCTGGACAACAGTTTGTTTTTCGTCAACATCCTTCAATTTTAGTCAACATCCTTCAATGAGATAGGATTCTGAGATAGTGGTCACTACACAGTTGACAGGTTCAGGGGCATCCTTACGGTTATCCAGTGTTAGTTCTAATATCTTACAATATATCAATGCCTTTGTGGTGATATAAAGGCTAGTTTCTGTTTTTTCAGAACTGCCTTGTGTCAAGGGAAATGCCACAAGATATTGTTGTATAATTATATCCAGGCAATTATACCTGAACTTTTTGAACCTTTGTCCAGCAGATGAACTCTGCCTTGAATTTGAACTCAATTTTAATCCCTACTTCATAGGAGAATCATTATTTTAATCTTATAACTCCATACTTATAGCCGGATTCCTATAATTTCATATTTTCTCATAACTTCATATATAGCTACATACCTTCGCATAATGACAACGCGGGCTAGCATCCCATATTAAAAAGTTTACTTGTAATAACTTGTAGATTGTAGGCCTGGAAGAAGCAAAGAGTTTGAACAATCAGCAACAGAAAAGCCAAAGTTAGGGACCAAGATGTAAAGACTCCACCTTCCATCAACATTGACAACCTCACTCTGGAGGTCACTGACAGCTGCACATAATTCAGATCAACAATTACCAGCAACCTGTCCCTTGATGCCGAAATCAGCACCAGGTTTGCCAAGACCACAGTTGTCAAAGTTGAGAAGTCGAGTATGGTCCAACAGTAAACCAGCAAAAATACGAAGCTGTGTGCCACGCTTGCGTTCTCAGCACCCTCCTTTATAGTAGCAAGGCATGGACAACTTATGCAAACTAAAAAGCAACCTGACAGCTTCCACCTCCGCTGCCTCAAGCGAATATTGGGCATCTCCTGGCAATACAGTTCCTAACATGGAAGTACACGTGTGCAGGGGTCCCCAGCATATTTGCACTCGAGTCAGTAGACACTCCGCTCGTTGGCTCATGTGAGTCGAATCATTGACAGCCACATCCTCAAAGTCATGCTCCATGGCGAGCTATTAGCACAAGACCAACAGGTCACCCACGTCCATGATACAAGGATGTCTGCAAGACTTCAAGTTGACCAGGATCGGAGTTGGTGCATTGAAAGTCCTCGCTTCTAATTGTTTGATTCCAGGCATGCCAATCAGGGTGTGAAAAAAGCAGAGGACAAAAGAAATGACCAGATGGCAGAAAAGAGCGTGCCGGAAGGAAAAAAAAAGTCAACCTCAGGCCAACGCTGGCAATTGTTAATCCAAGGTTTGTGAAGTTGTCAATGACCTCCATCTGTGTCAGCTGTAGAAGGAGCTGCCACTCACAAATTGGCCTCAACAGATTATGTTCACTACAGAAATGACATATACCATAGGTGCTTGTCCATTGTCTCCCAACACAGACAAATGCCAGTTATAAAGGATTACCAAGTGAGAAAAGCTTAATTTCCCAATTTAGGTCAGTTTATGGTAATATAAAATACAATGTATACTTTCATGCTGGAAACACTCTGGTCTGGCAGCATCTATGAGAGAGAAACAGAGTAACATTTCAGGTCTGTAATCTTTCAACAAAACTTGTCATAGACCTAAAACATTCACCGTTTCTCACTCCTCAGATGCTGCCGGACTTTGCTGGGTGCTTCCAGCATTTTCCGTTTTTATTTCAGATTTCCAGCACCTGCAGTACCTTGCTTTCATATTAATGTATTTTGCTCAACTCCATCTTTTGCTTGCAACAGAATTTCCCTTCCCTCCAACATTTTGCTTCTTTTTATCGTTTCGTTTTAGTGGGAAAATCAATTTGATTGGCACACTACAACAGAATAAATTATACTTGATAAATAGCACACATTGGACAATATCCTTTTAAATCTTTGACCTGAGCAAGGTAAATATTTATGTCATCATTTATGGAAATGCAATTCTGGAGGCTACCCGAAGAAAACCCTACGCTGCTACCCTCACTTACTAAACAAGTTGTCAAATTCAGAAATAGCAGTCCAGAAAACATGGCTTCACAAAATAAGAAGCCTACTCATTGAAAATAAATGTGGACAATACTTTTTTTTTTCTATATATACAAAGTCAGCCAACTACATTTTTATGCCTATTTTAGTTTATAACCAATAAAAATACAGAAGTTTTAAACTTAAAGTGCTTAATTAAATCGGGATTAAATACTGTACCTCAAGATTCATAGTTTGAAATTTTAATATAAAATGACTCCATTATTAAATCTCTCAGGAAATATGTCTGAGATCAGTTCTAATCAGCAGCATTTTCAAATGGGCCCCAAAGGACAAATTGAAGAGTCAAGTGTTTCTAAAGGAGAATTAATTCTCTCAAGGAGAATTAATGACAACATCTCTGTACAATAGAGTTGTTAAATATCATTATTTTCTGGAAATTAAGGGTCCCAAGGTACAAAAAATGTTGATAAATGGATCTGATAAAGATTAAACATAAGAAAGCTAAAGCTAAATATCAGGCATGTTAATGGTCCAAAAGATAGTTCTTAGTACATGACAAAATATCAGTACTCATTCCTTTCATTTCAGTTGTCTTTTTGAATAAGCATGAACAGATTCAAATGAAAGGCAGCAAACATTGCCTATTTGCAAAAATTAAATCAAAATTAAACACTATCTGACCAGTGCTCCTATCGGTAATCACAGCTAATCTTAAGGAAGTCAGAGAACTAAACGCTGTTGTAAAATCAAGCAAACCACTGCTGTCTGACCTCTAGTTTGGTTTTAGAACAAATCAATTAACTTTTGATATGTTTAATCTTGGTCAAAAAATGGTGCAACTTTCTCCATATGAAGCACTGAACTAAGCTGTAACCCACAACCCGAGTTTTTGATAAAACTATTGTACTTAGCCTAATTGTACATCTACACTTGTGTATGTGGCATACATAATAGCTACACTAAATTTCTTCAGAATGAGGTCATTTTGAGTTGCTATTCATTTTCTTATTCTAACACCCATAAAAGATTCATCCTGAGAGCATGCTTGACCCAAATTAATTCCTATTTATCACAATGTCATCAAAAACAACCATATCTTTGGTGACCACTCTACTGAAGGATTAAATTTCACCTAAAATTGGCAACTGAATCACTGTATAGTTATAATTGGGACAGTGGCAGTGTGCACATTTTCCTCAGCACAGAATACAGCAAGTCAAAAATTCTGTGAATATTGACTAAAGTGAAGGCTAAAATTTTAGTCCTCTAGATTACACTGGAGTTGAATTAGTGATTGCTCAGCACTCAAGCCAGACTTTCACTTTTATAGCAAAAACCAAAAGTTCTTGCAGGTGCACGTCAGAATCCTGCACCCACTCATAAAACCCTACACTTTTATAGCAATGAAGCTTCAATTGCCATACCTCCTGCTTATGAACTTCCAGATCAACTTGCCTCAACGTCCCTTGTACACAGAAGAACTGCAAGTGCATAATTGACCATTAAGTGCATGTTAGTTCCTCACATGGTGATATTTCCAATCATCAGTATGACAATATTAAAGTAGTTACTGGTCCTTGTTGATTAGTTGCTTCTCTCTGACTGTACGTCGTATCCACTTTATTTTAAAAGTACTCCGTACAGATAGGTCCCTGGACCCTATAGGGTAGGCAAAGTCATCAAATCTCTGTAAGTCCAATTAATTTAATTTTCGTGCCTTTGCACTTGTTGACTTACTGGCAAGTTACTTTTGTTGTTGAATACCAATTTTGTTTAAAAATCTGTAATCGTAGCACTGTGAGGAAACGCAAATGTTAAGAGTGGGTTCCAAAGAGAATGCCAATGGCTGCAGGCAACCTCTACATGTTAAAGTTTAAAAATGTTACTATTCAATAAGCTTCTAATCTTAGCCAATGTTTCAGTTAGGTGCCAAGTGAGGGCTCCGTCATCCAAAGGGGCAAGAACACAGGAAAAATGAAAAGTCAATCAAAATCTATAGCTTATGGATCTGAAAGCCGGTTTAAAAGCTACATAGGTCGGAGGCTTTGAAATGGTCACTTGTCCACCCAGTTGGATGGGATAAGGCACTGTGCATGGAATAAAAGGGAAAAATAAAGCATGAGGTACATGTTTGTTGATATTTACCTTGTTTTAAGGACATTCAACAGTATTCGGTAATAAAAGGCTTTCTACAGTGACAGCATATTGGAAAAATCAAACTTTATTTCAACAAACATGTGCCTTAAGGACATATAAAAATTCACAAACCTCAAGGATCAGAAAAATACTCTCCCCTCCCTTCCCCACTGCAACCCCCCACCCCACCCCCCTCCCCACCCTCCACAGGATAGTCAGTATCTGGAGCTCCCAGAGAACATAGCTGATTTGGAATAAAAACAGAAAATGCTGGAAATGCTCAGCAGGTCTGACAGCATCCGTGGAGAGAAAGAGTTGACATTTCAGGATGATGATCATCAGAACTGTAAAAAGCTGATTTGGGTTTGACAGGTACCTTTATAAAGCTGCAATGTTAATTGTTGAGCAGTGAGAATGAGGTTTCAGCGATAATTAACATCACTGCTTGATTCGGCACCATCAGGAGAGGTATGAAAGAAAATTAGCATTTATTAAGGTAGTGTGGGATAGACTCTGGATAGTGTGCACTTTGAGCTAAAAAGTCTTCTTTTTGCTTTGACTTTTCTTATGGTCTTATTTTCCCCCTTTAAAGTCATTTACAAGTTGGTAGTAAGTATGATTAAACAAAAATCTGTTTAAGCATTCTGGCAGCAAAGAACTTTTGTTACAAAAATTGCTGCACTGACTAGCACTACACAAAATGAATTATGTATACTGATACAACGGTATCTCAATCTGTTTAACTGAGTACATCTTCCCATCCAATCATAATGCTGCCTTAACATCATCTGACATGTACCAACGAAATTCCATTCAATCCAAGCACTAATGCATCTAGAAAGTAAAAAGGCATTTTCTTCTTTCCAAGTTATTTTCAAGTCAATTTTAGTGTAGGAAACAGACTATGTATTTCTTTTAAGCATTCAAGAAGAAATTCTCAGGCTGCAAGAAGTTAGCCACATTCAGTCGGTTCCTGAAAAAAGGAAGCAGTATAGTTCCATCAAATAGAAGACAGTAAATCCAGCTACGTAGGCAGATGATCTTCACATCGGATAGCTCGATATTTGGACATTTCTTCAGGAAAAACTTTGCTCAGTTCGTGAATCAGAAGCCCCTTGAATTTCTGAAACAATTTTAAAACATGGTTAACTACATGCAAAACATCTTTCCATGACAAGCTTAAAGTTATCATATTTTTATTCCCCAGGCCATCATTTTCATTTTAACTCCCTATCAAGGGCATATGCGCCCTCTCCATCCATCACATCAACACCACCCACCCCTCCACACTATCACTGCTACCAGTCATTTTCAGGTCATATTATTTAGAGTGTGAATAACTTCACTGATACTTGAATGCTGTGGATGAAAAGAATTGCTACATAATTTAAAGATATTTTTAAATATTAAAACAAAGCAGAAAATTAAACAAATAAAGATCTCAGAATGATAGGATAACTTATGCAACTCCATACAATTGCCAGATTTCAATTAAAAAGCAAATTATTTGGAGAGTTCATTACCAGTGTAAAACAAAAAGACAATTAATCAACCCAAGCTATTCTTGTACACTCTTGTTTCCAGTCTACCATCCTCACAACAATGTAAGTTGGAGGTGAAAAAAAAAGCAATGTTTTTTTTAAGAAACAGAAGCTTTAGTGCCAATCTGGGGAAGGATGGTTTCTCCTGACTTTGCAGCTATATTAACTGCACACAAAACATAGAAACAATGACAGCAACTTTAGCTACTAAAATGTGGGTAACGTTTACATACAATCAAATGTTGTATAATGGGAAAAGGCCATACTGCCCAATTTACACCAATGTTTTTCTCCACACAATCCACTTAGTTTCATCCCATTGTATCACTCTTCATTTAAGAATAGATAGGATGAATTTAGAGTTAATCGGGCTCCAAGGTGACAGACCTGGCAAAAGAGGATTGGAACTGTCAACTTTCCCCCTTCCCACCCCCAGTTACTCAGCCGCCAATGAATCCATGCCCTGTTCCTAAGGGGAGGAAAAAGCTGGAAATTTTATGCAATATATAATGTTGAGAACTGTTGTTCCAAATAAAATTTGCTGCATCTCAAAGATCTGTAAAGCACTAACTGACTATCCCATCATCTTACAGAATACCAGTACCTCATCCTGTCACTTAGACATATGATACCATACAGGACAATAATATTCAATTGAGTGCCCAACCACATTGAGGCCAAGTTTCTGTCTGAATCACAACGAAGAATAGGCTCAAATCAACTGGACTAGAAAAGGAATGTTATTTTGTTTCCAGTTCAGTTCACATCTTGACAGGCAAATACAAAGCCACGATTGCCTAAGGGAAATTCTGTCCTTTGTAGTTCATTGACAGTCACTACAGCATTCAGAACCTGGGAAGCTTGCAGATGTCATACCTCTTTTATCTTACAGATTTGCCTCCAGAATCCATGATGCATTGTTCCACATTCTCCCTTCTAGTCACTCTAGCTCTGGCGTTGCATGAAGGCCAGTGGAACAGATCAGGGAAATTGCTGATGTAGTGAAAGCATTGGCCCAGATCTTCCAGCCAGCGCACCCGCTGCTGCTGACTACAATTTAATCTCCCCATTTACCATTTTATGCTACAGCCTCTTCATCTTCCAGCCCTGGCTCCAGGTTGAATCCAGCAATGAGCAGCGTTGGGAGGCCAAGTGGCCAGCGTAATTTCAGTGAAGCCATGGCCCTTCCACCCCTTAAAGTCTGCCTTCAGTTTACTGATTTACACTGCTTTAAATGGACTGACCAACCTTCAAAACTACTCAGCATCAACACCTCCCCCCACTATGAGTCACCCTGTTCCCTCACCCACTCACCCCAACATGGGTCACTAGGCTCCTACACCCACCTCATCCTGAAAAATGCTCATTCCCCCTCCCTACACACTGTCCAACAATGCTGAATCTGCAGGCATTAGCCAAGGATTCCAAAAGGTGAGTTGGTGGCGGTGGAGGGAGGGGGGGGGATGTGGGAATGACATTGTTGGGGTTGCTGTGGGTGCTTTGATACTCCGGCTGATTTAACTTAGCTGCACTCCTGAGTAGGTTTTACACCTGTTACAAACAGCTCTAAGTAAGTAAGCTCTGTGTAAAAAGAACAGCTATGTAAAGCACAAACAGCCCAAATCTCTGTGGCTCTGACCATCTGATACCACCGTCCACGGTCATAGGGAATTGTACAAGGTAAAACCAACAAAGTTTAAACTTCTGGCTTAAGTACCATGCATGTGCACGCACGCACACATACAAGCCTTCCTCAGGGTCCCAATGCACATCAGAAAATTAAGTCGAGTCATTTTCTGCTCCCCATATCGGAAGATTCAGGTCACTATTTTACGGAGATAAATCTACAAAGACATAATCATCACATCTTGCATCATCAATTATTTGGGCACGTTTGCTACACTATACCATGAATTTGTTTCACTGAGACATCTGGTTTTACTATGAAATGTAAAAATTAAGTGCATGGGAACTGTTCCCAAACATTAAGGAACTTTTATAGGTACCTTCAGCCATGCTACTGGAAGGACAATATAACAGAAGTGCAAGTTTTTGTGACAGCATTTCCCAAAAATATAACTCCATCTAACCAAAAAACAAAACTCATGATAATGGAATCAGTACAAAATTCTTAATGCTCAACATTTTTCAATTTCAGAGCTTTGAAAAGCTATAAATGTTTAACTCTGAATATTAGCACAGATGAAAAAAAACATATAGCAGTTCTCTCCAGTGCACACTGACCTCTCTAAATAAGAAATGTCTGGATCCCCTTAGCTTTGCCTGCTGCATAATTCAATGCCAACACCAGAATTTATGATCTAATTTGTTTTCATTGAGATTTCCTTTTCAACTCAAAGATGCAAAATGGTACCCAGCTATATTAGTGTCTTAAATTTGACTTAGTTATTAATGTAAACTAACCATTTGAATCAACAAATTGCACTATATACAGTATCTTTATTTGGGTAAAACATCAAGGTGCTTGACACAGGAACATTAACAAACAAAATTGGATACCGACCACAAGATGATCTGAGGGCAGATGACCATAAGCTTGGCTAGAGGTAGGTTTTAAGGATCATCTTAAGCAAGGAAAGAGATAAGAGGGAGAGAGGTTTAAATAGGAATTTCACAGCTCAGGGCCTAAGCAGCTGAAGGCATAGCCGTCAATGGTGGAGTGAATAAAATCAGGGGTGTAAAAGAGACCAGAATTGGAGGAGTGAATTTACCTAAGAGATGTAAGGCTGGAGGGTGTTACAAGAGACAGATGGGACATGGAGGGATTTGAAAACAAGGATGATAATGTTAAAATTGAACTGTTATCAGACCGTAAACCAGTTTAGGTCAGTGAGAACATGGTTGCAACAAGTGAAAATTAAGATACTGTGCAGCCAGCAGAATTTAAGGTTTTTAAAAAATCTTTCAAGGAACATGGGCGTTACTGATTAAGCCAGCATTTTTATTGCCCATTCCTAAATGCCCTTGAGAAAGTGATGAGCCGCCTTCTTGAGCTGCTGAAGTCCATGTGGTGTAGGTGCATCCACAATACCGTTAGGGAGTGCGGTCCAGGATTTTGACCCAGCAGTGAAGGAACAGCTAGGATGGTGTGTGGCTTGGAGAGGAACCTGCAAGTAGTGGTGCTCCCATCTTAGTTGTATCTGCCATGTAATGTGTAATTTACAGTTTATAATCAACTGCAAGTTGCCTGTTAATTCACATTTAACATATGCTAATTCCAGGTTTTAAAGTAGAGAAGATTACCTAAAATAGCATTTATTTGACTCTTGTATAGTTTAAAAAATTATTTTGTTTTAAACCATGGAATCTTGTGACTTTGTTCTTTCAGTATATAACCGGGATTTCAGAATTTTTTTTTAAAGTTACTGGTCTCAAACAGTATAACAATAATACTTCTCTTGGTTCTTCAATGCATTGAGATTCATATTCATAACCATTTTTTGCTAATTTTCCTTACAGTTTAACCACAATTGAGTGTATGCTACCTTCAATCACCAGATTCACACCAGCTGCCTTATTAAACTTCAGATTAACAAATCTACATGCCATGTGTTAAAAATAGGAACGAGAAAAGGCTATTTGGCTCATTACTTAGGAATTTAATATGTTCTCAACTTTTGCTTCAAACAAAAATAACCTAATTGCCACCTCCAAACAAAATGCTGCATCATGCTAATACTATACGAATCAGGTCTTTTCCACTTGCTAAAAATACTTCTCATTATTTCCCATTTACAAACACTCATTGGCACTGTAGATGAGGTTAGAATGTTTTAACCATTTTTGCAAAATTGCTATTGCAGCTTCCAGGTGATTAAGCAAACATCAGATTTACCACCACTTCAACTTGACAGTCAGTGTTATGCTTTCAACAGGAGCTAATCTTATTAAGCACACATCTTTGGTAGTCTCATAAAATGACTCCTTTTAATTATTGTTGAAAAAATAAGTTCCTTAAATTGTCTACCTTCAATGTGTCAATTTTCCCTTTGACTTGTTCATTCTTGGCTAAGGCTCTCTCCAAGCATTCTTTGGTGTAAAGTTGAGGATTTCGGCCTTGATCAATGTACCTGCATTCAAAATGAATAACTTGAGATAATACTACATGCAATATGTGTAATTTTTCTAAATATTCCCAAGTAATACAGCACAAAAAGAGAGTCATCGTTCAGAGTCCCGAGATCTTGGAACTCAAACATTGGTAAGAAACAGAAGTTGAATCTTCATCAACAATAAGACCATGTCTGATTATTTCTTTGCATCCATTGTCATCCAAATACCCCATCTGCTTCCAACTCCATTGCCTGCTATGCCCACTCCAAGGGAAAAAAAAAGCTTCCCACACAACACCCACCCTAAATCCCCTACTGCCTAAACTTAGGTCCTCCATTCACTGCAATACTTCTGCAGCTGTTGATCTACGCAATTAATTCCTATCTCTGCCTTTAATACCCTTAGCCCTGTATTAAAATTTTCATTCCCTCCCATCCTGATTATTTCCATCTGAATCAAGCTGCATCTTCACTCCCACAATTCCCAATGGGTACAAACATGTGTATTGCTTCCAGGTGTATAAATGTTTTAGCAATCCATCACCAAAGCTGGTTAGAACACACCAGGCTCTACCAAGCCTCACTTTCATCTACCAATACTACCTTCTTCGAGGACCATCCAAGATAGTAAAATTAACCCATGACTTCTCTTCAGTTATCAACTGCCTCCTTAAACCCCTATTTCCTGTCCCCTCCACTCTCACCTCTAATAATTGCAAGCTTCTGAGGGTTTTTTTACTTAGTATGACACTCCATCCAATCATCACCCCTGATGCTTCCCCTTTTAGCCCTGCCCATCAAGCTAAATCAACCCCATCCCAACCTAGCCTTGACCTGTCTTTCCCACTTATCTTCCATTCTATCTTTGTCAAGTTCGCCTACTCAACACCCTGCCCATTCCATCTTATTTTCATGCTGAGCACTCAATTTCTCTTTCTCAAATAGAAGTTGTTGTTAAGATCCTACAAAACAAACTTATATTAGGGAACAAGAGTAAAAGCCTACAGGTGGCTATCCACAGAATGACTCCACAAGCCTTGTGCTAGAATAGGGAAGGACAGGAAAATTGAGGAAATTAATGCGTGTCTAAAGCAGCAACATCGGGATAAGGGATTCCATTTTGTTGAGCACTGGCAACAGTTCTGAAACAGATGGGGCTACATCTGAACAGGAAGAGTGCTAATGTGCTGGTAAAACAGTTACATAAAGTGACAAGGTTTTTAAACTGAAAGGACTGGATAAATAAAAACACCCTGTGACAAATAGAATTCAATATCAGCAAGTGCTAGGCGATACAAATTAGCTTAAAAAAATTATATTCCGAAAAGGAGTAGTCACACTGCTACGGACTTGAAGAATTTGAGGGGTAACAGGTTCACAAAACATTAAAGTCAACACCAAAAGGTGAATACGGCTGTAAGAAATGCTAATACAATTCTAAGCTTTATCACAAGAGATATAGATATAATAGTTGAGGTAATGATGAGTCTTTAGAAAACCATAAGACCCCAGTTCCAGAGCTGTGTGCATTATTGGCGTCACTAGATAGGATTCTGAATGGTCAGAAAGTGTGTAACACACGTACGTTCACTGGGAAGTTGCCTAGCATGAGGAAATAAAAATACATAGTTTGAAAAATTGGTCATAATATATAGAATGCATATTTAACTTTTTGACAATTATGGGACAGGGTAGATTACAGAATGTTAATGGCACAGGAGGCCATTTGGCGCATCTAGTCTGCACCAACTCTCCAAATGAGCATTACGACCTAGTGCCATTGCCCTGCCTTTTCCTCGTACCTCTGCAAATTGTTCCTATTCAAATAATCATCTAATGCTCTCTTGAATGTCTCGATTGATCCTGCTTCCACCACGCTTCCAGGCAGTGCATTCCAGACCCGAACTACTCGTTAGAAAAAGTTTTTTCTCATGTCACATTTGCTTCTTTTGCAAATCATTTTAAATCTGTGCCCTCTCGTTCTTGATCCTTTTATGAGTGGGAACAGCTTCTCCCTATCTACTCTGTTCAGCCCCCTAATGATTTTGAACATCACTATGAAATCTCCTCTTAGCCTTCTTCTCTCAAAGGAGAACAGTCCCAACCTCTCCAATCTATCTTTGTAACTGAAGTTTCTCCTCCCTGGAACCATTCTTGTAAACCTCTTCTGCACTCTCTCCAATGTGTTCACATCCTTCCTATAATGTGGCACTCAGAACTGTACACAATACTCCAGCTAAGGTCTAACAAGTGTCTTATTTAAATTTAGCAGAACCTCCTTGTTCTTGTGCTCTTTGCCCCTATTAATAAAGCCTATGATACTACATGCTTTATTAACTCTCCACCTGTCCTGTCATCTTCAATGATCTATGCACATATACACCCAGGTCTTTCTGCTCCTACACCCCCTTCAAAATTTCACCCCCCATTTTATATTGTCAGCCCATGTTCTTCCTACCCAAATGCATCACCGCACACTTCTCCACATTGAACTTCATTTGCTACCTATCTGCCCACTCCACCAACTTCTCTATGTCTTTTTGAAGTTCTACACTGTCCTTGCAGTTTACAACACTCCCAAGCGTCGTATAATCCACAAGCTTTGAAAGTATCCCCTGCACACCAAGATCTAGGTCATTATTATATATCAGGAAATACCGACCCCTGGGGAACTCCACTACAAACTTTCCTCCAGCCTGAAAAATATCCATTGACCATTATTCTCCGCTTCCTATTTTTCAGCCAAATTTGTATCCATGTTTCTACTGTCCCTTTTATTCTATGAGCTATAACGTTTCCTAAGTCTGTTATGTGGCACTCATCAATTGCCTTTTGGAGAGTCCATGCACACCACATCAACAGCATTATCCTCACTGACCTTTTCTGTTACTCTTCAAAAAAAAAAAGCTCCAGCAAGTTAGTTAAACTCGATCTCCCCTTTAGAAACCCATGCTGGCTCTTCCTTATCAACCCATATTTTTCCACGTGACTAAGTCTATCCCGAATAACTGTTGCTAGAATCTGGCCCATCAATGAAGTTCTGTCATTGCTGGGTTTATCCTTACAAACTTTTTTGTTAAAGGGCATAATGTTTGCAATTCTCCAGTTCTCTGGCACCTCCTGAGTCTAGCAAAGACTGAAAAATTATGGCCTGCAATTTCTACTCTTACTTCCTTCAATATCCTTGGATGCACCTCCTTCGGGCCTGGTGCCTTGTCAACTTTAAGTACCGACAGTCTATTCAATACTTCCTCCTTATCAATTTTGAACCCTCCTAGTGAGTTTCATCATCTGTTACCGTGGCCTGGGAGCATCTACCTCCTTGGTAAAGACGTATGCAAAGTATTCATTTAATACCTCAGCCATGGCCCCTTCGTCCATGTGCAAATTCCCTTTTAGGTGCCTAATCGGCCCTACTACTCCTTTTACTATTTATATACCTATAGAGGACTCTGGGGTTCCCCTTTATGTTGGCCAGCAATCTTTTCTCCTTATCCCTCTTGGCTTCTCTAATATGCGCCGCCGCCGCCGCCCCCTCCTCGTTCCAGTCTATCTGGCCCAACTCTGTTCTTGCCCCCATCAAAATTCACTCTCGTCCAGGTAATTATTCTTACTCTGGATTGCCTATTGTCCTTTTCTAACATCATCCTAAAGTATACAATACAATGATCACTTTCTACAAGGCTCTCCCACCAACACTTGATCTACTTGGCCTACTTCATTTCCAAGAACCAGGTTCAACAGTGCATCTTTTCTTGTTGGATTGGACATACTGTAGAAAATTTTCCTGAAAACAATCTAGGAACTTTTCCCTCCTCACCATCCTTTACACCACCACTGTCCCAGTCTACATTCGGGTAAAGTCTCCCATTATAACTACTCTATAATGCTTGCATCTCTCTGCAATTTCCTTGTTCTTCTACGTCCTTCTCACTAGTTGGTGGTCCATAAACTACACCAAGCAATGTAATTGCACCCTTTTTGTTCCTTAGCTCTAGCCAAATTGATTCTGTCCTTGAACGCTCTGGGGCATCCTCTTTCTCCAGCACTGCACTACCCTCCATAACCAATAGCACCTTCCCTCCTCCTTTCCTTCCTTTCCTATCTTTTCTGAACACCCTGTACTCGGAAATATTTAACATCCAGTTCTGCCTTTCCTTGAGCCAGGTCTGTTATCACCACAACATCATACTTCCATATGGCAATCTGCACCTGTAACTCCCCAATCTTATTTACTATACTTTGGGCATACATGCGCTGTAACCCTGATTTAGATTTTGTTACTTTTTCCCTTACCCCAACTCCACCTATTAACTTACTATTCTCTATTCTAATGTTATGTCTCTCCCAATATTTCGTGACCCTGGAATCCTCTCTAATATTCTCTCTTGGTTCCCACACCCCTGCCCAAGTTAGTTTAAAGCCCTTCCAACGGCACTAGCAAAACACCTCGCAAGGACTCAGTCTCAGCTCTGCTCAGGTGCAACCTGTCCAGCTTATACATGTGCCATCTTTCCCAGAAATTTAAAACCCTCCCTCCTGCACCATCTTTCCAGCCACGCATCCATCTGCCTTATCCTATTTCTCTGGCACATGGCACCGGGAGTAATCCGGAGATTACTACATTTGAGATCCTGCTTGCTAATTTTCTATCTAGTTCCCTAAATTCTGATTGCAGGACAACATCCTCCTTCCTATCCAAGTCATTGGTGCCAATGTGGACCACAGCCTCTGGCTGTCCACCCTCCCCCAGAAGAATGTCCTGCAGCTGCACTGTGACATCCTTGACCCTGGCACCAAGCAGGCAACATACCACCCTGGAGTCACATCTACAACCACAGAAACGCCCAACTACTCCCCTAACCAATGAATCCCCTACCTCTATTCGCTCTTCCTTTCTTCTTCCTCCCCTCCTGGTGCTACAAACCTGGCTCTGACTGCACTCCTCTGAAGAACCAGCGCCCTCACCAGTTTTCAAAACAAAAGCTGACTGGGTGAGCAGGACTCCTGCACCATCTGCTTACTTCTCTTAGGCTGCCTGGCGGTCACCCATTCCCACTCTGTCTCCAGGCCCTTAAACTACAGTGTGACCACCTCCCCAAATGTGCTATTCATGTAGCTCTCAGCCTTGCAGGTGCGCCACAGTGACTCCAGCTGCCGCTCGAGCTCTGAAACTGGCAGCACTTCCTGCACACGGGGTCGTCTAGGAACTCCAGTAGCGTCCATGACTTCGCACATACTACAGGGCACGCATTCCACTTGATGGAGCTGCACTACTTCCCTTACGTTAACTTTATTCTACTTTGGATTATTTATATTACTTAAATATATTGGCCCTAAATTTCCCTTGTTCTTGGCACTTCTCAGTTAAATACAAGTATAGCTACTTATTTAAAAATGTTACACTTTTCTAATTTACTCACCAGGTCCTACATACTAAGGCTTCTTTGAGGGAGGATAGAAAAGGAGCACCTCCTGCCTCCTCACCAAACTCCCTCAGTCACCTCTGCTCTCAAACTCACGCCACTTAGGCTGTTTTTATAGCTCCTCTGCTCTCCTCTAGGTGCTGCTGACTGCTTCCAGTAGTTAATACATCATGGAATCAAAATAGCTACAGCACAGGAAGCAGCCATTCAGCCCATCTTGTCTGTATCTGAAAGAGCAGTTCAGCTGATACCACTTTTGCACCCTTTCCCCATAGTGTTGCAAATATTTCCTCTTCAGATAATGATCTAATTCTCTTTTGAAAGCCACGATTGAATCTGCCTCCACCACACTGTGTTTTACAGATCCTTACCACTCGATGCTTAAAGTTTTCTTGTCATTGTTGTTTCTTTTGCCGATCACCTTAAATCGATGTGCTCTGGTTCCCAATTCTTCCACCAACGGGAATAGTGTCTCCCCATCTACTTTGTCCACACCATTCATGATTTTGAATACCTCTATCAAATCTACCCTCAACTTTCTCTTCTCCCAGGAGTACAGCCCCAGCTTCTCCAATCTACATAACCAAAGTTCCTCATCCCGGAACAATTCTAGTGAATCTTTTCTACGCCTACTCTAATGTCTTTACATCCTTCCTAAAGTGTGGTGCCCAGAACTGAGTGCAGCTTCACTTCTGTGCCCGCACCAGTGTTTCATGCAGGTTTATCATAACTTCCATGCTTTCATACTCTATACCATATGCTATATTAATCATTTTTTTCACCTCTCCTGCCACCTTCAATGATTTGTCCACATATACCCACAGGTCCCCTACAGCATCCCCTATAGAATTGTACCCTCTATTTTATATTGCCACTCCCCGTTCTTCTCATCAAAATAGATCACTTCACACGTCTTTGCATTAAATTTCATCTGTCATTTGTCCACCCATTTCACCAACCTGTTTATATCCTTTTGAAATGTAACACTGTCCTCCTCAGTTCACAATTCTTCTAAAATGCTGTCATCTGCAAATTTTGAAGTTGTGCCCTGTACAGCAAAGTCTAGGTCATTAATATATATCAGGAGCAGGGATCCTAACACCAACGCCTGGGGAACACTACTATAAACTTTCCTCCAGTCCCAAAAACAGTTCACCATTACTGTTTCTTGCCACTCAGCCAATTTCACATACATGTTGCTACTATCCCTTTTATTCCATGAGTTCTAACTTTGCTCACAAGTCTGTTGTGTAGTACTTGACCAAATGTCTTTTGGGAATTCACATACAACCATATTACCCTCATCGACCCTGGTTACTGCAAGTTATAATAATGGTATTTTATTCAAGAAACATGTTCACAGCCTGAAAGTTAAATTACAGTGTGACTTGTATCGAAAAATTAGTGTATTCAGTAACCAGGTTTAAAAACATGCAGACATAAGAATAACGTAGCAACAAAAATGGACAGACAAATTTAGCAGTTAACAGGGAAGGAAGGGGTGGATGGCTTATTAAAGGGAGGGTAATGCTGCATCAAAATAATATTAAAATTACAAACCAATAAACCATCCTACATTACAGGCATAGAAGTACAGATAAATTTTTATCATTTAAGCACTTCACTGAGGACCCGAACCATGCAAGGCAAAAGGCTATATTGGTACTATTCCATCCATCATCTAATGGGATTGAATTTAGTCCAACTTCTAAGTTGCCTTGAACATGTTAGTTAAACATGATTTACCCTCAATAAATCCATGTTGACTTTCCCTAAACGAAACTACATTTGCAAAAGTGACTATTAACTTTGTCCCAAATTATCATTTCTTAAAACATTCCCAACACCTAGTTTAAACTGACTGGCCTGTAGTTGCTGGGCTTATCTTTAGACCGTTTTTGCACATGGGTGTAACATCTGCAATTCACCAGTCCTCCAATACCAGCTGTGTCTGAGGATTGGAAAATTATGGCCAGTTCCCTTGGATACACCCCCTCTGGTCGTGGTGAATTATGATATAAAATGTAAGTGGTTTGCAACAGCTGGCAATAGAAACTTCTTTATAGGGTTTTGAAGCTGTGTAATTCACTTCCTGGGTTAATGATTCAGGCAGAAACTCCGTCAATATTCCAATTTATAATGTGTGGAGGGAAAATGCTGACAGACTGGTTGGACCAAATGGCCTGATTCTATTTTGTAACTTCCATGTACTTCTACATTATGGTCTGCCATAATCAATAAAACATACTGATCTTGAATAGAACTCCCACATCTCTTTTGCTAAACTGGTCCAAGAAACTCCTCTAGCACCATTCTGGTTTTCTCAACAACTAAACTATTCATAAAATTTATTAGTGCTCTAAACTAGGGTTTGCAAACAAATGAGGCTGGACACCTTGGTACAGTACTAAGTATGTGACTTAGTGCATCGTCAAAGGTACAATGCTTCGGATGAGATATAAAACTGATGTCCCATCTGCATGTTTTGGTGATCCAGGTGAATATTAAAGATCTCAATGACTGCTCAAATTAAAGAAGGGAGTTTTCCCACTGTTGTGACCAACATCTCACTCTCAACCAATGCCACTAAAATGAACTGGTCACTTTGAGTGGAAAATGATTGATGCAAATTAATAGAGCAGTATACAAATGCAGGTCCAGGTTCCTTCAATTCCTGAATACTGTTCCCACATTAGAGGAAGCTCTTCAATATTTTCCTAAACATCGAGACAGGATAAGGAATTTGACTTTCTGACAGATGATCTTTCACCGACCTATACCTTCCAACCATTCTTGCTCATTTTATCTATACTACTTTAATCAGTGTGCTTTTGATTCTAACTTGTAAGCATCTTACAAGCTCCTCCTCCTCCACTCTCTGTATCCTGTTTTGAAATTATGATTCACTGAACAAACTTAGTCACCAGCTGTTCAATCCAACTCTTCTCAAGGTGCTTTGGCAGACATGCCCAATTTTTTAAAAATGTATTAATTCTTGAGATGAGAGCATCACCATCAAGACCAGCATTTATTGCCACCCCTAATTACTCTCAAGAAGGTGAGCCATTTTCTTGAACCACTGCAGACTCTTGTGGTGTAGGGCAACCATTGTGCTAAGGGAGGGAGTTCCAAAATTCTGACCAAACAACAGTGAAAGATTGGTGATATTGCCAAGGCAGGACTTGGAGAGAACTTGCAGGTGGTGCAGTTCTCATCTATCTGCTGTCCTTGTCCTTCTAGGTGGCAGAGGTCACGGGTTTGGAAAGTGCTGTCGAAGGAGCCTTGGGAGTTGCTGCAGTGCATCTTGTAGATGGTGTACAATACTGCCACTGTGCGTTGGTGGTGGAGGGAGTGAAGGTTTAAAGTGGTGATAGGGGTGCCAATCAAGCATGCTGCTTTGTATTGGATGATGCTGAGCTTCTTGATTGTTGTTGAGAGTTGCACTGAGCCATTACACTCCTCACTTGTGCCTTGTAGATGATGAACTGACTTTGGGAGTCAGGAAGCAAATTACTCTGCAGAATTCCCAGCCTCTGACCTGCTCAGCTGCTCTTGCAGCCAAGGTATTTATATGGCTAGTTCAGTTAGGTTGCTGTTCAATGGCAACCCTCCAGGAGGTTGATGGTGGGCAATTTAATCATGCTAATACTGTTGAACATCAAGGTGTGATAATTAGATTCTCTTATGTTAGAGATTGCCATCGCCTGGCACAATTGTCACTTGCCACTTATCAGACTTAATGTTGTCCTGACCTTGCTGCATGCAGGCACGGACCACTTCAGTATCTGAGGAGCTGTGAATGGTATTCAATGCTGTGCATCAGTGAACATTCCCACTCTGACCTTATGTTAGAGGTCACTGAAGAAACAGCTGAAAGTGGTTGGGCTTAGCACACAACCTCGAGAACTCCTGCAACCATGTTATGGAGCTAAGATGACTGGCCTCCAACAACCACAACCATCTTCCTTTGTATTAGGTATGACTGCAACCAGTGCAGAGATTTCCTCTAATTTCCATTTACTTCAATTGTACTGCAGTTCCTTGATGTCAAACAATCAAATGCTGCCTAGACGTCAAGGGCAATCACTCTCACCTCACTGAAGTCTCCCTCTTCAGAGTGACAATGGCTTGGTTAGATTTGAGCTCTCAAATTCTTTCATTCGCATGAGGAAAACCAACAACAATTTCACCTCACATAAGCATTTCTTCTGTTGATAGGTACTGGTGACAGCAGTCATAATCCAGATTATTTCAATCAGTCGAGGTAAATGCAGTGTTCACAGTATTAAGTAGCTTTGTGGTGAAATAGCAAATGCAAAAATCCTTTTACTTTTTTAAAGGTATATTTATGCTACAATTTCATATTGATGCTAATGTGGCTTTTTCAGGGAATCTTATTTTTATTTTACCCCAGAATGAAGATAATTTTTGATTTTTGATTTACAAAGTCAACCTAATTGAAGTAAAGTACTCCCACTTTGCACTACAGCTTCACTTCTCGTGTAAAGAGAGCCTTAAATAGCAAAGATTTAATATAATTGCAGGAAAAGCCACAGAAGCTTAAATCAACAGCTTTCACTTGTGAAACAATTGAAGTGACATGTATTGACTCGTTTTTTTGTGTAAACACTACCAAATGAAAATTCATGTTGGAGAAATGCAGATATTTGGTTCAGACACCCTGAGTGCACAGTAAGCTTTACTGTAATCAATAAATTAGTTGCGTGACAGAATTTAGTTTTTGTCACAAACTGTGAGCCACAATTAATACTTACTCAAATACTTCCAGGGGTACATTAATATCATGCAGCTGCTGTCGGCATTTGTCAACATCTTGGAGCCCCGTAATCATAGAATTTCTGGAGGTTAAAAGAAAGTTGTGCTTTTACTGACAAGAAAATTAAATCACGAACTTGAATAAAATATTTTTTCAGAAGTCTTGAGAGAATCATACCGATTGCTTAATTAGTCTGGAATTTAAAATAGATTTAGTCTAACCCAATATTTGAAAAAAGGTTATTTTATGAAGATAAGATATGCTGTTATTTTATGAAGATTTGAGTATGAATACACATTTTAAAAAACTGTTTAGACAACCACTGATGAATCTTATTGAAAAAAATTAACTGCTTTTACATTAATTCAGATTTTGAAAGGCTAATACTCAAAAGCTGCACTGGCGAACAGTTTTACCTGGGTCTATTTAGCTCCTCTGGATTATAGTTAATAGGTAAAACATGAACAGAATCCAGTTCCTGATTTTTGAATTAGAACATAACCTTCAATTGACTAGTATTCATTGTATATTTACTTTGCCAGGTCCTGATGCTCAACTCAATATTTAGCCAACCTCAAAACAAATGTAAATTTACCACATTTGCTTTGGCTGACATCAAGGAAGACCATATCAAGGCAAAGTGAACCTGGTGGGTTTGCATTAGGATCACTACCAGCTGTGCAAAATCTGCACTTCAGAAAGCAGAACACCCCGCAGCTGCCCGCTCTGAGTGCAAGCGTACCCACCGATACCATCACCAGCCAGAAAGTCAGTGTATCCACACCATCTCGCTGAGGTCACAGCCACATAAATACACCCTCATAAATGCTGTCATGAACATACATTTGTTTTTGTTGCTATTATTGCTTTCATATTTTTATGTCACTTTTATCTTTGATTGTACTGTGTTTCATTTCCCCTTCAGCGTTGTAGCTATTGCCCAGATTTTGTCGTGGTAATGACAGCGAAACTGTCAGCATCTGTCATCATTAATCCATGGAAACTGACTGCAATTTTGAAGTCCGAACATATTCAGAATAATGTGGAAATCCTTCTCAGACCTTGTTCAATTAAGTTCAAATTCTTTTAATCTGATGGTCAACGGTTGCTTACTCTGTTTAATTCAGATCCCAAATTGGTCCATTTCCCTCGCTGCACCGTTAATTATCTTACACTTTTAGCAATTTCATGGGCAAAATATCATCACAATTCAGGATACATTTACAGAATTAGATGAAAGCCTGGGAGGATCATGCAAAGCCGAAACACTGGCATAGACCAGTTAGGCCAAACAGCCTGTTTCTGGCAGTATCTATTAACAATAAATTTATCAAGCATTCGTGAGAATTCTACAACATGGCAATTCACAGTGGCACAATGCCAATTAAGAAAACGCATCCAGATTAAGTTATTTCGGTACCATAGGCAGTTAGAGTTTAGTTCAAGGGAGCAATGTCAAGTTGAACATAAAAGTTAGGTTCTCCACACTGCAATTTTGCCCGCCCACAAAGTATAAGGTAAATGAAACGCGCGGGGCGGGGGGGGTGACTCAATAGGTCTGTTAACCAATAGATCTTCTCCTGTCTTTGCATTATTTTTCTCTGCTTGGCCCTCCCGCCTCCCCCAACCCCCACTTACACCCCCAACTATCCCTCCCAACCCCGTCTCTCCTCCTCCACGTCCCCTTACCAGCCCAAACACCCCTCTATCCACCACTCCCCACCCACCCCCGGCCGCCGCCGCCCCAATCATTCACACTCGGTCTGCCGCCCTCCGCTCTCCCTGCTTACAGTTTCTGGTTCAGGCCTGCCTGGCTGCTGGGCTGGAAATCACTGACAATGATGCCCAGCTGCCGAATGTTCTCGATGAATTTCTCCAGATGTTCCTCCAGGTTGTCGAATTTCTCCGCCATGGCGCGAGCGGAAGCCGGGCTCCGCGCGCTCAACAACAAACGGCCCGAAGCAACCGGACAGCGCGCGCTCAGCTTTACGCCACCATGTTGGGCATTAGGGAGATCCGTTTGTCAGCCGAGGTCGCTTCCGCTCCTGCGCAGTGCTTACTGGGATACAGGAGCACTGGTTTCTGCTTCCTCCAGCTTGCTTTAGTAAGACTGTGCTGTCGTTTGTTTTCTATTAAGCATCTTAACAGCTAGAAGCCGAACTATTAAAATGTTAGTAAATTCAACATGATTCTCGGGCTGGCTC
Source organism: Carcharodon carcharias (assembly GCF_017639515.1). Lineage (NCBI taxonomy): Eukaryota > Metazoa > Chordata > Chondrichthyes > Lamniformes > Lamnidae > Carcharodon > Carcharodon carcharias. Next base: position 161,247,778 of record NC_054469.1, on the reverse strand, counting down.
ATAAACAGAAGTATTCTCTTTTGCTTTGGCTGTGTCGGCATCACAGACTAACATCCGCATTCTGCCAACATTTATGAACGAAAGAGCAATGTGCTAATAACCATGTCATCTCTTCTTTGGGATGTTGATTGAGGGCTAGTTATTGGCCAGGATACCAGGGACAACTCCCCTACTCTTCCTCAGAAGAGTGTCATAGAACCTGTTACATCCACCCAAGCAGGCAGATAGGACCTCAGCTTAACATCTCATCTGAAAGGTGGCATATAAAAACAGAAAATGCAGGAAATACTCAGCAAGCCTGGCAGCATCTGTGGAGGGAGCAACAAAGTTAAAATTTCAGGTCAAGGACCTATCTTCGCAACCTCTAGACCCGATTATTCCAACATACCCCTGGCAGATGTTCCACATTCTACCCTCAATAAACCTGAGGTCATTCAAAATTCTGCTGCCCATGTCTTAACTCACAACAAGTCTCGTTGCTCTATCACTCTTGTGCTTTCTGACCTTCATTGGCCCTGGGTCAAGCAATGTCTTGATTTTAAAATTCTCATCCTTGTTCTCAAATCTCTCGATGGCCTTGCCCCTCCTTATCTCTAATCTCCTACAACCTACAATCCTCAAATATCTGTACTCCTATTCCTGGCCTCTTGTGCTTTCCCAATTATAATTATTCCATGATCGGTGGCCGTAGCATGAGTTGGCAAGGCTTCAAGTTCTAGAATTCACTCCCCACTCCTCCTCTCTACCTTTTCCTCCTTTAAGACACTTCTTAAAACCTATCTCTTTGACCATGCTTTTATTCATCTGCCCTAATATCTCCACTGTCATATTTTGATTTATAATGTTCCTGTGAATCGCCTTGGGGCATTTCATTGCATTAAAAGTGCTACATGAATATAAGTTGTTGTTTTTGAGTCCAGAACTATCACTGGCTTGGGTTAAAAGGTGTAACTGGGTGTCTCCTCTCTAAGGTGCACCACCCCTCATTTTTCTGAGGACCCTGCCTTATTCTGATAAAGTATTAAGGTTGTCTTGGAATCTCTAGGAATTGGGATTAATCTATTCGACAGTGCTGCAAACAACCCAATAGAAGTGTCAAAGGGATTTTTTCTTTACATATTTTGTTTATTACTTGACCTCCATCTACATGTCCTTCAGGTAGGATCAAACTATTTCTTCTCCCTTAGTCAGGGGTGCACAGACCAATTGTAGCAACCTACAAACACAGATCAAGCATCAAACTCAGGTTCTCTCTGTTCTATTTGCCTCTGCTCTGTACCTTTGTCCGTTCATGATATGTCAATTTCTGTTATGCTATTGTTATTTTGGCTGTACAGATGATTTCCCATATGATTTGTCTATGCAAAGTAACAATCCACACCCTCTTGACCTGCAATCAATCACTTCATTCCCTCCAATGGCCTCTCCCCAACACAATCATTTTTACCCCCACCAGCGACTGCTCTGGTTTGTCCCAATCCAGCTCTATGAGACTCGTTCCACTCCCCACCCCAGGCTCCAGTTGTCTTACTTGCTCCCAATCATAGTGCAAGACCTCGGCTCCTTCCCAAATCATGGCCTAGTTTTCAACTCCCACTCAACCATTTGCTCTCTTTGAGTAAATTTCCCAGACAACTGTTCAGTCTCAGGGCATAATCTCAACCAGCAGTTTCCTTCTCTTCTGGACATATTATAATGGGCAGATGAGGTTCATTAACTGCCACTTGTGTGTGTTTCTGATACTGAAATACTGATGTGTATTTCCTGCAATGGTTCAGCAAAGGAAGCAGCAGAACTGAGATGGAATAGACATTGACTTCTGATCTTTTACAAACTCATCGCCCAACTTTCCCACAAAGAAAAATAAAGGAAAACAGGCCAGTTTGTTGCTTTTGAACGTGGATTCAGGAGATGTCAAACTGGGATAATCATACAAACAATCCCCTGCCCAGAAAATTAGCTAAAGCATTTATTTGGTGGTTGTACACTTTGGAAGAAAGTTTGAAGATTAAGATGATACTTAAGAGGACTGTCATGACTTCATAACCGGGGACAGAGAAGATAATTTCTGCAACTATCAGAAAGTCAAGAGTTCAAAATCTGCTCAGAATTCTATAGTATTTTGAGGAAAGTCAGTCTGAGGGAAGGAAGACAGACATGTCGAACTGGAAAACACTACAGAAATAGTGGGAGAAAACCCAAACCGGAAACAGTTAATGACAGCTAAGTGGAGCTTCAGGAAATATGTGCATGGATTTTAGAGGTGACATCAAATTCAAGGACTTTGGAAAGGAAAAGGAGATTGAATCTGGGATGATGGTTTTCAAGGCTAATGGGGTCAAGGGTTTTTTTTTTAGGAGAGGGGTGAAGATAGCAGATTTAAATAGAGAGGGGCAATACCCGAGGAGAAAGAATTGTTAGCAATACCAGTTGATATGATAGCCGGAAAGGGAAATTGGGCGGTCAGCAGCTTAGTGGAAATTGGATCAAGGGAGCTGGAGTTTGGCCTCAAGAATAAAATAATTTTCAAGAGGGCATAAAGGGACAAAGGAGAGGAACTAGAAAAAGATGCAATTTCAGGGCAGGAAGGAACTTTAGAAGAAGGCTGGCCCATAAACTAGAGATTTGGAGGAAAGCAACAGAAGCATGCTCGCAATCTTGGCGTCAAAGAAATCCAATACTTTGGAGGTCACCATTGACCAAAAATTTAACTGGACCAGCCAGATGAATACTGTGACTACAATAGCAGATCAGAAGCTGGAGGAACTTGCTTCCTGACTCCCAAAGCCCTTTCACCATCTACAAGGCACAAGTGAGGATTGTGATGGAATACTAGAGTGTGTACTTACCTGGATGAGTATGGCTCCAACAACACTCAGGAAGCCCGATACCATCTAGGACAATGCAGCCTGCTTGGTCAGCACCCCTTCCGTCATCTTAAACATTATTCCTTCCATTACCATGGCTGCAGTGTGTACCATATACCAGGTGCACTGCAGCAGCTTGCCAAAGTTTCTTAAACAGCACCTTCCAAACCCGTGACCTCTACCATCTGGAAGTACAAGGACAGTAGGCGGATGGGGCAGCACCACCAGCAAATTTGCCAACAAGTCACACACCATCCTGACTTGGAAATATATCACCACCATTCATCATCGCTGGTTCAAAATCCTAAAAATTCCTCCCTAACAGCACTGCGGATGTACCTACACCACAAAGACTGCAGCAGCTCAAGAAAACTGCTCACCACCACCTCAAGGGCAATAAGGCATGAACAATAAATTCTGATCTTGTCAGCGATACCCATATCAAATGAATGAGTAAAAAAAATCCTTTGCATTTAAGGGAGCGGGAATGAGGTCCATAACAAGAGGAATGGCCAGAGTGAGAGAGAACAATGGTTTTCACGGGGACTGAATCATCAAAGATGCAGGTATGGGTTGGTTGATTATTGGCTGCATAAATGTTGCGGTGAATGGCTAGATTGGGTAGAATGGATTTTGGAAATGCAATTATAATTGAATTGAGAGAGAGCTTTTTCCGGGGCAGACACAGAAGGAAGTAGAGTTTGAAGGGGGAAGAGAGATTCAGGTAGAGAACGATGCAAGAAAGTGATCGCAGATGGCCTTATATGATTGTCATGATGGGAGTATTGAGGCCTTGTGAGATGACACAATCAAGCTGATGACTATGAACATATGCTGGGGAGTATTACAGACAGGAGGGGGTTTAATTTAAACAGCCCTGATTTCTCCTCTCACCACCTGTCCATAAACAGAAATGTGTTTTTTGATTTTCCCCTTTATAAGTGGTGGTGTATTTTCCCAACCCCTCAGTTTTGGCGTGATCCAATTCTCTGTTAATAACTCCACAGCAAACTCAAGGTTGGATGAACTAAAAGGGTTAGTTTATTTTATACACACAAAATGTGGGATGGGGTGTCGCTATGTAGTTCCAGTATATTCATACAATAAAAGAGGGATAAGTGGAAGAAAGAAGTACAGGGCAAAGTCCACAGAGAAGATAAGAATTATTGGTTCACATGAATCCAGAATCAAAGTCCAGTTGGTCTATGCTTTCACGGTGTCAGCAATTTGAAGATGGATGCTGGATAATCCACCTTTCCAGTAGAGATAACTTCCATGATGGGATAAGCACATAGAGATGCTTTAGTCTTATAGGTGCTGGTACACAAGTTCGAGTAGAAACAGAGTAGATGGGATCCAGGCGTTGCAACCTGGAACAGAGCTCTAGCTCTGACACCCCTTGCTGGATGAAAAATGGCAGACTGCCTATTCCACAAGACACGATAACTGGTTCTAGCAGCTTGGGAGGAGGCAAGGAAGGTGGTGTCATGTGACATGACTCCCACTTCTCTACCTTCATTTGGACAAAGGATGCATATCCCTTGCCTGGATTCTTGAGATGGTTAATGCCTCAACCATTAATAAATTCAACAGAGGTTTCAGGGTCCTTTTGTCCTCACAGACTGACCGTCTCCATTGGCTAGAACCTTTGTACAATTCCTTGACATTTTATCACTCAGTCACAGCGGAATTCGTGCCACTTTAGAGATAACAAAGTTGCTGCTGTTCTGAAGGTCATAGGGCAGAATTTTTCAGTTCGGGTCCGGGGGCAGGTCCAACACATCGGGCGTGAATCCCAATGTCGTTGCACAGTCCCGCGATATTTCATTCAGCGGGTGCGCACTAGAGTTGGCTGTGCGCCTATTGATATTGTAAACGGCCTATTAAGGCCTTGAAGAAATTAATTGAAGAACTTGTTAATGCTGCCTGTCCAACCTTAAGGTTGGCGGGAAGGCGAAAAGGCCAAGTGGCCTTCGCGTTTTTTAGGAAACCTCATCCATGAGCAGGATGAGCTTTCTTAAAGCTTTTATCCTATAAATAAAATTAATTTATTAAATTTTATCCAGTAAATAAAATTCATTTACAGTCACATGAGGAGACATGTTTAAATAAATTTATAAACCTTTTATTTACTTTTAATATCGATTCAATCTGAAACGTTCATTCGTGTGCATGCACGAAAGTGCGCTGGCCCCAACTCTCCTTCCTCCCCCCGCCAGCACAGGTAACGCTGAGCGCTACCGGTCGTGTATTACGCTGGGCGGGCCTTAATTGGCCGGTCCATGTAAAATGGCGGCGCAGAGCCAATCGCGGATGGCGATCTGTTCCGTGACTGCCCGTTCCCGCCAAGCCCGCCCACCATATGAAGTATTCTGCCCGTAGATTCCTTTTGTGTGAGTCATAGCCAGTCATGGCTTCAGTCATTTTAAAGCCTTTGTCCAGTTTTAAAGAAAATAATTTTATAAATTAACCAGGATGATATATATATATTTTATAAAAATATAAAATGAGGTTTTAGCTCCAGGACAGTAGGGTTAGATGAAGGGAGGATAAGAGGAGAAAGAGTGTAGCATAAGGGTCTGCCCCATATAGGGTTAACATGGGACTGAGTACAGTACCATCCACACAGTCATGTAAGAGAACACATGACCCACACCTAGGGGTCAGCCTAGCCTAGTTGGACGGAGCACTGTGCACAAGCAAACATGGAGACAGCTACTGGCTTGAACCTTTTACTGTAAATATGTACATGGTTTTTGCAGTTAATAAATACATACCGTTAACCTACTTAAGACTACAAAGATTTCATTAAAACCCACCGAACGGTATCCAACACCCTACAACATAGCATCAGTGAATGGAAAAACCCAAATCCTTGCAAAAAATGCAGAGAAAAATTAAAATCCTGCAAGACTAAAGAAAATTTTGATGAAGCATTCTGACATGAAGAAAACTTCAAGAAGCAGATGCGCAGTGGAAAATCACCAGGGAAAAACTCCAAAGAAAGGCTTGGAAGCTGAAAGCAGAAGTTTAAGATTCCTCACTGCAGCAGAAGACTCCGTAGGATCTGTTGAAAGTCCAGTTTCAATTCCAAGAGAGCAGAGTCACCAGACTTAGCAGATGTGAGCTAAAACTTTAAATTCCAGGATACAGCAAGAAATTTTTAAATAGGTTAGGGGTCAGAAATTGCCATTTGAAAAACTTCGTTGGATAAACCAGATTCCTAAGACAGTGCCTGAGCATGTGGTGTTCGAGCTTGCTCTAAAAAGGAAAAGAAAAATTAAATCAAAAGAATCATGACTAAAGAATCAACTTTAAAGACAAGCAAAGGCCAGAATTCAATGCTTTCATGACCCTAAAGCATAGCACCGAATCAGAGAAATCTGCAGCTTGTCGATCCAAGCAGCCATTGTTTAAAATTTTTTCCAAGGCTGAGTGCGAATGTCATTGCAATGGGAACTTACCAAAACAGGCAAGTGCTGGTAAACCCTATGTCTTCAAATGAATGGCGACACCATCTTTATTGTCAGCAACGTCTTATAGCTGAACCTACACTTTAAAAGTTTTTGACCATGGATCAGAAATCCCCCCTTCCAGATCAATTTGTACTTATCCAAGGCCCATGTCAATCACATAATTGGAGACTTTGGAGAAGAAGATTCCTTAGATACACGATTGCTTCAGGTCTGGATAAAAAAAAAAACAGAAGCTGAACAGGTTAACACACTGCTTTATTTGGTAGGCCCGATGGTGGACAACATTATTTCTAGACAAAGAATCATTGAATCATCTATTAAATTTGAAGAATTGCTAAAATCATTCGATGTTTATTTTAGCCTAAGAAGTAACAAAATCTTCAAAAGATCTAAATTTACAAAGCATGTCCAACAGCCAAGAGAACCTGTTGGCTCGTTCATTAATGATCTGTACAGGATGGCTAATGGCTATGAATACAGGGACCTAAATTCTGAACTTAGCATGGATAGAATAGTTGTAGGAGAGTGGACAATACACTCTCAGATATGGTGCAAGCGAAGGAAGATCTGACCCTCGAGAAAGCCATCCAGATTGTTATGCAGTCCAAACTCTGTGTGCAGCACTGATCCATTTTAAGAAACCTTGGCATGAAGGAAACCCCACAGTCGATTTAGTTAAACAGCACAGAAGCAGAGGAACTCCAGGCCAAGGGAAGCAATACACTAACTGACTAGTAGAGCAAGCATTCCAGTGCTCTAGAGCACAGTGCCCCCACAGGTGAGTTCAATGTGCACTAACTGCCATAAACTAGATAAGGTTAAAGGTTCAGCCGCTTTGACAAGCCAGGGAAAATGTAAGTGTATAAGGTAAGTGTGGGGAGGTGGAGGTGGGGGATCAGGTTGGGCCTTAGGTGGGGTGGGTTTGGGTCGAGTCGGGCCTGGGATGGTGGGGTGTTGAGGGGGGGGTTGGGGTAGTTGGGCCGGGTGAGATGGGGCCATGATGTCAGGCCTGGCTAAGGGTGGTTAGGCCTGGGTATTCAGGGGTTATGTAGGGTAGGGTCAAGGCCTGGGGGGGTGGGGGGACGAGAAGTGGTGGGTTGCGTTGGGTGGAGTCAAGGTGGGGGAGGGTAGTTGGGGAGATAGTGCTGGGAGTCCTGTTGGGAGGATGTTCCGGAGGTAGTGGAGGGGTGGTTAAGGGTGTGGTTGGAGTCTCGGTGGGTTGTAGTAAGGCGGATGTCCCCTGGGGTTAAATTGGAGAGGTTGGGAGGAGTCTTATGGGGAATCATGGGGGAGTGGGAAGAGTCCCGGGAGGTTGGGGTGGTCCAGGGAGTCCCGTGGTGGGCCGGGTGTAGTAGGAAGGGTGTGGGAGAAGCCCCGTGTGGGGACAATGGTGTAGTGGGTCCTGAAGGTGTTCCATGGTCAGTTGGGCATGGGGGGAGTCCCATGGAGGGTTTGGGTGGGTTAATGCTCTAGTTAACCAGAAGTTTGAAATGGTTTAATTCTTCTAACTTTTTCTGTGCAACTATTGCTGTATGACAGTTGGAACCATCCCAAGTTTATGATTTAAATTGTATTATAGGACGGTTCCCAGTGCAAGGCAATTGCCCGGAGGAGGTTTGAAACTCCCAGGCAATTACTGTGCAATTCTTATGTGGGAACCTCGGGTGGGGGGATGGGTTCCCCAGTGCATCTTTGAGATACTCCCCAGATATACTGTCCTGGAGCTCAGAAGTTACAGGCCAATATAAATACAGGGGTAAAGTAGAACAATTTGAAATACATTGGATGAAGACTTCGATTCCTGGGGCACTGACACCAGTACTAGGGAAAGTGGGAACTAGAGCACTGAGGCGTTCTTTACTTAAACCATGCTGGGATGAGTATTCTGGCATGTTGTAAATTAAGGGCAGTAGAGAGGTATTTAAATGAAATAGTGGGGGCAGGGGATCAAGTTTGGGAAGATGTGATAAATTAAATAGAGAAGACAAGGCAAAACAGCAAGGTAGGAATAAGGGAAATGATGATCGAAGCATGGCAGGAAGGGACAGAGTGCACCAGCAAATAAGGCTAGAGATTACAAAAGAAGTAAAAAGACAGAACTAAAGGCTATGTATCCAAGTGCACGTAGCATTCGTGACAAAACAATTGAATTGACAGCACAAATAGAAATAAATATGTATGATCTGATAGCCATTATGGAGACATGGCTACAGGAGGACAAAGACTGGGACTTAAATATTCAAGGGTACATGATATTTAAGGACATGAAGTTAGGAAAAGGTGGGATAGTAACTCTGTTAATTAAGGATGACATTAGTACAATAGAGAGAGATGACCTCAGTTCTGGAGATCAAATGTAGAATCAGTTTGGGTAGAGATGAGAAACAGTAAAGGTAAGAAGTCACTTGTGGAAATGGTTTATAGGCTCTCTAACAGTAACCACACTGTAGGATAATGTATATAGGAAGAATTAATGGGGGCTTGTGAAAAAGGTATGGTGGTAATCATGGATGATTTTAATCCACATATAGATTGGAGAAATCATTTTGGCAAAGGTAGCCTGGATGATGAGTTTAGAGAGTGCTTTCAGGGCAGTTTCTTAGAGGAGCATGTTATAGCACCAACCTGAGAGCAGGCTATATTGGATATGGTAATGTGTAATGAGACAAGATTAATTAGTGACCTCATTGTGAAGGTGCCCCTAACTGGCAGTGATCATAATATGATTGGATTTCACATTCTGTTTGAGGGAGAGAGGAGTGGATCTAAGACTAGTGTTTTAAACTTAAATAAGGGAAATTATGAGAGCATGAAGACGGAGCTGGCTAAAGCGAACTGGGAAACTTGGTTAAAGGATAGGTCAGTAGAGATGCAGTGGCAGACATTTAAGGAGATAATGCAGAATATTCAGAAAAGATACATTCTAGTGAGAAAGAAAGGCTTTAAGGGCAGGACACAACATCCATGGCTAACCAAAGAAGTTAAAGATAGTATCAAATTGAAAGAAAAAGCATATCGTTCCACAAAGATGAGTGGCAGGTCAGAAGATTAGACAGGATGCAAAACATAGTAGTAAATAACGATTAAAAAATAATGAGGGAGAAATTTGAGTATGGGAATGCTAGCTGGAAATATAAAAACAGATAATAAGAATTTCTACAGACGTTTAAAAAGGAAAAGAATAAGTCATGAGCATTGGTTCTCTAGACAGTGAGAATGGGGAATTAATAATGGGAAATAAGAAAATGGCGGATGAATTGAACAGATATTTTGCATCTTTCTTCACTGTAGAAGATACAAATGACATCCCAGACATAATTGTGAATCAGAAGGTGAAAGGGAGGGAGGAACTTAAAACAATTACAATCACCAGGGAAAGAGAACTGAGAAAATTATTAGAACTGAAAGCTGACAAGTCCCCATGACCTGATGGACTTCATCCTAGGGTCTTAGAAGAAATGCTTGCTGAGATAGTATATGCATTGGTTTTTAATTTTGCAAACCTCCCTAGATTCTGGAAAGGTCCCGTCAGATTGGAAAATAGTGAATGTGACTCCTGTATTCAAGAAAGGAATGAGATAGAAAGCAGGAAAATATAGGCCAGTTAGCTTACCATCTGTTGTAGAGAAACTGCTGGAATTTATTATTAAGGAGATTATAGTGAAGCACTTCGAAAATCTCAATGCAATTAAGCAGAGTCAACATGGTTTTGTGAAAGGAAAGTCATGTTTACTAATTTCTTGGAGTTCTTTCAGGAAGAATGAAGCAATGGGAAACTGTGGATGTGCTGTACTTGGATTTCCAGGAGCTGCCATATCAAAGGTTATTATGCAAAATAAAAGCTCATGGTGTAGGGGGTAACATATTAGCACAGGTAGTGGACTGGTTAGCTAACAGGAAGCAGAGAGCAGGGGTAAATGGGTCATTTTCTGATTGGCAAGATATGACAAGTAGAGTGCCACAGGGATCAATGCTGGGGCCTCTACTATGTATAATTCATGACCTAAATGAAGGCACCTAATATATGGTTGCTAAATTTGGTGATGATACAAAGATAGGTAGGAGAGTAAGTTCTGAAGAGGACAAAATGAGTCTGCAAAGGGACATAGATAGGTTCAGTGTTTTGGCAAAAAATTTGAGAGATGGGGTATACTGTGGGAAAATGTGATCTTGTCCATTTTGGCAGGAAGAATAGAAAAGCAGCATATTATTTAAATCAAGATAGATGGCTGAACTCTTGAGATTATTTTTTATTCATTTACGAGATGTGGACGTCACTGGCTCGGCTAGCAATTATTACTTATATCTAACTGCCCTTGAGAGGGGAGTGCTGAGCTGACTTTTTGAACTGCTGCAGTCCATCTGGTGCAGGTACACCCACAATATTGTTAGGGAGGGGGTTCCAGGATTTTGACTCAGTGACAGTGAAGGAGTGGCGATATATTTTCAAGTCAGGATGGTGAGTGGCTTGGAGCGGAACTTCCAGGCGCTGGTGTTCCCATGCATCTGCTGCCCTTGTCCTTACAGATGGTAATGGTCGTGGGTTTGAACGGTGCTGTCACAGGAGTCTTAGTGAGTTTCTGCTGCGCATCTTGGAGATGGTCCACACTGTTGCCACAGATCGTTGGTGGTGGAGGAGGGAGTGAATGTCAAGTGGGCTGCTTTGTACTGGATGGTGTCAAGCTTCTTAAGTTTTGTTGGAGCTGCATTCATCCAGGCAAATGGAGGGTATTCCATCACACTCCTGACTTGTGCCTTGTAGATGGCGGACAGGCTTTGGGGAGTTAGGAGGTGAATTACTCACCACAGAATTCCTAGCCCCTGAACCGCTCTTGTAGCCACAGTATTTATATGGCTAGTCCAGTTCAATTTCTAACCAATGGTATGTTGATAGTGGGGGATTGAGTGATGGTAATGCCATTGAATGTCAAGGAGTGATGGTTAGATTCATCTTGTTAGAGATGGTCATTGATTGGCACTTGTGTGACACAAATGTTACTTTGCCACCTGTCAGCCCAAGCCTGGATTTGTCCAGGTCTTGCTGCATTTGGACATGGACTGCTTCAGTATCTGAGGAGTTGCGAATGATGCTGAACATTTTATCATCAGCGAATATCCCCACCTCTGACCTTATGATAGAAGGAAGGTCATTGATGAAGCAGCTGAAGATGGTTGGGCCTAGGACACCACTCTGAGGAACTACTGCAGTGATGTCCTGGAACTGAGATGATCGGCCTTCAACAACCACAAATATCTTTCTTTGCGCTAAGTATGACTCCAACCAGCAGAGAGTTTTCCCCCTGATACCCACTGACACCAGTTTTGCTAGGGCTCCTTGATGCCACACTCAGTCAAATGCTGCCTTCATGTCAAGGACAGTCACTTTCAACTCAGCTCTGGAGTCCAGCTTTTTTGTCCATGTTTGAACCAAGGCTGTAATGAGGTTAGGAGCTGAGTGACCCTGGCAGAACCCAAAATGGGTGTCAGTGAGCAGGTTAAGCAAGTGCCACTTGAAAGCACTGTTGATGACCCTTTCCATCACTTTACTAATGATCAAGAGTAGACTTATGGGGCGGTAATTGTTCAGGTTGGATTTGTCTTGCTTTTTGTATACCTGGCAATTTTCCACTTTGCCAGGTAGTTGCCAGTGTTGTAGCTATACTGGAACAGCTTGCCTATGGGCATGGCAAGGTCTGGAGCATAAGTCTTCAGTACAGAGGGATCTGGGTGTCCTGGTACATGAAGTTAATATGCAGGTGCAGCAAGCAATTAGGAAGGCAAATGGAATGTGTTATGATCCCAGCTGAGGTTGCCGCTCGGCAAGCCTGATCCCAGAATGGAACCTTGCTTGATAGATCTTAATTTTGTTTAGATACATGGAGAGGAGCTACTGAACAGGGTCACCAGAGTCAGCTTATGAACTTTTAACAAAAGAATAAAACATTTATTCAACAAGATGAATATTATTACAATATTCCTTCACCCACAACTATACCTTTGCAGATGTATACAGATTTGTAAGGATAACACAAGCTCCAAAAGCTATCTTTTACTCTCATGATCACAGTAATTACACAGTCCATGTAAACCAATAGGCACCCTGTGATTAGACACACCACACGCTGAAACCAAGTGACAGACGCCACCTTAACCAGATACTATGGATCTCTCATCAACTCCCCCCCTATGCTTGTCACACCGTGAGCCAACCAGTATCCCTGCACTCTGTCTTTCACTCAAGGGCAGTCTCTCTCATCAACTCAGCCATCAACACTACCACTGCTTCACATGCCCAGAGAGCCTTTATCTCTGCCCCTCACTCTTAACTTCACTTAGCTGGACACTTTCCAGGCTCCTATCCTCCCTTTGACTAGAAGGTCTGCTTGGGACTTTCTCTTCTTCCATTTCCCTGGATTTTGGGGCCTTTTCTTTAGCTTGGGACTAGCTATCTGTCCCTTCTAGGTGGTTTCTGTTTTGCAGCTGTCTTCCAAACCAGCTGAATGCCAACAGCTTCCAAAACAAACTGCTGTCTTTCTTCTTGTGTGTGTGTGTCTGTGGGAGGGATCTGCCTTTCTGGACCCCTGTTGCTAGGCAACAGCACTGTTTCTTCTACCCTTGTTTGTTTACCTTCTTAAGTCATAAACTCTCATTAGAAATGCAAGCACCTTTTTAAAGTGAAACTAAAACTCCATTTGACCTTTCTTAACACACAGATATATAAATACAAATCAAACTTAAACTTTAAAGCTAAAACTCATTCTTAACACCCACAAATACCAATAAAACTTACTTAAATTGTCTCTATTTCCCAACAAATGTTGTAGTTTGTTACAAGGGGAATGGAATATAAAAGTAGGGATGTTTTGCTACAGTTATACAGGGCAATGGTAGATCACATCTAGAGTGCTGTGCACAGTTTCAATCTCCTTATTTAAGCGTTAGAGACAGCTCAGAGAAGGGTCACTCGATTGATACCTGAGATGCAGGGTTATCTTACAAAGAAAACTTGGACAAGCTAGGCCTGTATCCATTTGAGTTTAGAGGATTCATACGTGATCTTTTTGAAAAACATAACATTCTGACAGGAGTTAACAGGGTGGATGCTGAAAGGATACTTCCCCTTGTAGGAGAGAGTAGAACTAGGGGGCACTGTTTAAAAATAGGGATCTCCCATTTAAGAATGAGATGAGAAGAATTTTTTTCTTTCAGAGAGTCATAAATCTTTAGATTGGTGGAGGCAGGGTCATTGAATACTTTTATAGCAGAGGTAGATAGATTCTTGACTAACAAAGGAGTCAAAGGTTATTGGGGGTAGGCAGAATGTGGAGTTGAGGCCACAATCAGATCAGCCATGATCTTATTGAATGGCAGAGCAGGCTCAAGGCACCGAATGGCCTACACCTGTTCCTAATTCATATGTTCGGAGTGGTTTCTGCCCAAAGTACTTTTGCCAAGTTTAGCCTTTTCCCAAACTTTGATGAAGAGGATAAGACAGACGGTTTCTTAACAACATTTAAATTCTAATGAAAACATTATCGGCAGATGAATGAAGAGTGGAAAGAAAAGCTGACACCATATAAGTAAAGCATTTACTCCATTTTAATGAGTAGATCTTATGTATAGTGCAGATTATAATTTAGTAATGAGATATTTTCACCACTTTTGAAGTATACAGGCATAAATTTAAAATGTTCTGGACAGTTCAATACAAGAATTACAGAAAATTATTGATAGAAACAGAAGGTGGATTGAAGTTGTGATCACAGGAAGACAACGTGAGGATTTGCAATGAATCAGTTGAGTTCATGTTAATAACATATTTTCTAGAAATTCTTCCAAATGATTCAAGGATGATTGCTTGATGAAGGACTGAACATTTTGCAGCTTCAAGCCTACTAGACAGTTAATGAGCTGGGGCGAAGGCTTCATACAAATTGACCAGCAGGTGATTCACTTAACTAGTTGATCAATTGACAACCCTATGATCTAGTGACAGTACAGTTCAGCAGATCACAGAGGTGTTTCTATGGATTTAAAATATTACACAAGGTGGAAATTAAAGTAAGCAATTACTGGCCCAAAAGAAACTGAGGCAGAGGTAAGGAACCCAAGTGCTACTGTGAGACACAAGATTATGAAGAGCTCCGTTGTAGCACTAAATTCATTGAACTTGACAGAATACTTAAACACATTTGTTGTAAAAGGGTGGAAAACAGAATGCTTGCATGATTTTCTTTATTTATTCATGAGATTTTATGAGCATCGCTGGCAAGGCCAGCATTTATTGCTCATCTTTAATTGCCCTTGAGGTGATGCTGAGCTGCCTTCTTGACCCACTGCAGTCCATCTGGTGTAGGTACACTCACAGTGCTGGTAGGGAGGGAAGTTCCCAAATTTTGACTCAACGATAGTGAAGGAATAGTGATACATTTCTGAGTCAGGACGGTGTGTAGAGGGGAATTGCAGGCAGTAATGTTCCAGTGTATCTGTTGCCCTTGTTTTCCAGTGGTAGAGGTCACAAGTTTGGAAGATGCTGTTGAGGGAGCCTTGGTGAGTTGCTGCAGTGCATCTTGTATATGGTACACACTGCTGCCGCCATGCAACTGTGGTGGAGGACTGAATGTTTAAGGTGGGGAATGGGGTGCAAATAAAGCCAGCTGCTTTGCCCTGGATGATGTTGAGCTTTTTGAGTGTTGCTGGAGCTGCAATTATCCAAGCAAGTGGACAGTATTCCATCACACTTCAGTCTTGTGCCTTGTGGATAGCTTATGGCGAGTTAGGAGATGAGGTATTTGCTGCAGCATTCCCAGCCTCTGATCTGCCGTTGCAGCCACGTTATTTTTATGGCTGGGCCAGTTAAGTTTCTGGCTAATAGTGATCCCCCAAGATGTTGTTGGTGGGTGATTCAATGGTGGTAATGCTGTTGAACTGCAAGGGGAGACAGTTAGATTTTTTCTTGTTGGAAATTGCCTGGCACATGTGTGACACAAATGCTACTTACCATTTGTCAGCCCAAGGTTGAATGTTATCTACTCTTGCTACATGCAAGCATGGACTACTCCAGTATTTGAGGAGTTGTGAATGGTACTGAACATTGTGGGGATCTTTGCTGATGATTGCACATCTAGCATTTTGATGGAGGGAACATCACTGATGGAGCAGCTGAAGATAGTTGTGCCAAGGACGCTACCCTGAGGAACTCCTGCAGTGATGTTCTGGGGCTAAAATGATTAGCCTTCAACAGGTAGGAATATTTTCCTTTGTGCTAAGTATGACTCCAACAAGTGGAGATTTTTCCCTCGATTCCCATTGACTTCATTTTTGCTAAGGCTCCTTTAAGCCACACTCAGGTAAATGCTGCCTTGATGTCAAGGGCAGTCACTCTAACCTCACCTCTACAAACCAGCTGTTTTGTCTATGTTTGAACCAATACTGTAATGAGGTCTGCAGCTGAGTGGCCCTTGTCAAACCCCAGCTGAGCATCAGTGAGCAGCTTATTGGAGAGTAAGCGTAGCTTGATACCACTTTCAACAACACCTTCCATCATTTTGCTGATGATTGAGAAGAGAGAGATGGGTGGTAATTGGTCAGATTGGATTTGTCCTGCTTTTTGTGAAAAGGGCAATTTTCCACATTGTCAGGTATGTGCCAATGTTGTAGCTGTACTGGAACAGCTTGACCAGGAGCATGGCTATTTCTTAAGCACATCCTCAGTACTGGCCATAGCCTTTGCTGTATCTAATGTCTTGTTTCTTGATATTATTTGGAGTAAATCAAATTAGCAGAAGACTTCTATCCATGATGGTTTGGACCTCAGGAGGAGGCTGAGGTGTATCATCCACTCAGCACTTATGGATGAAGACAATTACAAGTGCTTCAGCCTTGTCTTTTGCAGACAGGCTGGGCTCCCCAATAATTCTGGATAGGGATGTTTGTGGAGCCTCCACTTCCAGTTAGTTGTTTAATTTTCACCATTCATGACTGATGTGACAAGACTTTAGAGGCTTGACCTGAATGCTAGTTGTGGGATTGCTTAGCTTTGTTCATGGCATGCCAGTTTTACTGTTTTGAATGCATGTAGTCCCGTGTTGTAGCTTCACCAGGGTTGGCACCTCATTTTTAGGTTTGGTGCTGCTCTTTGCATGCTCCTTTACACTCCTCATTGAATCAGTGTTGGCCCCTTGGCTAGATGATAATGGTAGGGTGGTATTTAAAGCTTTCTCCCGTGGTGAGTTTGGAGGCAGTGGGGGCATTTAATCTGGTGGGAAGCAGAGTATTGAACCTCCCACTACCTTCCCACCTCCACCCCAGTTAAGTCTGTGGCGGGACGGCCTACGGATGCCCTCCCACCTCACTGTCAATTGAGGCCCTTAAGTGGGCAATTAATTCCCACTTAAGGGCTTCATGTCACCGCCACTGGTATTAGCCCAACAGCAGATAGGGGCCTCACCATGCAGGAAGTACAACAAGCAAACTCATGCAGGGTTGCTTCTGGACTGCCAGGCGAGTCCCTTGTTCAAAGGCACTCAGTGCCTGACTGAGGGACCTAAAATCAATAGAGGGTAGACATCTGTGTCCCTGCCCTTGCTGCTGACTCCCCAACCCTCCCCTCTGCAACCCCCACCCCACAACTCCACTCACATCATCACTCACCTGTGGCTGGATCTAGTGACAAAACTAGGTGCCAGGTGGGTGCTGTGCCAGCAGCAGCAGCTGCCTCCCCAGTAATGGCATGGCTCAATCGAGCTGCTGGCCTCTGATTGGCCAACAGTTCTCGGCAGGCTGGACTTCCACCCCCAGGGTCCTTAATTCTGGGGAATGCCCGCCATTGTCCAGTTAATTGTTTGAGTGGCACTTAATATGGTGGGCCATTGCTAAAAGAGGCAACACCAGGTTCTTGCTGGCTCTCCACCAGGCAGGCAAGACCCCCATTGCCTCCATTAAATACCACCTACAGAGTTAGGGATATGCCAGGCCATGAAGTTACAGATTGTGGTTGTATATAATTCTGCTGATGGCCCACAACACTTCATGGATGCCCAGTTTTGAGCTGCTAGGTTTGTTCTGAATCTATTCCATTTAGCACAATGATAGTGCCACTCAACATGATACGAGTTACAGTCTGCAGCTATCTGTTTCTGCAGTACAGGAGGTACTCCATTTGCAGTATATCAGTCTGAACAATGTACCCTTGACCAAAACATGGCTAGCAAATCTGTTTTGTATAAGCAAAAAAAATAGAAGTTCATTGTGGTATGATCCATTGTTGGAAATTATTTAAGTGTTAATGTATTATATGCTCTGTCCATATCTTCAATATAAAAGGCACTGTCACAAAACTGTTGTTCTGGATACTTTTGGTTCAAACTTAAGAGTAAGAAAACAAACTGAATCTCACATCATTCACATAAAATGATTTTGCACAAAAACAAAAATACCTGGAAAAACTCAGCAGGTCTGACAGCATCTGCGGAGAGGAACACAGTTAATGTTTCAAGTCCAAATGACTCTTCATCAGAACTAAGGAAAAGTAGAAAAGAGGTGAAATATAAGCTGGTTTAAGGGTGGGGTGGGGCAGGTAGAGCTGGATAGAGGGCCTGTGATAGCTGGAGATTGCCAAAAGATGTCATAGACAAAAGAACAAAAAGGTGTTGATGGTGGTGATATTATCTAAGGAATGTGCTAAAGGGGACATTAAGGGTAGAAAGCAGGACGAGCAAGGTACAGATAGTCCTAGTGGTGGTGGGGTGGGGGAAGTAAAGGGGCAGGTGTTGCACCTTCTGCAGTTGCCATCACCCCCTACACCTCAACCCCCTCCCACGGCACCTTCCCATAGAACCGCAGAACATGCAACACCTGCCCCTTTACTTCCCCCTTCCTCACCATCCAAGGGCCCAAACACTCCTTTCAAGGGAAGCAGCATTTCACTTGCATCTCCTCCAATTTGGTTTACCGCATCCACTGCTCCGAATGCGGTTTCCTCTACATTGGAGAGACCAAACACAAACTGGGTGACCGCTTTGCAGAACTCCTTCGGTCTGTCCGCAAGCATGACTCAGACCCCTGTCGCTTGCCATTTCAACACACCACCCTGGTCTCATGCCCAAGATGTCCGTCCTTGGCCTGCTGCAATGTTCCAGTAAAGCTCAATGCAAACTGGAGGAACAGCACCTCATCTTCTGACTAGGTACTTTACAGCCTTCCGGATTGAATATTGAGTTCAACAACTTTAGATCATGAACTCTCTCTTCCATCCCCACCCCCCTTACAACCCCCCTCCCCTTTTCCAATAATTTATATATATTTTTCTTTTCCCACCTATTTCCATTATTTTTAAATTTATTTCCATTCATCGTTTTATCTCTACCAAAATTTTTAGCCTATTTTGATCCCCCCCACCCCACCCCCACTAGGGCTATCTGTACCTTGCTGGTCCTGCTTTCTACCCTTAATGTCCCCTTTAGCACATTCCTTAGATAATATCACCACCATCAACACCTCTTTGTTCTTTTGTCTATGACATCTTTTGGCAATCTCCACCTATCACTGGCCCTCTATCCAGCTCTACCTATCCCACCCACCCCCAACCCCCTTAAACCAGCTTATATTTCACCTCTTTTCTATTTTTCCTTAGTTCTGATGAAGAGTCATTTGGACTCGAAACGTTAACTGTATTCCTCTCCGCAGATGCTGTCAGACCTGCTGAGTTCTTCCAGGATTTTTGTTTTTGTTCCAGATTTCCAGCATCCACAGTATTTTGCATTTATCTAAATGATTTTGCAGCCTGTGTACAGTGAACATGAGAAAATCAGGTGGGTTGGAGCAAATGTATGTAAAGGAACTTGACCTGTCTTTCCTTCTGTTCATTAAAATGGAAGGAAAATCAGTCAAGTTCCATTGCAGATGTATACTCCTGTACACACAATTTTCCAATATTCACTGTGCCCACAATCACCTGGGCACAGACTCAGGAAAATCTCCACTAATGTCTCAGTCCAAGGTCTTCAAATGAGACAAACCCAATGTTCCTAACCAAAGCATTTGATTTTTGTCAGATACTATTACAAGTAGCTTTCTGAATATAAATCACTGGTGGACAAACAAGCATTGTGTCATAGTTGTGACTATTGCTTTTGATTTCACAATCTAAATAAATATAACCTGATAGTTTCAGTCTATTCATATTGTTCTGGTAATGTTTATTCAACACCTTTGAAGATGATGAGAAATGTCATGGGTATCATATATATTCTCCAGTAAGTGGCTCCCCATGATTAGAAGCCACTTTCTAAACTTGCACACAGATGAATAATGATATTAACTTTAGCTCAGAAGTGTTGCTCTGCTTACAACAAATGCCACCCAACCATGAACATAAGATCCAACTGTTGGAAGAAACATGGACTTTAGAGGTTCTTTTTTGCTATACAGGGACCAGACAGGCACAACATGCACCCTTGACCTAAATCTACTGAAATTTAGGCTTTATCTGGATTAAACTATTACAATCTGCTAAATCTCATTAGATGTGTCTTCTTGTGGTGATGAGTTTAGGCTTATATAAAGGTTGTAACAAGGTGCCTCTGTCTGTGAATGTCAAATATCAAACGTATCCTGTAAAACATGTTAGCTTTCAT
This sequence comes from Carcharodon carcharias, assembly GCF_017639515.1. Classification (NCBI taxonomy): domain Eukaryota; kingdom Metazoa; phylum Chordata; class Chondrichthyes; order Lamniformes; family Lamnidae; genus Carcharodon; species Carcharodon carcharias. The sequence goes on along the minus strand of NC_054469.1, from coordinate 161,227,798 downwards.
TGACATACCTCATGTACGACTTGTATTGTGCTGCAGCAAGGCAACATCCAAACCTGTTGTATCAAACTGGTAGAATGTGAGTTTGCTATCCTGATTCTCAATGTGGCATATTCTCGATATAAGCTATACTATTAGGTGGAAGCAATAAATTTAAGACAGCCATTTGGCCATGAACACGAAGTAAAAAATGGACGTTGAGTCACTATAGACTACCCCGGCACCTCCAGGAAACCAGGTAAGAACAAAACAAGAATTAGGGGACTAGGTTGATCAAAAGGACTAGGAAAGAGACACATAGAATAAAGTGCTAGAAATTAATAAATACTAATAAATATAGTTTGAATCTATAAAAAAGAAAAAATAAAATTTAACGATGTACTTACTTTTCAGAGGCTCCAGCAAAGGATGGAAAATTTCTCACCTCTTTCATTCTGCCTAGCCCCAGAATATTGGGCCGGATTTTTCGAGGGGGATTTACAGCCGTCACTACACCTCTGAAACTCACCGCAACTTCAGGGTGCCGGACATGTGCAGATTAGTGCAGAATCCTGAAATTTCGGTCAGTCACTCGGGGTTCTGACAAAGGCAGCGCTATGGACCCAGGTTTTGACACAGACTGTGCACTGTAGACACCACCTCCCAGAACTGGCAATCATTGCAGTCAATGAAAACATCAACATTCCCGCCCTACATCACGTTTGATACCCCTTTAAAAAGTTACACTTTGTTCAGTTAGGCGTAACTGGGTGTTTAACGGCGATGCAATGAATACAATTTGACGAACAACAGACCTGACGCTGAAAAAATGTTTCTTTTAATCATAGAGTGCTGTCGACGTTTTCAGCTTTTTAAAAAGTTTTTTTTTCAGAATAATTTGGCTTCTACCATCACCCCATGTGTATGCCCCAGTCTTTAATTTGTTCTATGTAAAAGTTTATAGAAGTGATTTTACTTTGGTACCTTTAGTTTTCTGTTTGGGCAGGTCTATGAAAATTCTTTAATGTGATTGGCTCCTTGGACCAGCCTGATGACATCACTGCTGTTCTATACTGTGAATGCCCAGTATAGAATTGCTGCATTCGGTTGCAGTATCACTGCACAATGATAGAGGTGAAATGAGAGATCGATGGATTATTTCATGGACGCTGACCGTAAAATTTGGCCAATAATCTTTTCAAAGTGTTCATCCATCCGTTTTTTCTCTCTACTCCCCCTTTACCTCAATAGGGTATATGCCACCACCTATGTCTGAGCTTGTTTTTTATTAGTCTGTGTTAGGTGATGTTTTTTCCACAAATCATAAATCCAGGGCCTATCAATTTAAATAAATTACCCCTTTCAATCAACAGTCCCAGAGCAAACTATTTGCTCCCTCGTCCATGCACCCCGGCCTCCACTCACTAATACATTTCATCACACTTGTGACTACATTTCCACATATATCTTTAACAATTAATTGTGTATTTACTGGAGTTCATTATTGATTAGTGTTCTGTTCCCAGCTGATCAGTGTGTTAGCTGCCTGTGTATCTCCTGTGAGTTATGCCCTGTCTGATAGTCTATTAGCATTGTTGGCCAGAGTGGCACCAACATTTATCTTTTCATCATGTTCTTGGGAAACAGCAACTTGAATTGCCTTCTGTTGTGATAGATATTGCCAGAGTTTAATGTGGGGTATTAGGTGTCTCCAGGTGCTGATTCCCTTGTTCATATAGATTTTTCTGCAACCACTGAGATTGGAGTTATTGCCTTTCAATTTATATTTTCCATTGCAATGGTTTTGTTTTGAAGAAGAACCTTGAGTTGATTTATCTTATCAGTCAAATACCTCCCAGATAGATCAGCACAAATGATATGCAATATCATGTTCTGGCTAGAGACTGCTTTTCATTTTACTGTTCAGTTTCATCTATTGGAACCTCACCATATCTCAAAGATGCAGAGCTTAGCCAACCTGAATCTCTATTCAAATCATCCATTTTACTTCATAGCTTCTCTGTGTTAAACCCTCAATTTTACCTTCCAATGAAATTATACAATCCTCTTGTTCAAACATCAGTTTACAGTTTCATTGATCTGGGTCTAAGCTTGCAAGCACACTTGTAAGGAATATACAAAATCTTGATGGACAAATATGAGTAAAACATTTACTTTAAATCAGTTTCATGAGATTTTCAACAGAATCCTGATGGTTCAATGCACAGGTTCTTTGGTATTGAATAAAATTTTGGGAATGGGGTGAGCAGGGGTTTGCTGGAATATAGTAGCTTTGAGTAATTATAGGAGCATCCATGATCCCAAACACTCTTTCCAGCTGAAACAGTGATTTCCTTCTTTCAATTTAGTATATTTACTGCTCACAATCTGCTTTTTTCTATACTGGGGAGACCAAACACAGATTGGCTGATTGTTTTGCTGAACACCTCCATGCAGTCCACAAGCGTGACCCTGAGTTTCCATTCAACCATCCTTTTAACTCTCCTCCTCCTCCTCCTCCTCCTCCTCCTCCCCCCCCCCCCCCCCCCCCCCCCCCCACAATGTTGCTACTTTGATGTCTCTGCCCTTGGTCTCCTACACTGTCCCAAAACATTTCAATAGAAGCTCAAGGAACAAAGACTCATCTTTCATTTAGACACTTTACAGCTTTCCAAATTCAGCACCAAGTTCAACAATTTCACATCATAACCTCTGTTCCCTTTTTTTTACACATCAACTGATGGTAATGATTCTGCTGTTGCCATTTACAGATTCTCCAGACCTCTCTTTTGTGTCTTTGCTTGCACCTGTACCACCTTCTTTTGCACCAACATCCTTTTTTGTTATTTATTCCGCCTTTCACCCTATCACAGGTCTTCTCTTTTGTTTGTTCCCCCACTCAATCTTTGCTTCTCTCTGTACAGCTTAAACTCTGTTAAATCTTTAGCTTTTTTCAGTTCTGATGAATTATCATCGAACTGAAACATTATCTCTGTTTCTCTCTCTGCAGATGCTGTCAGACCTGCTGAGTGTTTTCAGCATTTCGTTTATTTTTTCCCTCCCCAAAATCCTCAAATGCGTTGTTGGCTCCCTTATCCATGCCTATTATTCCTGCACCTTCACTCCAGTAGGAGCCACAATACTGAAATTCCCCATATCAGCATCACAAATGCTATCCAATGTGAATGTGACTGTGGTAAACTATCCCTCCTCACCTTTCTCAATCTGTCTGCAGCCTTCAACAGGGTTGACCAACAATTGCTCACCCCTGCCAAAGTCTCTCTTCAGGCATCCAGCTTGGTCAGACTGCCCTGGCCGATACCATTCTTCCACTTCAACACTGTTACCTCTGGAATCCCCCAAGGATCTATCTTTGATCCTCTCCTATTTCACATCTAAGTTCTGCCCTCAGTGATATCATCTAAAAACACAATGTAAAGTTCCACATGTACACTAACAACACCCAACCACCTCCCTCAACACCTCCAATGTCTCTAAATTGTCAGACTGCTTGTCTGACATCCAGCACTAGATGGGCAGAGTATACCTCCAGATAAATATTGTGAAGGCATTATTTTTGGCCCCTGCCACAAATTCCATTCCCAAGCTACTGACTCCAACCCTCCCCCTTGCATCTGCCTGAGGCTGCATTAAGCTATTGCAAACTTGATGTCATATTTGATCCTGAGATAAGATTACAACCAAATATCTGTGCCCCCACAAAGACAGCGTGTTTCCACCTCCAAAGTATCATCCAACTCTGCCCCTACCTTAGTTCATCAGCTGCTGAAATCCTCATCAATATCTTTGTTACCTCTAGACCCAACTATTCCATTGCAATCCCACTCAGCCTCCCATGTTCTACTCTCCATAAATTTGAGGTCATTAAGTGCTCTTCAAGTCCTACAGCCTTCCAAGATCTCTGATCTCTTCCCAACAAGCACCGTTTGCACATCACCCCTGCGCTTGCTGACATATTTTGGCTCCCAGCTAAGCAATACCTCAAATTTAAACTTCTCATCCTCATTTTCAAATCCCTCCATGCCCTTGCCCCTCCCTGTAACTGTCACTGTACCTCTTCCAGTCCTACAACCTTCCAAGATCTGTTCCAATTCTGACCTCCTAAACGTCTCCAATTTTAATCGCTCCACCATTGATGTCTATGCCTTCAGCTGCCAAAGCCCCTGTGGAATTCTCTCCATAAACCTTTCCACCTACCTCACTTTCCTCTAAAATGCCCCAGAAAACATATCTCTCTGTCCAAGCTTTTGGCCATTTGTCCTAATGTCTCCTTATGTAGCTCAGTAACAATTTTTTGTCTGGTAATAGATCTTGTGAAGTGCCTTAGGATGCTTTGCTCTGTATTGGTGCCATATTAATGCAAGTTGTTTTATTGCTGATTACTGTGAAGTGATGATGTGATAATTTACAGGCTGGATGCTCTTCAGGTTTTGTGGACATTTTAAAGGGGATATTTTTTGCAGAAAATTGTTCATTAGACCTTTTTATTTGTGTAAGAAAGTCAAAGAAGACAGAATATGTTTTCATTACAATTTACATAATGCTCAAAGGTACCACGAACACTAGCCGTGTTTCCATTATATTGTGCACCTGTAAACACATGGAGGCAAGATTTGCCAAATATTTCTCTTGTAAAATTAAAATGGAAGGCAGTGCACCTTTAAACGTGTGAAATGCACCGTTGAACCATAGCATCCCTGTTCAGAGGCTGGTGGACAGGGTGATTTGACTGAATATGTCCTAATTGATTCCCCCACCCCCACCCCCGCGTCCCCTCAGCCACTGCAGTACCACCCGAAGTGCTGTATTGCCTTTGTGTTACTAATGATTTAAAAATAATGCAAATTGCTCGCAAAGGCACAAAGGGACGGGATTAGACCCTTTAACTAGCGCATAGAAAATCGAGCTAACGCCAAGGAGTCAGATGCTCTTTGAATTTTAATTGAAGCAGGGGCTGTTTTTCTTTTGTGGCTCGCACTGGTGATATATCTTAACGCGAGGTTGACGTAGCAGGCAGCCGGGAGACTGACGTGCACTCGGTGTTTAATTTATGAAAGCTCCGTATTGGACGTCAGGTCCGGAGCGCCAGTGCACAGGCGGCTTTCCATCACTGGCGCTGGGGGAGTGAGAGCAGAGCTTCACCGCAATGACAAGCGCTCAAAGCCCGCCCGAGAGCTGATCTGCACCCAAGCACATCTCCTTTCAGCCCTGCGAGATTCAGGCGTCACAGTGCTGGGCCGGAGCTTCACAGGTTGATCTTTAAAAAGAATTGGAGATTTGTTTCTTTTTTCCCCTGAACGATCCAGAAGGTTGGAAGAGCAACAAAAAGAAAGGTTCTTTTTTGCCATCGTGCGGCAGCTTCTTGGAAGGTTGTAAAGGAGCGGTCACTTTGCTGACTGCAAATTGATACTTTATTTTTTTTAAATTACGAAGCTGAGAGTTATTCCTGTCGATTCTTTATTCTATCAATGGGATTCTTTTTAAAAATGATTTCGTTCTAATGTATACGAGTTGTGCTGAACTGCATTTTTTTCCTTCGCGTCGACCACTTTAGCCTTTTCGTCCAAAATTATTATTAAGGATTTTTTATTTTTGGGGGAGACAAAAAGACGCGTCGATTTGCCAAGAGATGGCTACCCTGCTTCGAAAAATTGGTCTAATTCGCCTCCACGATCGAGACACCGATGGTGCAAAACACCAAGGCTCCCGCAAGGCGACCAAAAGCGGCAGCCAGAAAAATGCCAACAAGCAGTGCAACTCCTCGAGTAACGAGAGCATCCTGCTCCAGTCTGATCACCACCACCACTACCACAACAACCATCAACAACAACACAACCATAAGAGGTCCGAGCAACCCCCCTCCACCAAGGACAGCAACAAGGACAAGCAGCAGGCTGGAAGCAAGGTGCCTCCGGCCAGCACCAGCAGCAGCTCCATCCCTGGGCAACCCCCCAACAAGCAGCACTGCGCCCAGGTCCGCAGCCGCAGGCTCATGAAGGAGCTGCAGGACATCCGCAAACTGACCGATCACTTCATCAGCGTGGAGTTGGTGGAGGACAACCTCTTCGAATGGAATGTCAAGCTGCTGCAGGTGGACAAGGACTCGGCGCTGTGGCAGGACATGAAGGAAACGAGCACCGAGTGCATCCTGCTCAACCTCAACTTCCCGGACAACTTCCCTTTCTCGCCCCCCTTCATGAGGGTACTCAGTCCCCGGCTGGAGAACGGATACGTGCTGGATGGAGGAGCGATCTGCATGGAGCTGCTGACCCCGCGGGGTTGGTCCAGCGCCTACACTGTGGAGGCAGTCATGAGGCAGTTCGCAGCCAGTCTGGTCAAGGGACAGGTAAGGACTGACATAATGCAAACATCTGTCCACCCCCGCCCCCCGACCGCATTCGTATTGTTATAATTGATAAATATTAAAACTAAAGAAACTGACCATCTTCCATATTTTCATTTTGCCCCATTATTATGGAAGTGTATTTTACAATTAAAACATTATTTATGAATACTCAGTGTATTGCTGTGTATCACCCTTCAGACTTTCAGACGTTAGTGTTGATCTCATGCCATCTATGATTTTTGCCAGAGACTTGCATGCCCAATATTCTTTGAGCAGTCATGTAAAGATATTGATAACTTCAGTCGTGGGCAACCAGCTATTGCTTCATGATGCCTGCACTTTAATAAAAATGAACATCCATTTGACTGAATTTTATCTCCCAATTTTGTCACAATAGAAATATGCTGTGGCAGGAAGCTTGGCTTTCTTGATAAAGAAATTAATGCAATTTCATATTTTAACCACAATTAGAACATAAGAAGATAAGAAATAGGAACAGGAGTAGACCATTCGGCCCTTCAAGCCTGACCCACCATTCAATAAGATCATGGCTGATCTTCTTTTGTTTCGATTTCCACATTTCCATCTAAATTGAATAACCTTGGATTCCCTTGAAAAAGGAATTGAAAAGTAAATGCAGAAATTTCTCATATGAATGCTTCAATACATACAAATACACCAATGACTTTAAATATAGTTACCTAGATGATTAACTTAATATTAGCTGTTACATTCTACATTTGTTTTTGCGCTGTGTTGATAAAAAGCTGAATCCATTACAATTTAACCAATGTGCAATTCAGTACTCCTCAGTGGATTCCCCTCCCTAAATCCCACTGCTTGTCTACTTCACCCTGCTCCTTTAAAAAAACACTCAAAATCCTTCTTCAACCAAGTTTTTGTTGATCTCTCATAACAACTTCTTCCCTAAGCGCTCAGCATTCACCTATCAGTGAACTATCTCACATTTTTATTTATGTTTAGGGTGCAAGCTGCTGTTGTATTACCGGTGAATAATGTACAACTTTTAGTTACAGCTATCTTAATAACTAAACAGCACATGGAAAAAACATAGAATGTAGTTTTATGTTGTATCAACCCAAAAAGCACAAATTACTTATGTATAATTGGAATTATATAGGTGAGAAATGTTTCATATCTTATTCCTTTTTGTGATTTAATGATTATTTAAATGTTGTCAAGGGCTTAATTTATATATAGCATAGAACAGCACACTAGTTCAACATAAAGCAAAAATAAGGGTACTAACTATTACTAGTGACTCAAAATGGAACCAGTAGATTCTAGCCAGTGACATTTTGTTTTTCCTACTGAAGTCAGCAATGTTATGCAGCTTAGCTCTGGGATATTTATAACTGCAAATTTCAGAGAAAACTCAAAAGGCCAGGTGTAAAATATGACTGTTTCTGTCAATAATTACAAGTTAATCAGATAACATATAATTTTATTAGCTTAATAATAGAATGTGGTAAATACCAATTTTTAATTATAATTTGATGTAAATGATTGATACCAATTATTCAACCTCATTAAGTTAGCAAAAATGCAGTAGTTGTCACCATTTACTAAACTAAGTCAGTAGCTATCAATACACTAGCTCAAGGGATTTGAGACAGTAGCCTCCTCCCCCAGTTATTGGCTGTACAAATCACATGATTACAGACAATATTTGACGTACAGACACAATTTTAGAATGTAGCTTCCCTTTGGCTAGAAAAGCAAGGATCAATTTCACTAAAACAGTGAGATGCTTGCTTTGCAAATTTAGGCCACATATTTGTGCTTTATCATGAACAGTAAGGATAATGAACTGCACTGTGCTTCATCTGGACCACAGCTAATGTGCATGGGGGTGGGAGCAATTAGCATGCTTTTTTTTGCAGATTCACAAAGCATAGAGAAATTGTTGATTAGATGCTCCTGCCATGTTTGATTTTCTTACATATTGCAAAACTTTTGATTTTCATTGAATGGTGACAGAGACTGTGAAAGGAAATTTTTTTGCTGCCTTTTAACCACTGATAACAACCACTAAAGGAGTAGAAATAGGATAATTGGACAAAGGAGAATAGAGTTTCTGTTCCCCATTTATCCAGTTTTTCAAAAAGGAGAATTACTGTCTTGAATTATTCAGTTTTTTTCCCAGAATGAACCGGGATTTATCATACCCTTCTGCTGGTATGGTAATAGGTATCCTCAGCTAATGATTGAAGGTCAGAGAGAGAAATGGTGGGTTTGATGCAAGTAAACTTGTCTAGCTGCAGCCTGGTCCAACTCCCCTCTACTAACTGCTGGAGGTATGTTTATTATTGTGCTTCCAGAACACTTAAATGTCTGTTTGAATACTCCTACTTTGTCAATTATACAACATGTACTAAGTTCAAAGTAAGTTCTAAGGATATCCCCAGCAATTACAGACTTGTCAGTTTAACTTCAGTGATTGGGAAGCTTTTAGGAACAATTATTCGGGATAGAATTATGGAAAAATGCAGGTTGATTAGGAAAAGCCAGCAAGGATTTCTAAAGGGGAAATTGTGTCTAACTAACTTGCTGGAGTTTTTTGAAGAGCCAACAGAAAGGGTAGATGAGGGTAATGCTTTTGATGTGATACACATGGACTTTCAAAAGGCATTCAATACAGTTCCACACAACAAGACTTGTGAGAAAAGTTTTGGTCATGGAATAAAAGGGACAGTAGCAATATGTATACAAAATTGGCTGAATAATAGGGAATAAAGGTTAATGGCCAATGGATATTTTTCCGGCTGGAGGAAGGTTTGTAGTGGACTTCCCCAGGGGGTCAGTATTGGGACCCTTGCTCTTTCTGATATGTACTAATGATCTAGATCTTGGTGTGCGGGAGTCAATTTCAAAGTTTATGGACGATACGAAATTTGGAGGCAGTGTAAACTGTGAAGAGGACAGTGTAGAACTTCAAAAGGACATAGACAAGGTGGTAGACCGGACAGGTGGCAGATGAAGTTCAATGTGGAAAAGTGGGAGTTGTTGCATTTTTGTAGGAAGAACATGGAGAGGCAATATAAAAAAAAAAGTACAAACTTAAGGGGGTGCAGGAGCAGAGGGACCTGGGTGTATATGTGCATAGATCATTGAAGGTGGCAGGACAGGTGGAGAGAGCAGTTAATAAAGAATACAGTGTCCTGGGTTTTATCAATAGGGGCACAGAGTACAAGAACAAGGAGGATATGCTGAGCTTATTTAAGACTCTAGTTAGACCTCAGCTGGAGTACTGTGTACAGTTCTGGGCACCACACTATCAGAAGGATGTGAACACTTTGGAGAGAGTGCAAAAGAGGTTTACAAGAATGTTTTCAGGGATGAGAAACTTCAGTTATGAAGGTAGATTGGAGAGGTTGGGACTGTTCCCCTTGGAGAGGAGAAGGCCAAGAGGAAATTTGATATAGGTGCTCAAAATCATGAGGGGGCTGGGAAGAGTTGATAGGGAGGAACTATTTCTGTTCATAAAAGGATTGAGAATGAGAGGGTACCGATTTGAAGTGATCTGCACAAGAAGCAAAGGTGATGTGAGCAAAGCTTTTTCACTCAGTGAGTGGTTTGGGTCTGGAATGCACTGCCTGGAAATGTGGTGGAGGCAGGTTCAATCAAGGCATTCAAGAGGGCATTAGATGATTATTTGAATAGAAACAATGTGCAATGGTATGGGGAAAAGGCAGGAGAATGGCACTAAGTCATAATGCTCATTTGGAGAGCAGGTGCAGACACAATGGGCTGAATGGCCTCAAGCGCCACAACAATTTTGTGATTCTGTGAAGTAGTGAATACATAGACATACAGGGAGTTAACCATACTCAGGCAAAATGCTGGATGCTGGAAATTTGAAATAAAAACAAAAAGTGCTGGTCAGGCAGCATCTGTGGAGGAAGAAATTGAATTACATTTCAGACTGAGGACCTTTCATCAGAACTAGAAAATGTTAGAGATATATAGCAGGTTTTTAAGAAAGTACAGTAGCAGAGAAGGGGGATGACAGGAATAAAACAACAGAAAGTCTATGACAAGGTGGAAGGCAGTTAGACTGAATAACAAAAGGGATGATAGTGCAAGGCAAAAGTGTGGAGTGGTAATGGAATAAGTAAGGAAACAAAAGGTGTGTGTAGAGCAGGTGTAAATGGCAAAAGCAGAATCGTTGCCAACAGCTGGCCTCATTTTTTCAGACAGCGGTTAGCAGTGCTCTAAGTGCAGTCCAACAAAGGTTCCACACAAGTTTAATGTAACTTCTTTACTTTTCATTTCTACCCACCTAGAAATAAACCCCAATGCTTTGCTTCCTCTTTTTTATGGCTTTATTAACGTAAGTCACTACTTTTGGTGATTTGTATATCTGTATCCCAACTTTACCTCAATTAGAGACTTAGGGCAGTATTTAATTCAGATGACGGAGGTCCCTATTAAAATCAGACACTTAAGTGGCCAGCAGCGGGCCTTCCCTGGGATCAAAGATCAAGGAAATCCCACCTCCCAAAAGCTGAAGGCCTGTCAGAGGCCGACAGCTGTCCATTGCAGACAGCGCCAGTAGGAGCAGTGTCATCTGCCAGCAATGCATCCACCAGATGCCCAGGATCAGTGCCAGACCCGAGGCCACAGGTGAGTGAGCCCGGTATGGTGTTGCAGGAGTGTAGGGAGGTAGCAATGGCAGGAGTTGGCCCACCACTTCCTGATGCCAGGTCCCCCCAGTCAGGCTTTTGAACAAGGGACATCCTGCCTCCTCAATAACAAAAACAAAAATACTTGGAAAAACTCAGCAGGTCTGACAGCATCTGCGGAGAGGAATACTGATAATGTTTTGAGTCCATGTGACTCTTCAACAGGAGAGTCATACGGACTCAAAACATTAACTGTGTTTCTCTCCGCAGATGCTGTCAGACCTGCTGAGTTTTTCCAGGTATTTTTGTTTTTGTTTTGGATTTCCAGCATCCGCAGTTTTTTGCTTTTATCTGCCTCTATGTTGGCTGTTCCTAGCTGCAGTTCCAGTAGTGGCCACCTCTCCCATTGGCGCTGCTGGGGCTGAGGAGCTGCCAGCTCTTAGCTCTTGGAAGTGGGATTTTCCTCCTTCAAGAAACAGAAGTCCAGATGCCAGGGTTTCTGGAAATGGCCGTGACAGGGTTGCCCCTGGCTTTCTGGCTTGCCATCAAGGTCACCGCCGTCATCATTAAATTCAGCCATTGTTTTACTGCACTTTCAAGTTCCTTTTTTTGATGCAAGGTCCAATGGATAAATCAGTGGGAGTTCCTACACCTGATCACTATCCCACTTGGGGACTGCTGCATTGTTACTGTGACGCCCATCAGTTGAAATATTGAGCTGAGGCTCCATCTGCCTTTTTTGGTAATACTATTTGAAGAAGAGCAGAAAGTTCTCCCAGTATTCTTCTTAGCATTCAAGCCTCAACCAAAACCACTAAAAACATAGTATGACTGGTTGTTCATGTGATTATTGTGCAGTGCACAAGACAGATGCCTAACTTACCTGCAATAAAACACAAGATAATGCAAATATGTTTCATTTGTTCTTTTGTTCTTAGAGCTCCTTGAAAGTCTTGCTATCAATTCTTTTCAAAAAGCACAATGAAGTTTAACAGTCTTTCATTTCTTTACATGGATAGGAAATATTTTTGGAATTTTATGCTGACCCAGTAAGTACTAATATATTCAATGGAATTAGTTTTGGCCTAATTGTGAGAAGCTGAGTTAACACAGCTAAATTATAAAAAAAACATTGAAGCACATCTGGTTAATGGGTGTGTCTACCAATGTTAATGTGGCTCCCTTGCATTGTCAGGATCAGAAACTCCTCCGAGTCAGTTTTTGCAAATATCTCAACATTCCCTGCTTAAATAGGAACATTTTAAAATCAAGACAAAATAGACAATAGAAAAATGTTAACATTTATAATTTTTGTGACTGTTTTTGAAAGTGGCCCTAATGGTGAAATTACTAATTTAAAAACCATTATGACCAAATATAGTACCTTGATGGAACAATTTACTACCAAAGTTGAGGTAGAATAAGCTTGTGTGAGTTGAAAATGCACAATCTAATGTGCAGCAATTTCTAATGGAGAAGCTTAAAATCTACCATATAAAATTGATTAACTTTGGAAGAAATTAATTGAGAATTTAATTTGATCGTATTGTAGTTAATTAAATAAAAACAGTAAATAATGCGCCTGGGCAGTTTTGTAGCACAGGTGATGTAGCACCTACCTCACCAGCAGAAAGTTCTGAATCAAAGTCACAGGAATAGCAGGCCTGCATCCTATCCAGATGATTATGCGCCTATCACTCAAGTTTGCCTGCATCTGATTGAGAACAAGTCTCACTGGTTCTGAGTGAGGTAACTGGATGAAATGATTTGCTGTGATGGGTCTCTGTTTTGCATTGGAGTCGGAATAAATATTTGGCAAGTTTGTCCATAAAATAATTTAGACTTTTACACAAAATAGATTAACAATAAAATATATCATAGTAGGAGAATGTTACATGCAGGGTTAGATTTTAATTTAATTATTATCAATGACTTCAGTTCCGCCATGAACAGTAATATTACCATAGTGCTAAAAGCTTGTTTATTCAATTTCAACAAAATAAATATTAGTGTTAGTGATTGGATATTTAAAGTTTGATTGACCTTATCATGAGATTGTGTTTTTAAATGATCTCTGTCCTTTCCACTGCCTAACACCATTATCAAGTTAGTTTGGAACTCATCAACGTGGACAAATCATACATAAATGTAATATTTACCACTAGTCTGGATCTCTAAAGTAACATTATCACTATCACTGAACTGAAGTCTAAGCACTGGTGATTCAAAATTACTACTGTTGATTTTTGACTGCACTGCATTTATAATGATTCGCTCGTTCTTACCTCCTCCACAAGGGCATAGCAAGGACATTGTGGTCTGTCATTTTCTTCTACTTGAGTGAGAGGGAAGGAATAGATACCACATAGCATCACCTATTTAAAATAATGGCATAATAATTAATGTTGTCAGTAGTTAGTGAGCTAGACTTCCTATTCATGAAAATTAGCAGTCCACTAAAATGTTTGGTCAAGTCATACAGTAATGATAAAGCCTATTCATTTCCTTTGTCCCTCTGCTGTGCCCGGTTCCTTTTAAAAAGCAGTAATGGCCTCCATTTGGTAGGCATATCAGATATTAAACATTTACAACATAGGGGAAGTTTTTTTTTAAAGTCAATTTTAATCTCCACAAGCAAAATATATTGCACTATATTTGATTGCATGGAACAATTAGGCTTATTTTATTTGGGAAAAGAGCAACTAACATTTGAAATTTTGCATGTGACTAGTTTTATAATAGCACTGAAATACAGGGTTACAACATCTTGCCTCTTCCCCCATTATGTATACACTGCAAGTCAGGCATATGGACAAAGCTCAAATGTGTATAAACAATATATTATATTGTTCAGGTACTGTGTGGTGCAGTGGGTTACAAGACCATAGTTTATCTTTTTCTTATTTGTTCTTGGGATGTGAGAGCCACTGGCAAGACCAGAATTTATTGCTGAGTTTGATTCCAACCCAGGGTAAAGGGCCTTCCAGCTATGCTAGTAATGGTAATTCTAAGAATAATAATATTTTATTCAAGAGATTCGCAGCCTGAAGTTGAATTACCTTGTAGCTTACATCGAAAAATTCATATATAGATTAAGTAAGCGGGTTAAAAACATGCAACCATGTAATAATCATGTAGCAACAAAAATAGACAAATGAATTCAGCAGGATATTAAAAGAAGGATAATGTTGATTTAAAATTATATTAAAATTACAAGCCAATAAACCATTCCTACACTGCCAGCACCACTTCAAGGCTCCCTTCCAAGTCACTCACCATCCTGACTTGGAAATATATCGCCGTTCCTTCACTGTCACTGGGTCAAAATCCTGGAACTCCCTTCCCAACAGCGCTGTGGGTGTGCCTACAGCACATGGACTGCAGCAGTTCAAGAAGGCAGCTCACCACCACCTTCTCAAGGGCAACTAGGAATGGGCAATAAATGCTGATCCAGCCAGCGAAGCCCACATCCCGTGAATGAATAAAAAAAAATTAGAATCATTATTTAAGCACTTAATTGAGGACCCAAACCGTGTAAGAAATGGGGCTATCTGAGGTTTAAGACTTTAATTCGGAGCTTTGGACGGTCCCATTGCAGAGGAATTGCCCAACAGAAGTTGAACTTCCTGGGTAATTCCTGTGCAGTCCTTGCTTGCGGGGTCCCCAGCGCATCTTCCAGGATACAACCTTCAGGGAACGGAAGATCTGGGCCAATCATTCTATTGTGTAACTACAGGTAGCTGGGATCTCCAGGCTACGGGAAACCTGGCAGCTGAAAGAAGGTGAGAATGGTTGGAGCCATGAGCTAGCAGCCTTTATAGCACTGTTTGTGGGCCAGAAAGAGCAGGAATGTTTTCTCCAGACCCAAAAATCTACCCAGTAAAGTCACCTCCCCTGACTCTCTCCTCCCACCTCCCACGCCCCATCTACCCATCCACCATTGGACCACCACACCCCCCCTAACCAGCATCGGGATCTGAACTGCCAAACCACCATCACAAGCCACCCCAAACTGCAATTGAGCTCCTACATCCAGATCACATCGGTCCTCCACCCTCTCACCCCCGCACTCCCCCTTACACAATCCTCAAGATGAAATTCCTCAGATCCCCCAAAATCCCCCATCCACAACTGAGCCCCCCGCAGGCTACCAATGGATCCCCACCCCCACAATCATGGCCCCCCCCACGACCGCTATCAGATCACCTCCATCTCCCAGATCACCATCGGACTCCTCCCATCCCTTATTGTAACCCACCACCAATACCTCCAAAATCTCTCCCTTTCACAATGCACGTACCTTTTCTGGTAGGCTTCAGCCTTTTGAAGCAGTCCGCCTAAAAGTCGATCAAACAGGCTGCCTGTTCCATGGGAACCCCATGGAAGAAAAAGGTTTCAAAGGAGCTTTGCAGTTAAATTCTGCATGGTATTCTTCTGGGTTTCACAGCTTCACAACAGCACCACCCTCTTTCCTTTCCCCTGTGCAGAACTCACCACCTGCTAAAATCCAGGCCAAAGTGTCAGACCAGTAGTATATCTGCATGAACGATTGACAAAAAGGAACAAAATAAAAATATGGACATTGCGGACATGCTGAATAATTATTTTGCATCAGTAGCTTCAGTGGAGGAAACATCACTTTGACCTCACATAAGTGTAGAAAGTTTGCAGTAAGCATATTGAATTTACCAAAAGTTAACTGACACTAACAGACTGAAGTAAGAAACAGTTGGACCCTTTACGGTCATCACAAATCAAGATAAAGAAATCCCAGAATTTGTGCTCAGTCAGCCTCAAGAGTCAAATGCCACTTATTTTTTGAAACTGTAATCAAAAGATCAGGGAAAGTGAAAAAGTATCTCATTGAACAGACAATTTTAGTAGCTGCTTACAATTTTAGAGAACTGTATGAATCTTTGATCATAGTTCCAGTCTTTGCTCAGGCCCTCTCTTTCACCTCATTAACCAGTCAGTACATTGACGCTTGTATCGGGGCCATTTCCTGCTTTCACCCTGAATTGGAAAATTTCATCAACCTTGTTTCCAAATTTCACCCTGCTCTCTCACCTTCACATGGTCCATCTCTGACTCTTTCTTTCTTTTCCCCAATTTCTCTGGGCCATTTCTGGGTATAGGCCATCAACCAATATTTACTGCTCTACATTGGGGAGACCAAAAGCAAGTTGCGTGACTGCTTTGCAGAACAACTCCATACAGTCTGCAAGCATGACCCTAAGCTTTTGGACTGGTGTCATTTTAAATCTCTACTTTGCTTTCACATGAATTCTCCGTCTCCAACCTACTGCACTATTCCAGTGACACTCAACAGAAGTTCAAGAACAGAACCTTTTGCTTAGGCCTTCTGGATTCAAAACTGAGCTCAACAATTTCAGACTGTAATCTCTTCCGCCATATTGTATCCTTCCTTTCTCTATGTGGTTTTGGTTTTGCTCTCAGTTTTCCCTTGTTTTTGCTTTTGGAAGGCAGCCATTCATCTCTCTCCCATTCACACCTCTGCTAGTCACACATTTTGTTTCGTTACTTGTCCCATTATCATTCCCTTTGGCCTTGAACCACCAAGGCTTTTATCATTTAATCTCCTCTGTCTTCCCCCCAATCACAGACCTTCCTTTGTTTTCTTTTGTCATCCCCCCCCCCCTTCCACTTGCTTAAAACCTCTAGTATTCCAACTGTTACCATTCCTGATGAAAGGTCAGCAACCTGAAACACTGGGCGGAAGCATCCCAGATTTGCACTAAGTGCGGTAGCAGGTGGGTAAAATGACAGGTTACCCACCAGCTGCAATGACAGCTTCTCACACCATATCATCCCAAAGCAGCCGCATTAATTATGCATTCCCAGGAAATACGCCATTTCCATGGCAGGCAGGCTCTCACTCGCCCCCCACGCCATTACCTGCTGCTTCCTCATGCCAGGCGCCATATTTAAAGTGCAGCCGCATACGCGCCTCTCAGTGCTTCAGGACCAGGACTGCTGCACAGAAGACATGGCCCCGTAAGATAAAAAGACTGCAGTCCCAAGGTTCAATGATGCGTCCCTTGAGCGCCTTTTGGATACCGTGGAAGCCTGCCATGATGCTCTGTATCCCCGCTCTGGCTGCAGGATGGGCAGCAACATCACCAATCTAGCCTGGGAGGCATTGACAACAGTGGTCAGTGCCAACATCCTGCAAAAGAGGACAGTGCTGCAAGAGGATGAATGATCTCCTTTAGTCCTCCAGAGTAAGTCACTCTTCTCATCACTTTCAACTCACACACTTATAAGCCCATCACACATCCACAGGGCCCTCACTCACTGCCAGTTCAAGGGACGTCACCATTCACTCTCTCACACACACTTTCATTGTCCTCATCCTGTCCATGGGACTACTCACCACCCACACATGCTCGGCATACTTATCAACTGGCCTGGCAGGCGTCCTGCTTACACTATCCATCTCTATTCATGTAGGACAAGCTGGTACACAACAAGAGGGAAAGGTCACAGACTGGAGGAGGAATGCCTGAAACCATGGTCCCCACAGACTTTGAAAATAGAGCCATCCAGCTGGCCAGTGAGGTTCTGTGCTGATGGTGAGGTTGGCGATGCTCTACCAAGTGAGGATTCAGCATTGCAGCCTCCATCAGACAACCGTGCTCTGAGTGATGTGTCCTCTTTCACAGGCCACTGCCATGCACTAATTATCTCCCCTTGCTTCCGCAGGCACATCAACCATACGGCCTACAGAGCCCATGACCCAGGGCCTTGAATCAAGCCCCGAAGAAATCTCTGAAGAGGAATCCGGAGGCACCCTCCCTGAAGTCCCATCACAGTGCTCACCCACACCCTCCACCAGCTCAGAGACACCTCGGTGGGACCTAGCTTTAGAGTAGCCTCGGGAACACAATCTGGTGAGCACATCGGACTGTCTGCTCCACAGCAGGTGGTGGTAGGGACTTCCCAGGTGTCCAGCACTTGGAGGACTGCTGGAGGGCAGAAATCTGCTGAGTATGAGCCAGATGATGAGCCTCTGGACTCGGTCATGTCACAGTTGCTGGAGCTGCAAAGACAAGCGCAGGAACATCAGGAAGGGATGTCCATTGTACCCCTAACATTACAAGGCATGATGGAGGAGTCCATCTGCATTCAAGGTGAGGTGATAGCACCAGTATGCTAACGCATTGAGGTCAACACTGGTATGAATGCGGCCGCCATGGAGACCTTGGTCCAGGACGTCGCTCCTGCACTGCTGCGCAGGCTGAATTTCATCACCAACACCATAGTTGGCCTCCAACAGTGTGTATGCAAGAGGTGTGCGGGGCAGCCTGATCTCACTCCAGCTACCGTTTCTCCTCAAAGGAGTCAGCCGAGGGCCCTTGGGCACCCATAGGGAGGAGGATCAGCAAGTGTACCTCCTGGGGCCATCCATCCAGGTAACTCCGTGAGTGTCCGACCATCTGAATCCCCACTTCCTGTGGCCCCAGCAGCTCCAGCTCGAGAAGGGTGCCACTGCCACACAGCAGGTCCCCAAAAGCAGGCCGGGACCCTCCAGGCCTTGACCCTCCAGAGGATGCCCGCCAAGGTCATCACAGACAGGGCGTAGCAGTCACAGGCTGCCTCCGCCTCTGCTGTGGATGTCGGGGGAACACAAAGATGTAGCAGCAGGGTTAGGAAGTTTAAGAGGATGTAGTTGCACAGCTTAGACACGGGCATTAATCATTTGCACATAATGTTCACTATTGTAAATAAACTCCCAAGAATGTCTCCCTGCCTATGGCTCCTTGTTCTGATGAGCAGTGTTTGTGTCACTCAGATGTGAAACCTTGGTTCCAGCACAAGATAAAGGCAGGTGCTTCAGTCAAGGGCCTCTTCCCTGTGCTTTGTGCAGCCTTCAGACCAAAGTGATGGTCTGGCTTCACACTCACTGGACATAATAGTGATACCTGCACCTCCAGAGTTCTTGTCATTGCTGCTAAAATGTTGTGGGCAGGTGTCACAGGGTTCCGTCATTCTCTCTGTGTGCTCTCAGCACCTTTGAGGTGGGGCTGGGCTCCCATCTCTTCAGCATCTGTGACCAGTGACACTGTGCTCCTGAAGGGGTTAGGTGCTGAAGGCAGACAAAGATTAGATGCATTTAAAGTTTCATGGCTGAATCTCCATGATATGACGCTGATCACAGATCGCAAGCGAGTTGCCCTCAGCCACACAGGAGTCAGACGTTCTCAGAGGCTATGTGAAGATCTATGGAGTATCCTCACTGCATGTCGCCATCATCCTCCTGCAATTGAGCGATTATTAGGGACTCCACTGCATCTCCATGATAGGAGCATTGTCACAGAGCCATAAGCCTGACTGGGGTCAAACTTTCACAGATGCAATGTGAGGATTTATGGTGTCTCCTCACTGCATGTTGTCTTCCTACCCCACAAATCTATCAGCTGTGAGGGCCTCCAGAGCATGCCTGCCTTGTCTGGCCAGTATGAGGGGCTCAATGCTGTCGACATCCGCCTCATCGGAGGAGACCTCCAGCTCCTCCATCTCCTTCTCAGCCAGCTCCTCTCCCCATTTCAGTGCCAGGATGTAAAGGGCGCGGCAGGCAATGACGATGCATCACACCCTCTGCGGACTGTATTGCAGGGCTCCACCAGACCGGTACAGGCACCGATACCTCATTTTCAGGAACCCGATGGTCTGCTCCACCAAGTTGCAAGTTGCAGCACAAGCCTCATTATAGCGTCGCCACATAGGTGTCATCAGCCACGGCCTCTGCGGGTAACCCTTGTCCCTGAGGAGCCATCTCTGCAGCTTCTGTGGACCCTGGAAGATGTCAGGGAACTGTGACTGACTGAGAATGTAGGAGTTGTGGACACTCCCTGGAAACTGTGCGTGGACCTGAAGGATGTGTTTGTGGTGGTCGCCCACAGCTGCTTATTCAGCAAATGGAATTCCTTGCGTTGACATAGTTGACCCCTTATTGTGTCAGAGGCCTAAGCGCCATGTGAGTGCAGTCAATGGCACCCTGCACCTGTTGGAAGCCCGAGATCTGGGCAAATTGAATCGCTCTTGCATCCTGGTTGTCCAGGGTCAGGACAAAATGCACAAAGTTGTGTGTCCTCGTGACCTCATGGATGCATTTGTGAATGGAGACTTGTGATATCCCACAGTGATCACCAGTGGAGCCCTGAAAGGAGCAACTGGCATAAAAATTCAGCGCCATGGTCACTTTCACGGCCACTGGCAATGGATGCCCTCCACGTCCCCATTGCGCCAAATCCTGCAGTAGCTGGCAGGTGTGACCGACCAGTGCCCTAGTCTTTGATAACATTGGTTGTCGATCATCTGCAGGAATGAAAGGCGGTGTCTGTAGATCCTAGGTCTAGCTAGGCGCTGACCAACAACAGTTCGCTATGACTCTTCGGCAGCATATGCGGGATTCTCAGCCATCCCTTCTTCCTGAGGGTGCTGTTCCTCCCTCTGCACAGCCAGGAGCCTCCATCACTTTCTTCTCCGTTGTCTCTGCTCTCTGTAAACCATGAGGTATACAGCTAGTTCACCGGGCTCCACGTTCCTGATGTACTCCTCCTGCAGAATAAAAGAGAGAGAGAGATGTGTGGGTTAGCTTGGGTATACTAAGAACCTATCTTGGTTAAGTGTGAAGGCCCCTTAACACATCTCAGGGAGTGCTGACCACCATTTGCATGGCCAGAGATTAGTGCGCTGCGTGGCTGCTCGAAACCCCACCCACCTCCGCCACACTCCACCTGACCGATTGGCGGCAGCTTTGCCCATTGGACTGCATGCTGTGCTCTCAACTCAGGCACAGGCATTCTCCTAACCCACACTGCAAGGCTGCACTGTTAGCTTGAACCATGGGGGAGACTGGTCCAAATCGGGATGATGACATTGCAGGGGCTGTGAGCGCCTCCATCAGTGACTGCTCCACGGTCAGCTTTACCAAGGAGATTGTACGATGTGTCCAGTCATCCAAACTATTCTGCAGTCCACTAAAATGCTCATTGTCTGTGCCCAAGGAGTGAAAAGCTCTGGAGGACTTGGTGGCACTCTGATGCCTCTGCGTTACTCGAGTGGGCAGATAAGCTAGAGGCCCGACTTCAATCATGTCAATGTGGCTGCGTCTGAACTGTCTCAGCTGCAGAGGAATGGTTCCTAATACAAGGTTTCCCTAATGCATGGCCGCTTCCATCCCTGCAACCCTGCATGTCCTTGTGCACTACTTTCAACCGCAGGGCAGCCCTTGCCCCTCCTCCCAACACGCCTCAACCGCAGGGCAGCCTGTGCCCCTCCTCCCATCATGCCTCAACCGCAGGGCAGCCCTTGCCTCTCCTCCCAACACATCTCAACCGCAGGGCAGCCCTTGCCCCCCACCCCCAAGTTGCTTCAACCACAGGGCAGCCCTTGCTCCCACGACTCCCAACACACCTCAACCTTGAAGTCCAACAGGCGATCCAGGCAAGCGCTGCGCTACATTACTGTGTACTTACCTCTGAGTTCCACTCAAAGTGCAACCTACCAAATGCACACCTTATATATGCTATTGTAAAACACATCAACATGCAACCATGCCAACATGTTGGACGATCCAGTTGATGGGGGATGATTCCGGCGGGCTGGCCTTATAATGATATGTGGATGTATTACAACGAGGTTCCCAATGTCCGATGGCGAGGAACGCAGCCTGCCAATGACAGGCTGAACGGACGATTGCAAACTGGTTTCATGATGTCTTGAAACCAATTTTTGGCCTTCTCACCATATTGTCCCGCTCAGGCCGCCAGCGGGCACTGATGATTCTGCCCATTAACTTTCTTCCTCTCCCTACATATGCTGCCTGACTCACTGAGTATTTGTTTCTGTTTTACTTTAAGATTTCCAGTATCTGTAGTATTTTGCTTTTGTATTAGTCTTAAACTTAACAATATTTTTACAAGTATCTAGAGCAGCAGAAGTCTTGAGGGAATACATAGAAAACATTTTGTGCAGAAAGTAAAATATGAGACCATAGTCTGCCAATATAAGACTGCCCAGGAGGTGGTGTCAAGTTGCCAATGCCAGTACTGTAGGGATGGACAGTGATAAGAAAATATACTTACATTTGGTCAATCATGCAAAAAATGTAGAAAATTTAAATAATTTTGCTCTGCCATACTATGCCAAGCACCAATGAAATTTCAAAATTCATATAATAACAAAAATAAACAGTAAGCAAAATGTAGATATTATTAAGTCAGTAGCCCTATTTCCATAGGAAGGGCAGGTGAGTACAATAAATGGTAGCAACTTCCCTGGTTGGATCTATTCAGACAGATAAATGAACAGCAAGTCAGTTAGATGCAATGCAATGTGCAACATTGAGAGACCTTAGCAAATATCAGTTTGAAGCGGCACATCAGGTTCTGTGTGCAACACAGCTATTTTAAAACCTCTGGTTTGCTGAAAAATAAATTTGGTGAACCAAAAGAATTGTAAGAAGTACCATGTAGAAGCTGTGGCCATTCCAAAGAGCAAATCCACCCTTTTCCTGGAAGCAAAGCAATCCAACAAATGGAACGAGTCAAGGTTTAGGACAAAAATACACTTGCTACCACAGCTAAAGCAAGTTTAAAGGATTACAAGTCTAGAAGTCACTTTCATAAGAACTAGCCCAAAAGGAGAAGCTGCACATCCTTCAAGGAAGAGGCCAGAAACAGGGAAACTATCACCTTTATCTGAATCTCCAAGGTGAACCCATTGATTCATTAGCCTAGTAGATGATCTTTTATCATAAAACAAAGAATTTAAAATGCTGATCAAACTGAAGATCGTAGCTCATATAACCTGGCTGAGATTTTTGATGCCAGGGAAGATAAGTTACTGTCCTGTGGCTAACATCAAGCAATCATTACAAATTTAAGTCATGCAGATGCTTTTTTTTATGCAAGTAGTGGATTTTTCTATATATATCTGATTAAAAAGAGCTTGGTCTTGAATTTGCCCAAGGACTCTGCCTGTCTCTTCTGTGGCTCTGGCAGGAGTTTGGTGGAACTTACCAGAAAATGGCAGGAAGTTGTTAGCACCAGGTCCCAAACAAGCCTGTAACTGTCAGAATCTCCATCTTGCCTTTACAAGGAAAGCCAGGGACATTAGAGAATGGCTGTAGGGAAGACGTTATGTGAGTTCCTACTTCCCCAACCCATTCAGGATCCAGTGTAGGAGAGGAAGCAGACATCCAGAAGGATAAAAATGGTCTACATTGAGCTGGGGGCATGGAGTGGGGATGGGGGTGTGGTTTCCAGGCTAAGGAAGCAGCCTGGACCCTTGAGGAGTGCTTCTTAAAAATGTTTTAAAACTGTATCAGCACCATCGCACAAGGATCTCAGAAGATGCTGAGTGGAATCTAGGGAAGGGGGTTATCAACCCTCTGCTCCCAAATGATAGGAAGGCACCGGGTTTCCACCTGCATATGGGTTCCTCATGGTAGCGTCCTCGGCCGAACTATCTTCAGCTGCCTCATCAAAGACCTTCCTTCCATCATAAGGTCAGAAGTTGGGGTGTTCGCTGATGATTGCACAAAGTTCAGCACCATTCGCGACTCCTCAGATACTGAAGCAGCTCATGTCCAAAAGCATGTCTAGCTCTGCCTTAAAAATATTCAAAGACCCTACTTCCACTGCCTCTTGAGGAAGAGTTTCAAAGACTCACGACCCTCTGAGAGATGAAAATTCTCCTCATTTCTGTCTTAACTGCCTTTATTTTTAAACAGTGATCTCTAGTTCTAGATTCTCCCACAAAAGTAAATATTCTCTCCACCTCCACATTGTCAAGATCCCTCACATTTTTCAAGGTTTTGATCAAGTCACCTCTTACTCTTCTAAACTCCAGTGGATACAAGCCTAACCTGCCCAACCTTTCCTCATAAGACACCCTTTCCATTCCTGATATTAGCCTAGTAAACCTCCTCTGAACTGTTTCTAACACATTTACATCTTTCCTTAAATAAGGACACAGTCCTCCAGTACTCCAGATGTGGTCTCACCAGTGCCCTGTACAACTTGTGTATTCAATTCCCCTCACAATAAACGATAACATTCTATTAGCTTTCCTAATTACTTGCTGTACCTGCATAATAGCCTTTTGTAATTCATGCACTAATACACCCAGATCCCTCTGAATCTCAGAGCTCTACAATCTCTCATTATTTGGATAATATGCTCCTTTTTTATTTTTCCTGCCAAAATGGACAATTTCACATTTGTCCACATTATGCTCCATTTGCCAGGTCTGTTCCCACTCACTTAACCTATCAATGTCTCTTTGTAGTCGCCTTATGTCCTCTTCACAACTTACTTTCCTACTTACCTTTATGTTAACAGCAAATTTAGCAACCATACCATTTGTCCCTTCATCCATATTATTTATATAAATTGTAAAAAGTTGAGGCCCCAGCACTGATGCATGTGGTAACCACTCATAACATCCCACCAACCAGAAAAAGACACATTTATGGCTACCCACTGTTTCTTGTTAGCTAGCCAATCTTCTATCCATGCCAATATGTTATGCCTTACATCACGGGTGCAATTGGCAGGCCTGGGATCAGCTGGCAACAGGGCCACCACCCTCGATCAGCCCACAACCGCAATTTCACGCTGGCAAGCCAATTGAGGCCCATGCTGTGTGAAATGCAGCCCCCCAGTGGTCGGGAAGGGGCGGGTGGGGGCAGGTGCCTGTCAGCCGCAGGGTCCAATGGCAACCTGGCAACTGAATTAAAAATGGCACAGGCAGTCCCTTGAAGGCTACGAAGGAAGAACGTCTCTTCTCCATTCTCAATATTCAAGTCGAGTACAGCTGGAGACGCCAGGCGTGAGGGCAGATTGGGTGGGCACTTGGCAGCCCACTTTTTGGATGAATGCCTTGCGGTCCAGAGATGGGAGGAGGAGGCTACCGCACCTCACGTTAGCAACCCCCCCCGTCCTGGAATGAAAATCTGGCTGTTCGGGGAAGTTTCTCCCGAGTCCTGTCTGGGCAGTTGGGAAGTTTCCCAACTCTGTGCACCCAGCTCGGGAGTGAAAATTTGGACATTGCAGTTGCTGGAAAGTTAGGTACAGATTTGGGAGGCAACAACACGATTGAGGACTTGGGGATCATTGAAAGGTTAGAGATAGGGCAATGGTTTGCAAAGAAAGTGGGGTTGAGAATAAGGTGTCTGAGGAAGTGTATAATGGTGCACTAAGGCACAGTACGTAACTATGGCCAGGGTCTTTAGGTCGGCGAGCGGGGGGCGGGGCCAGCTTGCTGACGCATAAAATGACGCGGGATGATGTCGGGTGGAACTCCTGACATCACCCCGCCTCATTTCAATTTCAGGTCGGCAGGGCCGCAGCCAAATCAGCTGTGCGCCTGCCGACCTGTCAACGGCCTATTGAGGCCATTTAAAAAGTCATTAAGCTCATTAATGGATCTGCCTATCCAACCCTAAGGTTGGCGGGCTTCAGAAAAAGCATGAAACCTCATCCACAGGCGGGATGAGCTTTCATGAGGGTTGCTAACTGGAGTCGGGCCCACTGCACCCGGGAATAGTCCGGAGGCATCCACAAGGGCTATCACATCCTGAGATGGGCTATTTAAATGGTCCCACTCAGTGCTTTGGATTTTGCCCCAGTTATGATAAAAACACTAAGGCTCTCTAGCCCTCACCGCTCACAACCCCTCACTCCCATGCCACATCCATGTCAGTTTATATCATGTCATGCCCTCACCTACCACCCCATGGCACCTCATATGTTTGATTTAAAGTGATAGACATGTCCTAACTGATGTGACAGTGTCACATGAGGGGACATGTCAGGGAAATTGTATTTTTGCCCCTTCACCATTTTTAAATTTGGTGCCGATCTCCCTGAGGCAGCACTTAGCCTCAGGGAGATGAGTGCGCTGTTTCATGCACATGCGCGTAAGAGCCCAGTCTCGGCTGAGGGAATCCCACCCCCCCACCCGCACAGGGAGCGCATAGCGCTTCCTGGCGGACGTCACATTGGGCAGGCCTTAATTGATCCACCCACATAAAATGGCGGCACGCCACCAATTGGCGGCACCGATTGGAGGCACACCCGCATGCGCCCGCTCTTGCACTTCCCCCCTGATGGGGGGAAATTTCTTCCCTTTAGATTGCAAAGTTAACTGAGTGCATTATAAAGAGTGGGAAGTTGAAAATTTGGTGACAGTGGAAATTTGGTGCAGAGGGGAAACAGGAGCTCCTTTTTGCCTCTTAACACTTATAGTGGCTTGTATAAGCGTGAGGCAGTGAGTATTTAAAACCAGGACCTATATTAATACTTTATTAAACTAATAATTTAACAAGTTAAATTAAATAATTTTTAAGAAACTAAAACAAAACAAAGTGAATTAATTACTAAAAACTTTAAATGTATAAAACAAGGTGAGATAGAGATGGCAGTGCAGGAGGTGTGATGCATTCACAGCATGTGTGAGTTTGTGAAGAATGGCGTGATCTCAGGTAACAACATCTCTAGTGTCTGTAACTCAAGGAACTTTGGCACAGAGTTTTTGAGCTGGAGCCTGAGGTACAGATATTGTGATGCATCAGGGAGGGGAAGGAGTTACCTGGACAATTTGACCCTGAAGGCAGTCACGCCCCTTACTTTAGGAAGTATTGTTAACTTGGTTAATGGCAAAGGACATGAGAATATGCAACTCAGACAGGTAAGGAAAGTGCAGATGCAGTGGTGGAGCCTTTCCCATTGTCCAACAGGTACAAGGTACTTGCTACTGGTGTAAGTGAGAATAAGGACTGCAAAGAGGATTGGAAAATGGACCATGGCACAGGAGTCTACTCAACTGGGGTGGTGGGGCAGTGGGGGGAAGAAACATGATAGTAATATATGATAGTATAGCCAAGGGTGCAGATACTACTCTCCGCGACTGCAACCTTGATTCTCAAAGGCTGTGCTGCCTGCCTGTGCCAGGGTTAAGGACACTTCCTCCCAGGTTGGGGGAGAACTTGGAGAAGGAAGGGGAGGATCCAGTTGTTGTGGCCTCTGTAGGAATTGATACAACTAGGCACAATTAAGATTGAGGTTCTGCTGAGGGAGTATGTGGAGCTAGGTTACAAATCAAAAACAGAATCTCAAAGTTAATAATCTCTGGATTAATAAATACCTGATTCATGCACAAATTGGCACAGGGACAAACAGGCTGGGGGTTTAAATTTGTGATTGAAAGGTGTTGGAGGCAGGGGTTTTATTACATTGAGTACTGGCACTGGCAATGGAAAGAGTTGTGCCATTGGGATGGACTCAATTTAAATTGGACTAGGACCACAATCCTGATGAATAACCAGGGCGGTAAATAGAGCTTTAAATTAATAAAGTGGAGGGCAAATTTACAAGCAAGGCTATAGAGCAGGTTATAGATTTGGGTAAATTCAAACAGATTTGTGTCAGGAAGGAACAGAAGGTTTAGCAATGGAAAGAGGAAATTAGCAGTTAAGGCCACGAGAGAAAAAAAAGATTCATAACATATGATACAAATAGCAATAAATGGGTTTGATTTAGTAGCCATTGTTGAAACATGCTTGCAGGGTGACCAAGATTGAGAACTCAATTAAGTTAGGCAAAATGGAAAAGGAGATGAGTTATCGATGGTAATAAAGAATGAGATAAAGATAGGACGGAGAAAGGATCTTAGCCCTGAAAATCAGGATGTAGAATCAATATGAGGAGATATAAGAGATAATAAAGGACAGAAAACACTGATGGGAGTAGCTTTTAGACCCCCTAACATAATTATAATGTTGCACAGAGTATAAGGTAGCAAGGATCATTTAAGCCTTTACTTTTCATAGATACTGGACAAACCAGATTGGCAAATGTAACTTGAAGGATGAGTTCATGGCATGCATTCAAAACAGTTCTCTTGAACAGTATATTGAGGTACCAACTAGGGAACTGGCTATTTTAGATTTAGTATCTGTAACGAGACAGGGTTAATTAGTAATCTTATAGTAAAGGATCCTCCAGGGGATAGTGATCACAATATGAGAGAATTTTATATTAAGTTTGAGAGTGATGTGGTTAAGGCTGAAATTAGGGAAAGAATTTTACGCTCCCCTGCTGGTGAGTTTGCAGGCAGTATCCATAAAATTCTTTGGATGGCCTCCCCACTGGGCTTCCGTCCTCTCCGACCTCTCCGCAATTTTACGTTGGGACAGGCAAGGCCTAGCCCCAGACCCTCCCAGAAGAAAGAAACAGTTTAGAGCAGTACTCATATTTCCCAGATTTTACTGCTATTCCATTTTAAGGTGTACAATACCAGTTCAGACCAGTATTCTTATTTCCCAATTTTTACTGTATTTTCCTTCTAGGCTACAAGGTCAGGCCCCTGGCAGGTCCCTACCACCTCCTCGCCGCCCCCCCCCACCCACCCCACCCCGACCCTGACCCCTACAGCCTCTCCACCAACACTCTCACCTGTCCACACCCCCAGGTCTCACCTCCCCTTCCTACCGAGACTCCCAGGTCTTAGACGCTGGGGACCTCTTGTAGTCCCAGTTCTGTCCACTGCAGCTTCTGGTGCTGCTGGGACTAGAGAGCTGCCAGCCAATCAGATTTGCTGGCAGCTCTCCGAGGTGGGACTTCCTCGCAAGTGAGAGGCGGAAGTCCCATCCTCAGTCAATTAACACTAATTGGAGCATTAAATGGCTGCGTGGCAACTAGTATTGGTGAGGATGCTTTTGCCAATGACTTTTACTAAAAATCCTGGCCTAGGATCATAAGTTTAAACAAAGCCAGTTACACAGGTATAGGGGTAAGTTGGCTAAGGAAGATTGTGAGTTTAAATTTTAAAAGTGATGGTAGAGAACCAATGGCAAGTGTTCATAATTCATCATTCTCGATGAATATACATTCCCTTGGCAAACTAGAAAAATGGCACAATCATGGGTAATGAGAGAAGTTAAGGAAAGTGTTAGTTTAAAATAACGTTGCCAAAAAGCATAATAAGCATGAGGATTGAGAGTATTTTTAAAATCAGCAGTGTGGCCAAGGAATTGATCAAGCGGGAGAAAATAGAACATGAGAGTAAATTAGCAATAAATATAAAAACAGATTGTATGAGCTTTTGCAGTGTGTGAAAATGTAAAAATAGCCATGATTCCCTTAGAGGCAGAGACTGGGGAAATAATAACAGGAAATGAAGAAATGGTTAAGATGTTAAACAGATATTTTGTGTCTGTCCTCATAGTCGAAGACACAAAGAGCATACTGGAAATTGAGGGTAGCCAAGAGTGAGAGTGAAGAACTTAAAAAAAATTAACATTAGTAAAGAAAAAGCACTGAAGAAATTAATGTTACTAAATCCAACAATCTCCCTGATGGATTTTAAAAGAGATGGCTGAGGTTCCTCTTAACACCAGCTTTTTCCAGTGACCACTTGTTTGTCCACTTGGCTGTCCATCACACATGTAATATCCATCTGAGTCCTTTCATTTCAAATGCTCTTATTCGAGCCCCATCACTCTTCCTGATGGTCTGGCTTTCACAATCATTCATTGTCAACAGCCACGCAAGGGCTTTCAGAAAATGAATTTTTGTTGTAATCAAGATTCTATGGCTACTCCATACTCTTTTAAGTGAGTTCACAATGCCGTGACCCTTGTTAAGTATGGCTTGATTTTCTTTGTAGACTCTGCACCTTGTATGATGAGTGACCCAAGATAGCTGGAGGCATCAACCTGTTCAAGCTGAACTCCATTGATCAGAATCTTGCCGGTCTTTCCACCCATCCCTATCACCTTTGACTTGTCAACATTGATCAGGAGACTGTGTATTTCTGGTTAACTTGATCCTGGTGTTAAGAGGAACTTGTTTGCGGCAGCGATATCAAGGAAGCTCACATATTTTGGACATGTGCTGCAAACAGGGGGGCAGTATTTGGAAAAAGAGGGGAAAACAGCTGGAAAATGTGCACAAGGAAGACTCAAGATGGATGGGCCTCTCTATGGGGCAGGCAATGAGGGCAGCAGAGAATAAAAATCAGTGAAGAAAGATTGTTCATGTCAATCCTCAGAATGAGGACGGATGAAAGACAAGACAAAGCTGTATAGGTAGTAGATGCATTGGTTTTGATCTTCCAGAATTCCCTAGATTCTAAAAAGGTCCCTGTAGATTGGAAGGTAGCAAATGTATATGAGTTGTTCAATAAAGGAGGAAGAGAGAAAACAAGGGCGCCAATGTTAGCATCAAGTAGTAGGGAAGATGTTAAAATCTATTATTAAGGACTAGGTAACAGGGCACTTGGGAAATCACAATATTATTAGGCAGAGTCAACATGGTTTCATGAAAGGGAAATCATGTTTGAAAAATCTGTTCAGAGTATTTTGATGATGTAGCTGGCAGAATAGATAGGTGGGAACTAATAGAGTATATTTAGATAGTATAGTAGGATATTTAGCTTTTCAGAAGGCATTCGATAAGGTATACACAAATGGTTGTTACACAAGACTAGGACTCATGGGATTAGGAGGATGATATCGTAACATGGACTGTGGATTGGTTAATGGACAGAAAACAGAGAGTAGGGATAAATGGCTGGGTACAACTAATGGGGCACCACAAGGATCAGTGTCTAGGCCACAGCTATTTATAATCTATATTAATGACTCAGATGAAGGAACCAAGTGTAATTACATCCAATGTTGCTGACAATACAAAGCTTAATGGGCAAGTAAACTGTGAGGAGGACACAAAGAGTCTGCAAAGGGATAATGGTGGGTTAATTGTCCAAGAAGTTTTATGGAGTATGCAGGGAAGAGAATGGAGAATGTAGGGGTGTGAAATTATCTACTGTGAAGAACGGGAAAGCAGACTTGGTGAAACAGGCTTGATGTGCTAAACAGCCGACTCCTGGTCTTTTTTTTAATGAATAGAATATCTCTTAAAAGGTGAAAGACTAGTAAATGTTGATATGCAGTGAGATTTGGGCACCTTTGTACACGAATCACAGGAAGTTAACATGCAGGTATATAGAACAAATACAAAGGCAAATGATTTGTTAGCCGTTATTGAAAGATCAGGGTGGGGGGTTGGTGGTGGTGGCTGAGGGGGTGCGGTTGGAGTATCAGAACAGGGAAAACTGTCAAGATCACACCTGAAGTACTGTGTATAATGGTGGTCCCCTTACTTAAAGACAGATCTACTTGATTGATTCCTGGGATGAGGGGGCTGTCCATTCAGAAAAGATTGAGTAGAATGGACCTATATTCTGTGGAGTTTAGAAGAATGAGAGGTAATCTCGTTGAAATATATAATATTTTTAAAAGGGTTTGACAAGAATAGATGCTGAAATGCTGTTTCCCATGTCTAGAGAGTCAAAACTAGGAGTCAGTCTCAGGATAAAGGATCAATCACTTAGGACTAGATGCAGAGAAATTTGTTCACTCGAAAAGTTGGTGAATCTTTGGAATTCTATATCCCAGAGGACGTGGATGCTCATTCGCTGAATATATTCAAGATCTGATCAATAGATTTTTGGACACTAAGAGAATCAAAAAATATGGGGACAGGATGGGAAAGTGGCGTTTATATAGAAGTTCATCCATGATCTTAATGAATGGCAGTGTAGGCTTAAGGGGCCATATGACCTGCTCTTATATCTCATATTCTTATGATGGTGTATTTGAAAGGAAGGGGAACAGTTGCTGAGGAGAAGGAACAGTTTCAGCTAGCATGGAGATCAGGAACAGATGGTGGATGGTTAACAGTTTAGTATGAATGGAGCCAAGGGAGTAGAAGATGGGTCACATGGACAGGATGAACTTGGAGAGGACACACAGGGAGATAATGGAGAAACTAAAGAAAAATAGGAGTGCAGGGTTAGGGCAGAGGTGAGACTTGTGGAGGTTTGTCTAGTTGAATAACAGGAGGAGAAAATGTGCAAGGGGTGGAGGGGTGATGGGACAGGACAGCTGAATGAAATATCTCAATTTTAGTAACTAAGAAGTGCCTTAATCCTTGAACTTGTTGGAGGTGAGGATAGAGGAGCAAAGGAAAGGAATAAAAGAGTCAGTTGGTAGTGGAGAATAGATGCCAGAGGTTAACATTATTCTGTCGAGTAGTCCTGGAGAAGTGAGCAGTTTTGGCAGAGGGGACCAAGACCCAATCATGTGGGATTGAAGGGAACAAAGAGTTTTCAAATTAAAAATGAGAGCAGTTCCAACAATGTGAGTTATTGGAAAGAGGAGAATGCATCAGAAGGTTAAGTGGAGAAACCAAAGTGTGATTTGGTGATAAGGGCTGCATTGCTGTGTGGCACTTTGGGTGGGCAAATGATGGAAATTGTCGCCATTCCTCCAAAGTCATGGTGTAAATATAATCAGCAACAAGGATATTTTCAATGAGTGAACAGACATTTGGAGGGAAATGCGAAGAAGGACATTGTTTATTGATCCACTGGCAGATGTAATGGGGTAGTGGTGAGTAAGATGAATGATTTGGGAAATAGTTTGGTGAAATTAGTTTGCAGCAAGTGCTTTGGGCAGACCAGAAGCAGCAGCAAAGCATGCTTGAATGGATCCTTTGTAAAATGCTGAGAAAGGTATCAAAGGTAGCTTGGGTTTACCGAAGGGGGATTCATGCCTGGGAAGATACCAGGAAAGTTGTTGGTAGAATAGGGCTTTTGTGGGCAAGGTGCCTGAGAAGGAAAATTGAAATGTGGGCTGACTGGGTGACAAAAAGGGGAGGAAACAGGTGAGAAGAGCCCAAGGAGGGACATAGAAAAGAAGGCCTGGATTTAATGTGGGTGATGTGGGTCTCACTCACAGGTTGGAGAACTGCCTAGCATGGGAGACCCTACCAAATTAAGTGCCTTTCAGGAACTTAACAGCTAACATTGAGCCTTCCACAGGATTTAGGACCCCAGCAGCAGAAGTCTCACCCTCCTGAGAGCTGCCACCCAATCAGAGGCCAACAGCTTTCCATTGTTGCATCACCACCATGAGCGGTGGCTGCTGCTGGTAATGCTCCGAAGACTTCACCAGGGATCGTCCTTAGATCCCTGGACACGGGTGAGTGAGGGCAGGATGGTGGTCACGGAGGGGTGAAGAAGGGTTGGAGGCAAGGGCAGGTGGTACCTTTCAGGCACAGAGTATTGACAGTGAGGGATTCCCCTGGCAGGCCGCTGGTTTGCTGGGCAGCCTTCATGAGGCACAGGAAAGCCGTGCAACTCCCACCTAATCCCTAAACCACCTCTAAATTCCAATAGGCCCAGGGATAATGAATCTAATTGGCATCACGCTGCGAGCAGGCAAGTTTCTGACATTGGCTCTTCCCCCTCCAACTTAACCATGGGGGTTATCCCGTTGCTTACAGACTGACACACAGCCTCTCCTGCGATTAAATGGGCCCAACCGGTTTCCTGCAGTGACAGACTGGATTAAATTCCACCCAGAAAATTAGAATTTGGATCCAGAGTAGCAGTAAATTGTGCATGCAAATGAACACAGAGAGAATCAGTTGCTTGGTAGTCCAGAAATTGAGTATATATGAAAAAAGAGACATAGGGGAGAATTTTCTCCCCATTGGGCAGGCCAGTTGGGAGTGGACACGGGTGGGCGCAGAGCCGATCTGCGCCCGCAATCGGCTGCGCGCCGCCATTTTACATGGGTGGGCAGGGAACGCTCGCCCAGTGCTACTTGTGCAGGCAGGGGGAGGAGAGAGAGTTGGGGCCTGCGCTCTTTCGCGCATGCGTGCGAAAGAGCGCAGAAATCTCCCTGAAGCACGGAGCTGCCAATTATTGTCAATTTGAAACATCAATTTAAAAAAGGTTAAAAATCATTTACACATGACCCCTCATGTGACAGCGTCACATGGGCTGGGACATGTTTATCAAATAATTTTTAAAAAGTTATTAATTTAATAAGCCCTTCATGAAACCTCATCCCGCCCATGGATGAAGTTTCATGAAAAAAACGAAGGCCGCCTGGGCTCTTCGCCTGCCTGCCAACCTTAAGTTTGGATGGGCAGCCCTGTCAATTTGTTTAATTGGATTATTAATGGCCTTAATAGGCCTTTGACAGTTTGGCGGGCGTGCAGCCAACTCTGGTGCGCGCCTACCGAATGATAGATTGTAATGATGCGCGGTGATGTCGGGACATACGTCTGATGTCACCACACGTCATTTTACGCATTGGTGTGTAGGGCCCACCCCCGCATGCTGAACAGAAAATTCTGGCCATGGTGTTGAAACTTTTTGTCTTGCACTCATCAGGATAGATGCAAGAATCCAAACTTAAAAGGGAGCAACAATTTATACTGCATGAGAAAATGCTGCTGATTGGTTGGCAAGTTGACTCTGGTTGAGGCGTTGTCATGGATAATACATGAAGGAACTGTTTTGTTTAATTCAAACATGGTGCAATGCCCAGACTTGTTCCTTTAGTCTGCAGAGAGCAGGTGCTTGCTTAGAGGGAATTTGGATTGCATTGGCATGGCAAAGATTTGGAGAGATACCTCCTGGTCATACACAGAGGACAGAGAAGATACAACATGAGAATCCAAAGTTAAAGTCTAAGTTCCTGTAGTGGAATGAAGTTGATATGTTGACATGAAATCAACTTGGAACATCAACAAACCAATGTCAAGGGGCACCACAATTGGATTCAGCTTCATGGATTTTGAAATGGGGTTGGGGGAAATCAAATAAAATTTATTTTTAGTTACTATCTGGTGATCCTTGTTGTAAAGTATGCAGATGTGGATGTTGTTGAAGGCAGGGTCAGGCTCAGTTGAAATACCTACTAGTAGCATCCTTTGTCTGAACTTCCGCATAAGTTTTGCCATTTTGAGCTGAGTGCCAGAGGATTGCTGGTGCCCATGAATTATTTATGTAGTATGAGACTTATCACTGGGAATTTCATCAGCGCTTCTCCCCCCACTCTCATTGTAACTTTGTCCAAATTTTGCTGACATATGTAATGGCAGCAGAGCAAGAAAAAGTCTGAGTAATTACTGGCATTTGTCTTCATGAAACAAAATGGAATACTTCAAAAAAAAATTCTTTAAAACTTACAGATCATAAGAATGAAGTCAAATATCCCCTCCAAATCACTCACCATCCTGGTTTGGAACCTTATTACTGTCCCTTCACTGTCGACGGGTCAATTACCTTATTCTCCCATCCTAACAGCACTGTGGATATGCCTACAACACATGGACTGCAGCAATTCAAGAAGGTGGCCCACCACCACCTTCTCAAGGGCAGTTAGGGATGGGAAATAAATTCTGTCCTTGCCAGCGATGCCCACATCCCAAAATGGAATAAAAAGAAAACCTGTATCTATTTCTCAATAATCTGTAAAAAAAAAAAAATCCCCTCCTATTTGGGAAATAGCCACTGTGTTCCATTTGTCGTCATTGACTGCCAAGTCTAATTCTGTGGTTATTTATTAAAATGTACCATCAATATTATTTAATCTAAACATTGACAACTTAACATCAACAACTTCTTTCCACTCGGTGAACTTTATTTAGAAGGGATCATTTTTCTCTCATTGGGTCTAGAATTGAGAACTTTGCTTATTTGGAATGCCTGTCAGGAATTCAGACACACATTACACCTGAATTATTGCTCAAAAAGCATGCACAGAGCATGTCTGCATTTTTCAATATGTGATTTCAGCAGGTAGGATTCCCCTATGGGAATGAAAAGTTGAAAAAGCATGCTTTAGTGCTATGATTCAACAATGCAGGTATTTTGTTTACCTTAATGCTAGTGCCTGTGTGTCATGATATACCCACTGCATCACACAGTCTCTTTTTGAGCATTTGCAAATTGTTATTTAATTAATCTATAGTTGTTTAACTCCATAGAACAGAGTGTAAATTAGTTGGAATTTTGCACTGAAATTTATTTGACTCTGGTTTAACTTCCTCTGCACTACTTTTAGTGGACTAGAAAATGCACTTACTTTAACTTTCTGCCTGTGTTAATTTAACACAGTGATTTCCTTGTTTATTTTAAATAGATTGACTTGATTAAAATAATGAACAGAGGAATCTCACTAATACATGTCAATAAATGTTAAAGATAGTGCAGGGAGCTTTTACCACTAAGTTTCTCAAGAAGGCTGCATGGGTAGATAGTGTGAGAAACTGTGGGCTGATTCTTCGGATCTCACCAGGGACATGAATGGACACAGATGGGACCCAAAAATATCAGCGCCAGCTGGGGTGTTTGGAGAAGCCATTCCTGAAGCCGGCAATGTTCATTGCTGCAGGGGAAGGCGAAACAGTGATCCTGTGTGCCTCCCAATTAAAGCCAATTAAATTTCTTAAAGAGCTCATTATTGGCTCACTAAACAGTGAGACGAAAATTTTCAGGAGGGTACACAGGTTGCACATGTTGGCTAGGCTTAACCAGCTGAAAGGAGATGGGTACAGTCTGGGGAGTCTTTTATGGCCAGCCTAGGGAATTATCTTGACCCCATAAGAAGATCAGCAATGCACAGAGACATAATCTTTGGGAAAGAAGTGCCCTTGGTTCTCTGCGTGTGGTGTGAGAGAGGGCAGTCAGTGCTCAGGCATTGAACAGGATTATCACCGCCCTGGCACTGCGGGGGAAGAAGAGCAGGGGGCAAAGCTGCCAATCAGAATAGGATGCCCACCAGTTCCTTAGGATGGCTGTAGCTGTCAATGGGGGCATAAATCTCAGATTTTGGGCCCTAATGATGATGAAGGCCAACCCCCAGGAGGAACGGGAGAGGAAAGCTAGGCAGGAAGGAAATGGAGGCTATACCCTCAATACAGGATCTACTACCAAAGATAGAGCTACCTCGAGATGAGCAAGACCTAGTGACACAGGGGACTGTGACTCTCTAGGCAGGTGGTCACACTTGTGACCTCATTGCCAAAGACCTCGCACCACAAACCTCACACCACTGGTCATCATGCCTTGCCAATAGCCGTCAAAGTTACTGCGGCCTTGAATTTCTTCACTTCAGACTCCTTCCAAGGATCTACTACAGATTTTAGTGGATCTTGCAAACAGCTTCAAACCATTGTATGTCTGACGTCATTGGTATCCTATTTTCCAAAGGGGCACAGTACGTTCATTTCACAACAGATATGACCCAGCAGAAACAGAGGGCAGTGGGTTTCAGTGCCATCACTGGATTCCTCCAGGTGCAGGGCATCATCGATTGGCCTGTCACTGGATGCGTTGACAATCAATTGATTCAGCAACAGGAAGGGCAGCCACTACAACATTCAACTGGTCTGTGATCACAACAAGAACTTCCTGCATTTGTGTGCCCATTTTCCTGGCAGCAGCCATGACTCCTTCATCATCTGCCAGTCTACACTGCCTCAGACCTTCACTCCAACCTTCAACATCCATGGATGGATCCTAGGGGACAAGGGATATCCCTTGAAGAGATGGCCACTGGCCCTTCGGCAGGAACCCCAGACATGGGCCCAGTGGCAATGGAATCATTCAGCAGACCCTAGGGCTTCTGAGGATGTGATTGTGGTGCCTGGACCACTTGGGTGGCGCTCTCCAGTACTCTCCTGTAATGGTCTCAGTCATTGTGGTGGTTTGCTGCGTTCTCCATAACATTGCCCTCCAGGGAGCTGTAGACATTGAGGATATATGAGATAGCTCAACTGGGGAGGAGCAGGAGAGAGGAAGAGGAAATGGAGATGGTGGTAAATGACACTGAACAGATAGGTGCCCCTGTTGCACAAATAGGTGGCTGGGCACACCTCTGGACTAAAGGGCTGAGAGGATGCCATAAATATCAGGGATTCAGGAAAGTTTCACCTGAGCCCCTCTGACTCAGTTGAGGGGCCTGGAATGGAGGGGAGTCTGATACATCAACACAAGATGCAGTCTGGAGTATCTATCACTTACTGCCAGTGAAGGAAGCACATCTACACTGAGTCTTTGTCCTCACTGTGGAGGATCCCATTAGCTTTTTCACCACCTCATACCACCTTTCCTAACACAGCATCAATAAAAGGAATCCCAGACATGTGGCTTAAAGTGTCAACATTTATACAACGTAAAGGGAGGAAAAAATAATGACAGCAAGAACATACCTCAGTGACCCACTCAGTGCTCTGTGCAATGAGGTGGCATGCACTCTCAGCCACTCCTATGCTGTGCTCCTCTTGTGGGCTCAGAGGAGCTGGAGGCAGCCTTCCCACTTGTCTCAGTTTACGGCAACTGAGCATGTGGCACTCGCCTCATCATAGAGATGCCTCTGGGGGCATCTCCAGAGGCTGCTATACCTGTAGCATTGCAGGGGCAACCTCCTTACTTGGCCCAGCTACACAGATGGTCCCTCAGTCAGAGGAACAAAGAAGGCTGGGGATGAACAGGATGCCCCATGTATACAGGCAGTGTCAATCTCAACCCCTGCTGTGCACTCCAGATGCCTGGAGGAAGACACCAGCTAGAGCACAGCTAGCATCCCCACCAAGGACCTCTGCATCACCAGCACCACTGATTGGTTCACGCTACACAGCACATCATGCATCCTATGAAAGTCAGTGCATTCTGATTGAAATCACGCATGGCTCTCCATGAGATTGGCCACCCCCTCATTGGAGGAGCTCATGCACTCAAACCCTGAGCCAATGTGGTGCACGAGCTGGATGGATTCTTCCATCTTCAACCCAAGACACTTCGCTGTTTCAGGAAACTCTGATATGCAGGAGCACATCTCCTGTTGCTGTTCAAGGTAGACTCTTTTCACTTGTGGTTCCTGAGACCCTGTATCCGTGTCTAGCTGAACAGGGCCGTGTCTGCCTTCCCTCCTCCAAGAGGAAATTACACACAGAACACTGTGCCACCATATCTACACACACATATGCAAGGACTCAGCAAGATGAGAGTATTTCTGATGACAGTGCACTAGTAAGATCTGATAATGCTTCTTCACCTCCTTCTTG
This sequence comes from Carcharodon carcharias, assembly GCF_017639515.1. NCBI lineage: Eukaryota > Metazoa > Chordata > Chondrichthyes > Lamniformes > Lamnidae > Carcharodon > Carcharodon carcharias. The sequence continues at coordinate 161,188,847 of NC_054469.1, read as the reverse complement.
CTCCTCTGGGCCTGCAGAGGAAGAGAAGGGGGTGCTCTGGATTAAACATCTGCACTTGCAGTAGACACAAAAAGAGATGATGAGAGCTAGCCCAGGAAAGTAGAAGCCTGTGCTGAGACTACCCAATGCAATTCAGTGCACAGCACTCCATCAGATGGGGTGGAATCCAGTGCAGTCCGGAATGATCACATTGCTTCACCATGAGCTCCAGACATGCCAGGGCTGACTTCCTCTTCCGCTATCCTGGGTGTGTCCATGGCTTTCTCCTCCACTGGGGTAAAGTGCAGGAAAGATGGTACCCCTCCTTCTGTCTCAGCTTGCTTTCGAACATTATTTGCCTGCTTCTCCTGCAAGGACAAAAGAGAGCAAGATAAGGCACTGCAGTCTTCTGTATCCATTGTCATATGTCCCTATTCATTAGAAGGTACTCAACAGCACTCTTGGCGCTGAGCCATTCTGAAGGGTGAGTAAGTGCTCTAGGCACGCATCCATCCCAAGTACAGGAGCAGTGTGCCATGAGGCTCCTCAGCTGATGTGCCTGCTGGAAGGTGAATAACCAGACCCTATCCTGAGGGTTGGGGGTTGTGCTCACCTTGCCAGAGCCTATCAGGTCATTAAACCTCTTCTGACACAGGATTTATGTCCATCTGACCATCTCCCTCACAGCCTCAACCATAACATTCAGATCCATGTCCATGCCCTGGGTGCCAGCTCTGCCCCAGGTGACAGGCCTCCAGCTATCCGGTGACATGTGATTCAACCCCAGTCCTGTCCAATGTTCTGACACTCCTTCTGTCAAAAGCAGCTTCAGTAATGATAGTCAGGATTAGTTTAAATCAGACCTGCACTCCCTCTGACCTGCCTGTGTTCCTGCCCCGTGGCCTCTAGTAGGACAGCGTTTCCACAGCAATTAAGGGCTCCCCCCTCCGACCAATCACAGGGGATGCGTTCATGACCTGGAAACAGTCCTGACTCCTATTTTCCTGTTTCCCACTCCCAACGCAAAAATTCTGCCCTGAGTTGCTCATTCTGTTCTCACAAAGTCTGAGGAATTAATTTATATGGTGCTGTTTCATGAAGATAATTGCATTTACTCAGCATATGCATTGTGTTATAATTGACTTAAGAGTACCTGGCTCTAACATTGGGTGCCAAAAGTGTTTGAATTTCCAGCATTGACTCACTCACATTGATGGCATATGATTCATAGGCCAGGATTTTCCATGCGTTGGGCAGGCTCAGCTGGAGCGGACGCTGGCAGTCGCAGACCCAACTACTGCCTGAGCTTGGCTCGGCACCACGGTTTCATGTGGGCGGGCCATATAATCAGTATTAGCTTTAGGAAACCTCATCCCGCTCGTGGATGAGGTTTCCTAAAAAGTGTAAAGGCCAACCGTTAGGTTGGACAGGCAGCATAAATTTGGAATTAATTAGTACGTTAATGGCCTTAATAGGCCTTTCAGTTATCAGTGGGTGTGCAGCCGACTCTGGCGAGACAGCGTGATGACGTCAGGTTGTACATCCGACATCATCGCACGTCATTTTACGTTCTGGCATGTCAGGCCCACCCCTGCACACCAAATGTAAAATTCTGCAAACAGAAAAGTATATACATTATAGGGGTATAATAGGCAACATTGCAAAAATCATTGACAGTCTTTTTGGCAAATCTGTAAGGATTTCTTTGTAGTTCTTAAATGTATTTTAAAAGATCAGAAACTGAAACCCCAGGCATTGATGGTGATTAAATTGTTTAACGAGGATGAAAAATTATGATTGCTTTAAAATAATTGGGAAAGTGCAAAATTGGAAAATAGCTAATTGTAAAATAGGTCTTGCAACTTCAACCCAACTAGTCTTCAGTAATATCTGTAATCAGTGCCTCCTCTACAATCACAAACAGTGGATATAGCACATAAGTACTTATAATAATTTTTGAAGTCTGTATCTAACTACATTGTGGAGTTTTAACACTGAATGTGTAAGCTTAGAAATGCCAATACTGGAGAACTCTTCCACCAACATGTTTCTGAATGTGGGTTTAATTATTCATGTGGCATAAGTATTCAGATCACCATTTTCTGATTTTTTTTAGGCCATAGTCCCACACAACTTTAAGTCCATCCATTGCCACCAAATTTGATGCAACTGCCCTATTTTGCCACTTTGCTGCATTTTGCAGTGACATTAATGGTTAACTTGCAGCTCTCTGTCGACAACTGAATGTTCAACTACGGCATGTTGGAAGAACTTATGATGTAAACTATTTAGATTAGTTTGTGATTATTTGAACTATGACGTTTTGCTGTAGCCACTCATGCTAAGATTCAAATAGTTACAAGTTTGGAACGCAGCTCAGGTGAGGTAAGCAGAACACAAGTAACAAACTCTGAGGAAAAACTATGCAGTCTTCATAAGTGGAATTGATAATTGCTGCTAGGTAACATTACCTTGGCATCTTTCCTCAAGTCTGCCATCTTCTTCCAAATCTGCAGCCAGGCCCTCTGGGTTACAGAATACAAACACCTTGTCAGCTGCCTTTCCAGGTGATTCAGGTGATTCCTCTCCAGGTAGGGTGCTCTTGAGTGTCAACAAGAACAAGCCTCTTTTACCTCAGCGCATGCACCACCACTTGAAAAAGTCACCCACAAGCTTTTTAATGAGCCACCCCCAAGTGAAAATTGGTGCGAATCTTTCTGTCACTTCTCTTCACCTTCATGTGAGTAGCAGCTGATGAAGATAACTCATCGGTTTTAATTTAGTTTTTATTTCTTTATTCAATATATTTAAATATCAGTCAACAGAGGAAATTGCAAATATGAGCTTTGCTGCAGACTCCTTAACAGCGCTTTTGCAACCTTCAAAGGTTGCCCTTTAAGGAAATTTTACCAGAAAAGTAGATTCTGGGGTAGATTTCTAACGTGACCTTCTGGACGGTAAACTCACAGAGCAGATCACCCACTAGATTTTTATTCCCTTGATTCATTTGAATCCACAGTCATCGCTCCATCCCTCCCCTGCATCCACTACAGGTCAGCCTACCCGTCACTCTTTCAGACTCCTCTGCTGGCTTTGCTCCACGAATGGGCATTCTATCAATCAGTGAGCTGGCTGTTATCACCAGAAATGCACAGACAGCTTTCCCCTCAAGTTTTAAATGACGTTTAAGGTCAGAATAGATTGGGCTTCTTGCTGCTGACATTACAATTGCTTCAGCCACTTTTTGCCAATGTGTGCTACAAATCAAAATTCTACTGACTTTAGGGGTTGTTGATGGGCTGAAAGGAGTACCATCTTTACAAGGTTTCTTTTCATGGTGAGGATGCTCTTTAAGCATGCGAAAGTTGCTTTCTTCCTATCATTTCAGTGAACAGAATACTGACCCATTTTATTTTGTGTTTTCTTCATCTGATATAGGGTCGAATTTGCAGAAAAGTAGGGAAGACAAAGAAAGCCTTCACTCGTAAAGAAGCTGAAGCAACATTTAAAAGTTTGGTGAAGACACATGAGAAATATGGCTGGGTAACTCCACCTGTATCCGATGGTTGAACCATAGAGATCCCAGCATTTTCAACCCCAAAAACACTTTCACCTCCTCCGTGCTGTGTATGATCCATTCTTTCTATTTCAGCTTCAGTTAGACATGGCAATACTAAGGAGACATTTACGTTATTTATGAGGAGAGATGTTTACGGATAAATGCCTAAAGGGATTTTTTTGGGGGGGATCTATTTTGTCGCTGGAATTGAGTTCATCTGAATTTGGTTGTGCTTCATTGTGTTTGCATCATTTGCCCATCCTACTACACTTTAGTATGCTTCGCTCCATGCTAATGAACAAATGGCATCATATGTTCCATTCATTGCCATTCCACTAATTTAAATTTAATTGAAGCAGTTAATATTTAATACCCAGGTGGCAAGCATAAGTTGACATTTTGCTGTGCTGTTTTTCACAGGTCAATGGTCAATGCAACTTGAAAATTGTAATTTCTGTGGAGCTGTGCTCTATTGTGGCTAAAATTAAAATTCTACATGTCATGTAGCTGGTTATTGATCACTGAAAATGAACTGTTCTAACTTCAAGTCCATTGAGGCAAAAATAGGAGGGTTAATGTGCTTCAGTATCATTATTGATTGGCGTTACTGTACATTATTTATGAAAACAGTCTTTAGCAGGGGAGTCACCTCTGGCATTCAAACCAACATCTCACAGGGTTAATGTGCCTATGTGGTAAATAATGTCAGGGTTAATAGTAGAATTGTACATCAAATGTGTGTGGAACTAAGGAAAGCAACATGCTCATGATAGATTGTAGAGGAGTAGTTTTAAGACACTGCAGTGATACATTTCAAAATCCTGCAACAAATAAATGTCTTAAATGATTCAGATGTTTCAATTCCTACTGTATCTGCATGTTTAAGGAATCAGTGGTTGCTAGTTTGCTGAAAGAATGTTGCTGTCATTCGTTCTGTGTCAAGAGCTATTACATTTGTAAAGTGGTAATGACATTTGTGTTTTTTTTGTTTAATTTATTTGTGATTTGCCAAATGCATAACCTTTTGAGCATGTGACGGGCATTCTAACCGAAGGGAAAAAACTTAAGGAACCAAGTTTGTCAAAAGTGTCTGAATGGGATCAATTGCACTTATGCTGGTATCTCCATATAGTTCTTTAGTGACCAAGTATTTGGGCGGGGGAGGGGGTGGGTGGGTGGGGGGGCATGTAAAAGGCAAAGAAAGACAAAAGAATGGAAGAAAATATCATATTGGACAGAAAATAAATGCTCTTTTTAACCTGCTCTTCGTTGTAATTAATTTTTGGCCCTGGGAACTTGTTATTTTTGCACGCATTCTGAATCATAGAGTAGGGGCATATTATATGATGACTCTTTTTACACATAAAATATTTTTTCAATATTCATGCAGAGCACAGGAACCAAATATGCATTATATGGGCAGGATCTTCCGGTTGGCAAGCGGGGGTGGGGCCCACTTGCCTACAGGTAAAATGGCGTGGGATGACATCGGGTAGAACTCCTGACATCACCCTGCGTCATTTCCATTTTCAGGTCGGCAGGGACGCAGCCGAGTCAGCTGCGCGCCTGCTGACCTGTCAACGGCTCATTGAGACCATTGAAAAAATTAATTAAGGTCATTAATGGACCTGCCCGTCCAACCTTAAGGTTGGCGGGCAGGCCCGTCCAACCTTAAGGTTGGCGGGCAGGCCTGGAACCCTGGCAGGCTTCGGAAAAAGCATGAAACCTTATGGCTGGGATGAGGTTTCACGAGGGTATTTACATTTTTATTCAAGGTTTTAATAAAAGTTATGGATATGTCCCAATTCATGTGACAGTATCACATAAGGGAACGTGTCAGAGAAATTTTTTTATTATTTGGTTTAAATCGGAGCCGATCTCCCTGAGGCAGCATTTAGCACTCCTGGTTGAGAGGATCACCCCACCCCCCCACCCCGCCTGCACAGGGAGCGTATAGCACTTCCCAGCAGACGTCACGCTGGGCAGGCCTTGATTGGCCCATCCATGTAAAATGGCAGCGGCCGATTGGAGGCACGCCCGCCCATGCCTGTTCCCACGCTTCCCCCCAAATGGGGGGAAGATCTTTCAAGTAGAATGGGCACAGCACAGATGGAGGCCATTCAGTCCATCATTTCCATGCCAGCTCTGCAAGAGCTGCTCTGCTACTTGCACTCCACCCCCCTTTCTCCATAGCCCAGCAACTTTATTCTCTTCACGTGCTTATCCAATTCCTTTTTGAAAGTAAGAATTGAACTTGTTGACAACACTCTCAGGCCGTACTTTCCAGATCCTTACCACTTAATTACTTAAAAATTTTCCTCATGTCGCTATTGCTTCTATTTCCAGTCAACTTAAATCGGTGTCCTCTGGTTCTCAATACTTACACCAATGGGACTAATTTTTCCCTATCTTCCCTGTATATACCCCTCAAAATTTTGAACACCTCCATCAAATTTCCTGTCAACCTTTTCATCAATCTATCCTCATAACAGAAGTCTCTCATCCCTGGAATCATTCCCATAAACCTTTCCTGCACCGTCTCTAATGTCTTCACATCCTTTCTAAAGTGTGGTGCCCTGAATTGGATGCAATATTCCAGCTGAGGCTGAACCAGTGTTTTATAAAGGTTCATCAACTTCCTTACTTTTGTACTCTATGCCTCTATCTTTACACCCCGAGATTCCATATGCCCTTTCTAACCACTTTTTCAACTTTTCCTGCTACCTTCAATGACTTATTCACATATAATCCAGGCCTCTGTTCTTGCACTCCCTTTATAATCGTAGGCTTTGGGTAATGCAATCCCTTTTTTATTCCTATCAAAATGTATCACTTCATACTTCTCTACATTAAATTTCATTAGCTATGTGTCCACCTATTCCACCACACTGCCAGTGTTCTCTTGAAGGCTATCACTATGCCCTTCATAGATCGTAATACTTCCAAGTTTTGTGTCATCTGAAAATTTGCCCTGTTCAGCAAAACCTAGGTCATTAACATGTATCAACAAAAGCAGTGGTGGTAGTACCAACCCCTGGGAACTCCACTGTATACCTTCCTCCAGTCTTCCTTCACCTCCTTTCTTATACCTGATGGTCTGCAATGTATTCCTAAAAAGTAATAATTCTCTTTTTCCCCCTAAATTCTAACAAAATAGACTCAGCTTTTGGCATCATCCGTCATATCATCTATGATCGGGTGATGAAATGACATCTCCCTTTTCTAATTCATCCATCTAAATGTTTTGTAATAACAACAACATGCATTTATATAGCACTTTTAATGAGCTGTAAAAACCCCAGAACAACAGTGCAAACATTGTCTACTGCATCTTTCCGTGTTTCCACAGCATTTCCACAGCAGGAGAATCCCAATGGAAATTCAATGCTAATTTCTGAATGAAATTGTCTTCTACAGGCCGCTCCAGACAAACTAATGGGGAATAATCTGTCACTATATCCTTATGTAATGTCCCTTCATCTTCCATATTGCAGCCAGTGCACACAAAGGGGGTATTAGCTCTTCAGATCAGACACAGTGACATAAATACATTGCAAAAATCTTCACAATGCTAATAAGACTCCAGCAGTTATTTTCTGCACCATGTTATAATATTCCCAATGACACTGCATGAACTCGAGGATAATATTGATTAAAAGTATGATACTACAGCCTTTCCGAAGCAAATTGTTGTGAATTACGCATTTGGAATTAAAACCCAGTTGAGCTATGGGTTACTGGACCTTTCTGCTGTCACCTCAGTGGATTCGCTTGTGAGCAGCAGTTATGAGGAAACTCAAAATCCTGCCTAGATTAGAGTCTGGGGATAGCGAGTAGCAATAGGATGTTCAGGAGATAGCATGCTGGCTGACAGACTGACACATTGGGATAATTGATCATATAATAAATATCCCCTGCATCTGCAGCCAATAGTTTTGGGCCTTGGACCAAAGAAAATGTGGAGGTTTCTGCTATCCCCACTCAAGTCAGATTGCCTATTTGCCTATAGGCAATGCTGTGTTATGTCATAAGGTTCATTTTAATTTAGACATTACCAGACTACATTATCAATTTCCACAAAGATACACTCAGCTCGCAGAAGGAACATTGGACTAGAAACTGATTTGTGCCCAACTTGAGGCTTGAACTCAACAACAACCATGTAGCACTGTGGAGAAACTGATGAGTAAAATGGTTCCTTTTGTGCCATCAGGATAGCATCAGTGGGCTGGCATTGTCAGTCACACCCCAGGGGGCAGTGCACCAGTTGAAAAAATGTGTTCAGTGAGACCCAGGGTGGGGAAGAGATCAGGAGGGCTGGGTGGCCAGTGGTCAGCAGGAGCCCATAGTTTTGATGTGGACCAAGAAGGAGAGTTCCTGCTCTGCCTGGTGTCACATTAAGGAAAGTAAAAACATTTTTTGCCTTCCTCTTACTGGCAGCATCTATCAGTCACTTCAAAGACTGTGAAAGCACTCTCAGCAGCACAATCAGTTGCTAACAATTCTGTGAAGTGGCCAAAGTGGGGTCTGGAGCTGAAATTCCAGTTTAGCCTGCGTTTAGTGCAAGATACCATCTTGGTAAAGGAGTCAAAACCTGCGCAAGGAACAACCGCCAAGAGACGCGACTGATTGCCACTTAAAATGCCTGCCAACGGTCAATAAAGAGCATTTTGATGGCTCACATGTGAACATATGAATTACGAGCGGGAGTAGGTCATTCAGCCCCTGTAGTCTGCTCTGCCATATGATAAGATCATGGCTGACCTGATTGTGGCTTATACTTACCTGTCTACCTCCGATACACTTTGACTCCCTTGTCAGTCAACAATCTATCTAGCTCGGCTTTAAAAATATTCAATGACCCTGCCTCCACTGCTCTTTAAGGAAGAGAATTCCACATTTTAATGATCCTCTGAGAGAAAAAAAATGTCTCCTCATCTCCACCATAAATGGGAGACTGCTTATTTTTAAACAGTGTCCCCTAGTTCTAATCTCTCCTACAAGAGGAAACATCCTTTCAGCATCCATCCTGTCAAGTCCCCTCAGGATCTTACATGTTCCAATAAGATCACCTCACATTCTTCTAAATTCCAATGGTTGCAGGACCAGCCTGTCCAACCTTTTATAATAAGACAACCCCCTTCATCCTAGGAATCAATTGAGTGAACCTTCTCTGCACTGATCCTAATGCATTTATTTTCTTTTACGCTGGAATGTATCTTTGCTGAACGTTATGAAAAAGCTCCTTAAATGTCTGTCACTGTGTCACTTCTGACCTATCTCTTAACCTAATTTCACAGTTCACTTTAGCCAGCTCTGTCTTCATATCCTTATAATTGCCTTTATTTAAGTTTAAAACATCAGTCTTAGACCGATTCTTTTCTCCTTCAAACTGAAAGTGAAATTCAATCATGTTATGATCACTGTTACCTTGGGGTACCTTTACTATGAGGTCATTAATGAATCCTGTCTGATTGTACATTACCCAATCTAGAATAGCCTGTTCTCTGTTTGGTTCTAAGATATACTGCTCTCAGAAACTGTCCCGAAAACCCTCTATAAACTCATTATCCAGGCTACCTTCGCTAATCTGATTCTTCCAATCCATATGTAGATTAAAATCATCCTTGATTGTTGCTGTACATTTCTCATAAGCCCCCATTATTTCTTCCTCCATACCCTGTCCTAAAGTATGGGTTCTCTTAAGGGACCTATAAACTACTTCCACAAGGGACTTCTTACCTTTGTTTTCCTTATTTCTACCCAAGCTGATTCTACATCTTGAATTTTAGAACTAAGGTCATCTCTCACTATTGTATAATGTCACCTTTAATTAACAGAGCTTTTCTTGGCTTCCTGTCCTTCCAAAATGCCGTGTATCTTTCAATATTCGGATCTCAATCTTTGTCATCTTGCAGCCATGTCTCTGTAATGATCATCAGGTCATACACATTTGTTTCTATTTGAGCTGACAATTAATCTGTTTTGTTACGAATGCTATGTACGTTCAAATGCAGAGCCTTAAGTTCTGTCTTTTTACTATTTTTGCAATCTCTAACCTTATCTGCTGGTGCATGCTTAAGTTTACACAATCTGTTCCTTCCTGCCACACTCTGATTATCATTACCCTTATTGCTACCTTGCTCTCTTGCCTTGTCCTCTCCCTGTAATTTATTGCATCTTGCCTCACTTGATCCGTCACTCTCACTATTTTTTTAAAACCCTCTCTACCACCCTAGTTATACAACTCACCAGAACAATGGTCTCAGCACAGTTCAGATGAACACCGTCCCAATATCCTCAGTACTAGTGCCAGTGCCCCATGAATTGAAACCCATTTCTCATGCACCAATCTTCGAGCCACGCATTCAATTCTCTAATCTTATGTTTCCTTCACCAATTTGCTTCTGGCTCAGGGAGTAATCCAGAGTTTATTATCTTTGAGGTTCTGTGTCTTACTTTTGCCCCTAGCTGCTCATGTTCCCCAAGAATAACCTCTATCCTAGTCCTATCTATGTCACTGGTACCTACGTAGGCCATTTCAGTTGGATCCTTCCCCTCCCACTGCAAGTTCCTCTCCAGCCGAGAGCAGATGTCCCAAACCTGGGTACCAGGCAGACAACGCAGCCTTCTGGACTCTCACTTTTGGCATCAGAGAACTGTGTCTATCCCCCTGGCTATACTATCCTCTACTACCACGATATTCCTATTTTTTATTCATTCACGGGATGTGGGCTTCACTGGCTGGGCAGCATTTTTTGCCCATCCCCAGTTGCCCTTGAGAAGGTGGTGATGAGCTGCCTTCTTGAACCAATGCAGTCCATGTTCATTCGTACCACACTCAGATTATTAATCTACACTCTCATGATGAACCTTTAACAAAACAGATGAATTGACAGTGTAAGTAGAAATAAATGTGTATATCTGATAGCCATTACAGAGACATAGCTGCAATATGACAAAGACTGGAACCTGAATATTCAAGTGCACATGACATTTAAGAAAGAGAAGGAAATAGGAAAAAGTGGAGGGGTAGCTCTGTTAATTAAGGATGACATTGGTACAATAGTGAATGATGACCTTAGTTCTGGCGATCAAGATTAGGCATCAGTTTAGGTAGAGATGAAAAATAGTAAAGGTAAGAAATCATTTGTAGGAGTGGTTCATAAGCCCCCTGACAGTAACCACATGGGGGACTGGGTAAATAGGAAGAAATAATTGGACCTTGTGAGAAAGCTGTGGCGATAATCATGGGCGATTTCAATCAACATATAGATTGGATGAATCAGATTGGCAAAGGTAGCCTGGATGATGAGTTCATTGAGTAGCTTTAGGACAGTTTTTTAGACCAGCATATTCTAGAGCCAACCAGAGAGCAGGCTATTCTAGATCCAGTAATGTGCAATGAGACAGAATGAATTAATGACCTCATTTTGAAGGCAGCCCTAGATAGAAGTGATCACAATATGATTGAAATTCACATTCAAGATTGATGGAGAGAGGAGTGGATCTAAGATTAGTGATGTAAACTTAAATGAAGGCAATTTTGAGGGCATGATGACAGAGCTGGCTAAAGTGAACTGGGAAATTTGGTTAAGAGATAAGTCTATAGAGATGCAGTGGCAGAAATTTAAGGAGATATTTCAGAATGCTCAGAAAAGATACTTTCCAGTGAGAAAAACTCTAAGGGAAGGAAGTAGCAGCTGTGGCTAAATAAGGGAGTGAAATTGAAAGAAAAAGTGTACAATTCTGCAAAGATTAGTGGCAGGTCAGAAGACTGGACAGTATATAAAGAACAGCAAAGAATGGCTAAAAGATTAATAAGGAGGGGGAAATTATAATGCAAGAGAAAACTAGCTAGAAATATAAAAACAGATAGTAAGGTATTTAAAAAGGAAAAGGGTAAGTAAAGTGAGCATTGGCCCTCTCACAAGTGAGTCTGGGGCATTAATAATGGAAAATAAGGAAATGGTGGATGAATTGAACAGATATTTTGTGTCTGTCTTCACTATAGAGAATAGAAATAACATCCTAGAAAGAACTGTGAATCAGGAGGTGAAAGGGAGGGAGGACTTTAAAAGTTATAATCACCAGGAAAAGGGTACTGAGAAAACTATTAGAACTATAATCTGACAAGTCCCTCAGTCCTGATGGACTTCATCCTAGAGTTTTAAAAGAAGTGGCTGCTGAGATAGTGGATATATTGGTTTTAATTTTCCAAAATTCCCTAAATTCTGGAAAGGTTCCATCAGATTGGAAAATAGTGAATGTGGCTCCTCTATTCAAGAAAGGAGGGTGACGGTAAGCAGAAAGCTACAGGCTAGCTAGTTTAACATCTGTCATAGGGAAAATGATGGAATATATTATCAAGGAGGTTATAGCAGAGCACTTTGAAAATCTCAATGCAATCAGGCAGAGTCAACGTGGATTTCTGCGAAGGAAATCATGTTTGAATAATTTACTCGAATTCTTTGAGGAAGTAACAAGCAACATGGATAAAGGGGAACTTGTGGATGTGTTGTATTTGGATTTCCAGAAGGCATTTGACAAGGTGCCACGTCAAAGGTTATTATGCAAAACAATAGTTCATGGTGTAGGGGGTAATATGTTAATATGGATAGACAATTGGTTACTTACAGCAAACAGTGGGAGGCATAAATGGGCCATTTTTGGGTTGGCAAAATGTTATGAGTGGAGTGCCACAGGGATCATTGCTGGTACCTCAACTATTTATAAATTATATCAATGACTTGAATGAAGGGAACAAATGTATGGTTGCTAAATTTGCTGATGGCACAAAGATAGGTAGGAGAGTAAGTTGTGAAGAGGACATAAGGAGCCTGCAAATGGATATGGATAGATTAAGTGAGTGGGCAAAAATTTGGCAGATGGAGTATAATGTGGGCAAATGTGAACTTGTCCACTTTGGCAGGAAGAATAGAAAAGCAATATGTTATTTAAATGGAGAGAGATCGCAGAAGTTTGAGGTAGAGAGGGATTTGGGTGTCCTGGTAGTCTGCAGCTACAGCAAGTGATTAGGAAGGCAAATGGAATATTGTCATTTATTGTAAGGGAAATGGAATATAAAATAGGGTTGTTTTCCTACAGTTGTACAGGGCATTGGTAAGGCCACACCTAGAGTACTGTGCACAGTTTAGGACCAAATTTTCCAGCCTCCCCATGGTGGGTTCCCCAAGGCGAGTCTGGCGAGCCATCGAAATCTCCATTCACATCAGAAGGACAGGAAGATCCCACCAGCATGAGGGGCTGGAAAATTTCAGCTTAGGTCTCCTTATTTAAGAAAGGATATAAATGCTTTAGAAGCAGTTCAGAGAAGGTTCACTCGACTGATACCTGGGATGGGGAGGGGTTATCTTACGAGCAAAGGCTGGACATGCTGGGCCTGTATCAGTTGAAGTTTAGGAAAATGGGAGGTGACATTATAGAAACATATAAGATCCTGACGGGACTTGACAGGGTAGATGCTGAAAGAACGTTTCCCCTTGTGGGAGAGACTAGACTAAGAGACACAGTTTAAAAATAAGAGGTCTCCCACTTAAGACGGAGATGAAGAGAATCTTTTTCTCTGAGAGGGTTCTGAGTCTTTGGGACTCTATTCCCCAAAGAGCAGTGGAGGCAGGAGGATCATTGAATATTTTTAAGGCAGAGGTTGATAGATTCTTGATGAAGAAGGAAGTCAAAGGTTACAGGGGGGTGGAAATGTGGATTAAGGCTGTAATCAGATCAGCCATGATCTTATGGAACGGAATATCAGGCTGGACTGACTGAATGGCTTACTTCTGCTCCTAATTCTCATGTTCGTATGTAACTACCCCCACTTGAATGGCTTCCTGCACCACTGTGCCATGGTCAGTTTGCTCATTCCCCCTGCAGCACCTGCTTTCATTCATACAAGCTGCAAGAACCCCAAAAATGTTGGACAATTGCAAAGGCTGAGGCTCCTCCACTTCTACCTTCTGGGTCCCCTTACCTGCCTCACTCACTGTCACACCCTCCTGTCCCTGACCATGGACCAAATCAGAAGACCCTATCCTAAGTGATGTGACTGCCTCCTGGAACAAAGTATCCAGCTAACTTTCTCCCTCCCTGATGCATTGTAATGAACGAAGCTCAGATTCTAGCTCATTAACTCTGAGCTGAAGTTTCTCTAGCTGTAGACACTTACTGCAAATGTGTTTGCCTTAGATCACACTGGTTTTCACAAGTACCCACATACAGAGGCTTCAACACATCACCTGCGCTGCCATCTTTGTAGTGTTTCAATTAATTAATTATTCTACTAATTAAATTTTAATTAACATCTCTAGTTCTGCCTGTGCTTATATTTTTATTATTTCAATTAATGTTCTTCTCACCCTGACTGAAATTCCCTAGCTTAGATAAAATAAATAGGAAATACTCATGAGCTACTTACCTGTTTCCATGTAATGTTGCACCTTGATTTTTCTTTCTGAATGCGAGCTCTCTGAACCTACAGACTGTCCACGGGTTACGGCTAATCCAGGTCCATGCCCAATGTCTCCCAAAGTGAAGCCTCATTCTCTCCGCCACTCTTTAAGCCTGACTCTGCTCTTGCTCCTTCCTGAAGTGACAAGTCACATTTATCCTCATCCCCTCTTCTAACAGCAACCGGTTGATTCTAGATTTCAAAGGTATCTCACTATAAAGGTATACTCACTTTGTCATGTTCATTGCTGCTGGACCTACAAAGAGGACCTTTAAAACACATCAGAAAGCTTTCCGGAGCATTTTGCCAACATTCTAGCTACATTTATTTTGCAGTTCTCTGAGGACTTCACCCAAAACAAGCAAGTGCTCTGTCAATCCACCTTATTGGACACCTTATAGGAGCCATCCATGGAAAGGGAGTGCTTGGTCATTGACATCTTGCTAGGTGCCTCTTTGATCTGGATGAGGAATGGGGGGAGAACATAAGGACAGGCAGAGCAACACTAATTACTACAGGGTATAGAGGGACAGGAGGGCAGAATGTCATTCCTTCCCACTGCGGTAAAGGACATCTGTCCTCTTATGGACCTCCTCCATCATGACCTCTAGTGCCACATCTGGGAATGTGTGCACTCTCTCACTGGGTCTCTGCAATGTTCCATTGTGCGCTAGCCAGCACACACTTCACTTTCATTAGAAGTGGGTGCATGGAGGCTACATATACTGCTTCACAAAAATTGAGTCTAATCAACACTTGATTGCTTGTCTTGCACCTCCAGGCACATTCAAATTATGGCAATCAACAATTAGGACTAAAATTGTGTGCTCAGTTCAGGTTTTCAAACAGACTTGTCCTATAGGCACAGCACCTGGTTAGCAGCTGTTTTCAACCTTTGACCAAAATGACCTCCCTTTTTTGGCTGCTGTCCGTCTGAGAAAATTGGCAGCAAAACACACAGCACCTGATAGCCTCAGTCAAAATCCAATATCGGAAAATAGTGTTATGGCTCAGATTTGCTTGTGCAAGAGGTCTAATGCCTGGTCCAGGAAGGTGCACTGAAAAATTACAGGCCCCCCTGCCCAATATGATGTCCAGTGCGTGGAAAGAAAGATTTGCATTTATACAGTCGTTCACGAGGTCCCCAAGAACTTTTGAATTGTAGTCACCGTTATAATATAGAAATTGTGACAGCCCAATTTAGGTGTAAAGGTCCACAAAAAGCAGTGTGAAAATGACCAGATAGTGTGTTTTAGTGATGCATGTTCAGGAATAAATGTTGGCCAGGACACCAGAGAGACTTTCCAATTATGCCGTGGAATCTTTTCCATCCACCTGAAAGAAAGCAGAAGGGGCTTTGGTTTAACATTGCATCCGAAAGGCAGAACCTCAGACAGTGCAGCACTCCCTCAGTATTGCAGGGAGTAGTTCAATCTAGGTTTTGTACTCAAGTCTCTGGAGTGGTATATGAGCCCACAACCTACTGATTCAGAGAAGAGAGAGAGAGAATGCTCCCAACTGAGCCACAGCAGAGCCCGTGCAGAAGCTGCATGGCATATTGAAGAATGGGCACTGCACATTCCAATTTCTACGCCACAGAGTTAAATATCCAAGAAATGCAAAATGCCAGCTGTTTTTAGGTTCATGGAGAAATTTCTGTAAGATGGCTACATTATGTAATATGGTTACAAAATAATTCTCTGGTAAAAGGGCAGAATATTCCCATCTCTTACTGTCGTGTGATACACTGAACAGAATCCAAACCTCAATAGCAAAACATACCAGCAATTAAAAGATACAAAGCCAATCATCAAAACAAGAAAAAAATGCCTTTGACTGTGCTACAAAGCTACAAAAGAATCATAAGGATCAGACAACTTCATAAATTATTTGAAATTCACTCCTGCAGCCAACAAATGTTGCCTTAGCTCTTTGATTGTTTTATAGCACTGTGTCACATTCAGAATTGTCCATTATTCTATTGATAATGAATGTTCCAGAAGGGGATAAAGTGAACTCATGCTTTAATTAGGTTCAAGGCTCCCTTCTAGCAGCAAATAGAAGATCTTTCTTTACCATCTGATTAACATTTTGCAGCAATGATTGTTTGTTAGCCTTATCCTAGAAATGTTGGCTGATCTGAGATTATGAAGCTGATTTGACACCCAAGCAGTTGGAAAATCAGCATTGAAACTATAAGAATTATGCAGGGAAGTCATAACTTGTTCATTGGTAACTTGTTTTATCAGTGACCAGAGGACTATCAGTGAAGTTTTTATGAATAAGGAGTACAATTTGCATCTTGATATTATTGTTATATATAATGATAAAGCAGTCAGTTGACCATATGGTGCAGAATGACGCCAACAGGACATATTCAATCCCCGTGCTGGCTGCGGTACTTTATGGATCGCTGCCTCCTTGTCCTATCCCCATGCTTGATGTGCTTTGGCTATATATCAAGCTATATAACCAGTTGTCTCTGATGGAGAGAGATGCCTATTATCCTTCATGGACTATGATTAATTACCAATGATAAAGTGACCCGGTTGATTTTTATCTTTTGGGTGCATGCTCGCCAATATTCATTGCCAGCAGAAGGCTCAAGTAATTTAGAGGGTGTTATGGACTTGATTTTTGAGACAGGTTTCTCATTAGAAACATTGAGCTTTATTTACAGGCTTCAGCAGCAGTTACATGATTCCATCAAGCTCCACAACTAGAAGGAGAACTCCCTGAACTTATACCTGACTCATTCACATTGTCATGTGATACTATACAGCACAATAAGTCTTAAAGCTACAGTAACTACATCCATTAAAGCTACAAGTACTACATTCCTTCCCCTTTAAATTGTACAGATTGTATTTACAAGAACATCTACCTTCATGACATTCTAAATTTATACACGGGTCATGGAATTATACATTCAGTCTCTCAGGTGGTTTCTTGATCTGGTTGGAATGTCGTAGCTCCATGACTTTCGAACCTCTTACAGGATCTACTTTATCTGAAACCGCAGCAACATCAGGCACCTCTTTAGTCACAGGCAGTTCAGTGTCATCTACTCCGACAGAGACATCTGGTATGTCTAACCTTGTTGGAACAATTTCAAGAGGGACCACTGGTTCTACAATGGTTACAGATGGAACATCATTTTGTTGGGGCATCTCCCTTCTTTTCAAATGATCCACGTGTTTGTGGGTAATCCAGCCCTCCACTTCTACATAGTATGACAAGGGTCCGGTCACAGAAACTATAACACCAGGTAACCAACTCGATCCACCACTGAAGTTTCATATGCATATTGCTTCGCCAACAGCAAATTCTCGCTCACGACTGTGCAAATCATGAGTTGCTTTTTGATTCCCTTGTCTTTTCTCTACCTTCCCCTCCAAATTTGGAAGTACCAGGCTTACTCTCGTTCGAAGGCATCACTTCATAAATAACTTTGAAGGTGTTGAGCCAGTAGTAGTGTGGAGGATTGTTCTATAGTGAAACAGGAAATGTGAAAGCTTAGTCTCCACTGATGCTCCTGATAATTTTTCATCCCAGCTTTAAAAGCCTGTACCGGTCTCTCAGGTAATCCATTAGACAACAGGTGATATGGTGCCATCATTACGTGATTGATACCATTTAAGCTCACAAATCTTTGAAATTCAGCACTGATAAACACAGTATCATTGTCTGAGATGATTACTTCTGGTAATCCATGTATTGAAAAGCTTTGGCGTAACTTTTCTATAGTCATACCTGATGTTGATGACCTAACCTTGTAAACATCTAGCCATTTGGAATGTGCGTCAATTATTAGTAGGAACATGGTGCCTAGAAAAGGACCGACGTAATCCACAATGTAGTCTCACCCAGGGCCTACCAAACCATTTCCATGAGTGTAATGGGCCCACAACTGGTAACTTCTGTAGTTGTTGGCATTGTACACAGTGTTTAACCACCTTCTCGATATCACCATTCACGCCCAGCCAACTAAAGTAGCTTCATGCGATCATCTTCATTCTTGAGATTCCCGGATGTGCGCGGTGCAACTCTGCTAAGAGTGATTCCCTTCCTTGTGAAGGAACAACTACTTACGCACCCCATAACAGGATACCATCTTGACTGCTCAATTCATTCCTTCAAGTGAAGAATGGCTTCAATTCGACAAGGATTGGTTCCTGGGACCATCCTTTCAACCCTTGGTCTGTCACTCTAGACAGGACTGGATCACGATTCATCCATCTGCCTTGTGCAGACTGGCGAGGAATCTAGGAAATTCATCGCTAATATGATCTCTTGGGGAATTGGAGCATGTCCATTGCTCTCCTGCAAAGGAAGGTGACTTAGGGCATCAGCATTGGCTATATGCATCCCCGGTCTGTGCACAGAAGTGTATTCATATATAGATAAAATTAGAGCCCATCTTTGAAATTGCACAGAAGCTATGGGAGGGGTAGCTTCTTCCTCACTGAATAGGCCCAAGGGTGACTTGTGGTCAGACACTATCGTAAAGTGTCGGCCATGTACATTTTGATGGAATATTTTAACACTGAAAATAATCAATAATCCTTCTTTCTCGACTTGTGAATAGCCTTTCTTGATCCTGGAAAGGGTCTTGGGCATGTAGGCTATCGGCCTTTCTGAACTGTCGTCCATCTTGTGCGATAGTACCGCTCCCACACTATAGGGGGACGCGTCGCAGGTTAGTACCAGTTCCTTTGTCTGGTCATAGTGTACTAACAAGTTTGAAGAGTACAAGAGTTGTTTAACTTTTGTGCGGACTTCTTCATGGGGTGACTTCAAAACCCAACACTGATTTTTCTTTAATGAGTGTAGAGGGGCTAGGACTGTTGATAAGTTGGGTAGGAATTAACCATAATAATTAACCATACCAAGAATGACTTGAGTTCAGAGACATTCTTAGGCAAAGGTGCCTCCTTAATAGATTTAATTTTTTCTTCTATCAGGTGTAACCCTTGAGCATCCATCTGGTCATCTACATAAACAACTTTGCTTGCCTGAAAGGTACAATTTTCTTTTTTTAAGCACAACCCTGCTTCCAAAAATCGTTTAAAGGCTTCCTCCAAATTAGCCAAGTGTTCAGTTTCCATGAACCCCATTATTAGGACGTTGTCCAGGTAGACCACGACTTGAGGCAGTCCTTGTAGCAGCTCTCCATTGTCCTCTGGAAAATCACACAGACCGAAGAAATACCAAAGGGCATGCACATATATTGATATAACCCTTTGTGGGCATTTATGGTCACAAACTCTCTGGAGGTATCATCCAGTTCGAGCTGCTGATACATGTGACTCATATCTAGTTTAGAATAAGTTCTTCCTCCTGCTAATTCAGCATAGACATCCTCAATCTTGGGGATAGGGTACTTGTGCAACTTGGCAGCTTTGTTTACTGTTAACGTATAGTCTCCACAGATGCAGATGGTCTGATCCGGTTTTAAGACAGGGACTATAGGTGCTGCCCACTCTGAGAATTGAACTGGCTGTATGACCCCCCCAGCCGCTCTAAAAGGATCAATTCGGTGTCAACCTTCTCCCTCGGAGCATATGGCACCGGCCTTGCTTTAAAGGAATGAGGAGTTGCTTCCGAGTCAATGTAGACCTTAGCCTGTAGGCCTTTGAATCCCTCCAGTTCATCTCGAAAAACCTTGTCATATTTCTTCAGCAATTCTGGCATCCCTCCTACTCATAGATGGAAAATTTCAGACCAATTTAGTTTAATTTCTTTTGACCAGTCACGACCTAGAAGGCTTGGTCCTTCACCTTCTACTACCATTAGTGGGAGTTGTGCTATTTGGTGCTTATAAGAAACAGGTACAGCGGTAATACCCTTCACTTGGACATTTTCACCAGTATAAGTCTTCAGTTGGGCTGAAGTTTGATCCAAATTCAGTTGTTGAGTACTCTTGTTTAAATATTTGAAGCTGTGTTCTCCCACTGCAGCGTTTTAAGTACCAGTGTCCACTTGCATCATTTAGGATTTTCCATTTATCTTCAGAATAACAGTGATTGGCTCTGTCTTCCCTACTTTTACATTAAATAGACAGTAAATATCAGAATTGGTGGTTTCTGGTTCTTCCACATTATGTACTTCGATTAATTTAGTTTGCTGCCTGGGAGTCTGCCTTAATCTTGTTTTACAATGCTTCAGTATGTGGCCTTTTTTATGACAAAAATACCACTCCATCTCTTTAAAACAGCAAGTTTCAGGAGTATAATTGCTTCCACATCGGTAACAATTCATTTTCAGATTTGCTGCTGAGCTGTTTCCTGTATTTATTTTAAATTTTCGGGTAGTGGGGATTTCTCCCACTTTGCAGCAGAATCCCAGCTTTTCACGCCCATCCCGACTGGAAAACAGAGCCATTTTGTGCACCTTGTATAGCCTACACATCTCATTCAGCACTCTCCATCGCAAGCGCTATTTCCAATGCTTTTTTAAAAACGAGGTTTACTTCAGCTAATAATCATCATTGAATGGCATCATCTTGAACACCACAGACCAAACCGTCTTGTTTCGAACCCACCCAGGATTACAGTTATCTCCAGGACATAAAACGTTTCTCGGACTGCTGTTCCCGTCACATTCTGAGATCCACACTTAGTGCCATGCGCCGCCATATGTGCCCTACCATCCATTCTTAATTAGCACATTCATTTAGATAATATCACCAACTTCAACACCTGTGTTCTTTTGTTCTTTTGTCTGTGACATCTTTTGATTATCTGCTCCTATCACTGCTTGCTTGTCCCTACAACCACACCACCCCCCTCCATTTCTCTCCCCCCACCCAACCCCCTCCCCACCTTAAACCAGCTTATATTTCACCCCTCTCCTTGGATTCACCCAGTTCTGTTGAAGGGTCATGAGGACTCGAAATGTCAACTCTTTTCTTCTCCACCGATGCTGCCAGACCTGCTGAGTTTTTCCAGGTAATTCTGGTTTTGTTTTGGATCCCTGAGCATATCGCTTAGGGTTTCCCTGAAATCACAGTGTTCAGTCAGTTGTTTCAATTTTGCTTCCCCTGGAGCTCTAACGCTCGAATTAAACCTGAACCTCTGCATGGTGACTGAGGGTTTGGGTTGAAAGTGTTCCTTAACGAGGTCTATCAATTCATTGAAGGTCTTCAAATTGGGGCCGTCAAACTTTGGATTAAATTATAGGTTTTACTCCCCGCAAATGCTTACGAGAATTGCTCTCCTCTTTTCCTCCCCCCTTATTTTGTTTGCCTGGTAATAGAACCCAAGGCATCCTACATATTGACACCAAACCTCTGTGGATGGTTCGAAGGGGTCCCACCAAGATGTGGCATATCTTGTGAGTATATCTTCCTTTTCTTCTGTTTAAACAAGATACTCATAGTTGCTGGGCGAGGGGAAATGCTGGACCCGATTTATCCTTGTCTCCAGTTTGTTATGGACTTGTTTTTCAAGACAGGTTTCTCATTAGAAACATCAAACATTATTTACAGGCTGCAGCAGTATTTACATGCTTCCATCAAGCTCTACAACTAGAAGAAGAACTCCCCCACTCTAAGGTTCCCTGTGCTTAGAGCTGATTCATTCACACTAATACTATACAACACAATAAGTTTTAAAGCTACAGTCACTACATTTCTTAAAGCTACAGTTATTGCAAGGGCCAGATCTCATTTCCATGCCATTGAATGGGCAACCCACTGCAGCTCACCAGCTTCAAGTCAGCACAATATCAAGAAGGCTTGTGCGACATGCCAGTCTACAGGCAGATCACTAGAGGGGGCTGATCATGAAGATGGGTGAGGCCAGGATGATAGCGCACTATGGTATTTTTGTGGAGCTAGGAGGAACACTCCTGTTCTTCATGACTCCACAAAAATATAACTCAGAAATTGTGAAGCGACCAGTACCTTTAAGGACTATTGGTTACGCCACTTAGTGTTGGGACACAAAGACAGACTGTGTATGGTGCATCTCCATCCATGTATCGCTGAATATTGTAATCAGGGTCCTAAATACTGCAAAGGTGCCCAATTTGCATAGCTAGGCCCAGCACCTGAAGAACTCCAGTCACTCAAGGCAAGGTCCCTTTTAAAATGACATCAGCTAAAGTACGTATTAACAAGGCGGTAATTCTACTATCCCACATTAAGGCCATTGCCACTCCATTTTGCTGATTTGGGAAAGTTAAAATAAGCCACCAACTTATAGGATTCAACGCCAAGCCTTAAGAAACAAGAATCTAGTTTCCTTGATCACTCACCAAGTTAAGTGAGTGAGCAGTTTGGTCATAAACACCAGGAAGGTTCCAGGTTTATTCCCTGTCCTGTGCTGAGTTCCCCAAACTCAGTTAAGGCAGCATTAAGGGATACAATAATTGGCCTCATTGCCAAAGTTAAGGAGGGGAAAGTTATTCTAGGCTTCCACTTTTGATCCCTATCTATTGACCCCTGCTGGAAGTGTACGTTTGTGAACATTGAGATCAGACTTGGGTGTGATGACTGCATTGGTGAATAAAAATACAGAGGGGAGTGTAGTGAAGGATGCACTGGACCAAAACTTATGGTCACCATCACCAGACGTACAACTGAAGCTGTGCATTGGGACCCTACAGAAGCCCTGATGTGCAGACCTACTTGGGAATTGCTGAGAAGTTTCAACCTCTGATGGGCAATTGCCCTGCTCCCCTGCACCCTGCACGAATGTCTCTGACTCTGGGCTAGATTAGGAGACTTGGTACAGTTCCATAGGACTTACCTGGATGTTTACCCAAGAAATGTTAGACCCATTAAAACCTGATCTAACACCTGGGTGGTATCTCCACAACCGACCTCCCCAAGCACTCAAGATAAAAACAAAAAAACTGCGGATGCTGGAAATCCAAAACAAAAACAGAATTACCTGGAAAAACTCAGCAGGTCTGGCAGCATCGGCTGCCTTCTGTCGAAGGGTCATGAGGACTTGAAACGTCAACTCTTTTCTTCTCCGCCGATGCTGCCAGACCTGCTGAGTTTTTCCAGGTAATTCTGTTTTTGTTTCCCCAAGCACTCACACTGACTATAGCCCTGACCACACCCCCAAATACCAACCTCCCGACTGATGACTAACCCCCAACTACCCAACTATTTCTGTTCACCTGAATGGCCCCTCCCCAATCCAATCTAACCTCTGGCCCCTCCCCAATCCAATCTAACATCTGCCCCCCACCTGACTAACCCTCTGACCACCCAACTACCTCCTGGCCCAACCAGACTATCCCCCAGCCTGACTATACCCCACTGACCACCCCACTAACCCTCACCGACCTGAACCAACTACTCCCCCGACCACCCCACTAACCCTCCCTGACCCGAACCAACTACTCCCCCGACCACCCAATTACCCCCAAACCCAGCTCGACTACGTCCCAACCTGACTAGCCCCCCGCAACCACCGGACTACACCCCATGACCTGACTAATCCATTGACCACACAAATACAACACACATGCAACCCAACTACCCCCCAAGACCAAACCTAATGCAACTGCCCCACCAACCACCCCGATCACCCGACTCCCCCCAACCTGACTACCCCTCCTGACCACCTGACTATCCCTCCGATCTGACCAGATTACCCCCCCAACTCACCTACCACCTCACCCACCTACCCAACTGTCCACCTTACCCATTTACCCGCCTACCCACCCTACCCATTCATTCACTCACCCACTTCCCCATTCACTTACCCATTCACTGATGTACAGACTGGATATTTAAATTTACCATATAACTGTGATTGCCGTAAAAGGGAGGCGTGTCTTGTCTTCCCCTACTCAACTTCACTCCGACAGAGTTCCCTGAATAATAGAGATAAAAACAAAAAAACTGCGGATGCTGGAAATCCAAAACAAAAACAGAATTACCTGGAAAAACTCAGCAGGTCTGGCAGCATCGGCGGAGAAGAAAAGAGTTGACGTTTCGAGTCCTCATGACCCTTCGACAGAACTCGCGTTCGAGTCCAAGAAAGAGTTGAAATCAACTCTTTCTTGGACTCGAACGCAAGTTCTGTCGAAGGGTCATGAGGACTCGAAACGTCAACTCTTTTCTTCTCCGCCGATGCTGAGAGACCTGCTGAGTTTTTCCAGGTAATTCTGTTTTTGTTCCCTGAATAATACTGTGCTATGCATTTCTGAAAAAGGTGGGATCAGAAGTTTCCAGAACAAAAGTTTCCAGTGTCAATTGGGGGGAAATGTTTGAGTGACCAGCAATCCGATCCTCATGAAGGAAAAAACAGTTTGAAGCCTCAATTGGCCTAAACTGGTGCTAATTGGTGCTTAACTGGCCTGAACTGGATTTTAATGGAAGTGACTAACAAACTAGTGATTTGACTGGGCTCTTTGGAAATCCAGTAGGGGCTTCCAGTTTCTGAGTGGTCACCTGTATAGGCAACAGTACTTCTCATACAGCTAGAGTTGGTACCCATTGTAATTCTGGCAAGAAGGTCTTTCAGTCCTTACCTTGTCCTTCTCCCTCCTTAGCCCCTCCCCTTCCACCCTCATCCCTTCACCCTCTCCTCCCTTCATCCCCTCCTCCCTTTGCCTCCCCACTTCCTTCTCCCCCTCCCCCTTCAGGCCCCCCCTTCGCCCCCTTCGCCCCCCATCTTCCCTCCCCCTTCCCTCCCCCTCCTCTTCCCACCCTCAGCCCACCATCCCAATCACAGCCTTCTCGTTCCCCCTCCCCTATGCCCTCCCCTTCCACCCCCCATCTACCACCTTCCTCTCCCCCTAACCCCCCCTTGCCTTCCTTCTCCTTCTCCTACTCCATCTGCCCCATCCCCCTCCTCTCCTCCCTCCCTCCCACCTCCCTCACTCCCCATTCCCTCAACCGCTGCAATCCTCCCCTCCAGTCCTCCCCTCACCCCACTCCCTCATTTTACCCCACACCCTCTCCCACCCCTCCCTCCGCACCCCGAATCTCCTTTACAGGCAGCTGGAAACTGGAAGTGATGTTTTTGGCCAGGCTGCTGTAGATTTGAAGTTGTTGCGGAAGCTGCAAGGATGGTTAGAGCAAGGTGAGCATTAGGGAATGGGAGTCGAGAGAGAGGTTGGGAGGGTCAGCAGAAGTCGGGGGTGGGACAGGGAGTCAAGAGAGGTCAGGGCAGAGGGAGGCCAAGAGAAGTGGAAGAGGGGGGGTGGTGGGGGTGTGTGGTGGTCATGAGAACTCTGCGGGGAGGCCCAGATTGGGGAGAGATCCAGGAACCTGGCAGCATCGATGGGGGACAAGGTCTGGAGACTGAAGAGAGGGGGGTGGGGGGAGAATTAGAAGGCTGGAGGGAGAGGGGAACAGTTTGAAGGCTGGAAGGAGAGGGGCAGAGTTTGGAGGCTGGAGGGGGAGGGGGAGAGTTGGAGGCTGGAGGGAGAGGTGACAGTTTGGAGACTGGAAGGAGAGAGGGGAGAGTTTGGAGGAAGGAGAAAGAGGGGGGACAGAGAGCCCTCCAAGCTGGGTGAGTGGTGGATTTGTTTAGCTGAGGGGAGATATAGAGTGGGGATAATGGAGACATGCTTTTTGTAACTCGAGAGAAAAAAGCTTGTTTTTTGGCAATGATTTCTCAAATCAGCCCAATCCATACCTCTAGGAACTAAGAACGTCCGGTGCACCAAAGTTCACTTACGTCCAATTGCTGGGTGATAAGCAAGTCTGCAGGATTGTGTCAATTAAAGAGGACATTAAAAAGTTTGATCCCAAGACTCACCATGAATCCTGATGGTTTGCTCCACCAAGTTGCAAGTTGCAGCGTGAGTCTCGTTATACCTTCGCTCTGCTGCAGTCTGAGGCCGCCACATGGGTGTCATCAGCCACGCTCTCTGCGGGTAGCCCTTGTCCCTGAGGAGCTATCCCTGCAGCCCCTGTGGACTCTGGAAGATGTCAGGGATCAGTGACCAACTGAGAACGTAGGAGTCCTGCTCATTCCATGGAACCATGCGCAGATCTGTAGGATGCATTTCTGGTCCTCACACACCAGCTGCAAGTCCAGCCTCTTGCGGTTGACATAGTCGACCGTGTGTTACAACAGAGATCCGAGCGCCACATGAGTGCAGTCAATCACACCCTGCACCTGCTGATAACCCGAGATCTGGGCAAATCCAATTGCTCTTTCACCCTACCTGTCCTGGTCCCGGGCGAAATGCACAAAGTTGTGTGCCCTCGCAAAGATGACATCTGTGACCTCATGGATGCATTTGTGGGTGGAGGCTTGAGAGATCCCACAGAGCTCACATGTGGAGCCCTAAAAGGAGTCACTAGTGTAGAAATTGTCCGCCTTGGTCACTTTCCAGACCACTGGCAGTGGATGCCCTCCATGTCCCCATGGCACCAAATCCTGCAGCAGGTGGCAGATGTGGCCAGCCAGTTTCCTAGGCGTGTGCAGTCTACGACAACACTGGCTCTCGATCATCTGCTGGAATGAAAGGCGGTGTCTATAGACCCTGGGTGTCACTGGGCACCAAGTAGCGATGGCTCACTGTGGCTCTTCAGCAGCGGGTGAGTGAGCCCCAGCCACCCTTTCTTCCTGAGGATGCTGCTCCTGAATTTGTGCAGCCAGGAGCCTCAGTTTCTCTCTCCTCCATCGTCTCCACTCTGTAGGCCATCAGGAATACAGCTAGTTCACCAGCCTCCATGGTCCTGATATACTCCACCTGCAGGATGAAAGAGAGAGACACATGGGGCTGCATCTTCCAGTCAGTGAGAGGGGGGGAGGTTCCTACTCATTGACACTTAAAATGACCTGAGGAGACGTCGGGCGGGCGTCCCAAAGTCACCCCGCGTCATTTACATTCTCAGGTCAGCGGGCACGCTGTGTGCCTGCCGACCTGTTAACAGCCTATTAAGGCCATTAAAAAAAATTGAAATCATTAATGGACTTGCCCTTCCAACCTTAAGGAGGGAGCCCTGGCGGGCTTCTGAAAAAACATTAAACCTCATCCACGGGCGGGATGAGGTTTCATGAGGGATTTAAAAATTTCAGAATATTTTGAAAAAAAAGTTATGGACATGACCCAACTCATGTGACAGGGTCACATGAGGGGAGTTGGCAGTGAAATTTTTTTCTCATCTTTATTTGATGTTTCAAACCTGAGCCGATCTCTCTGAGGCAGCACTTTGCCTAAGGGAGATCTGTGCGCATGCGTGAAAGAGCACACTCCCCCGCTCAGGGGACCCCGCCCACACAGGGAGTACATAGTGGTTCCTGGCGGACATCATACTGGCTTTAATTGGCCAAACCACATAAAACGGCGACGCAACCCTGACTGGGGGCGCCGATCCAGAACCCGCCCGCCTGCACCCGCACATCCCTCCCAATGGGCGGAAAATGTTGCCCATGGCTAGGATGGGTGTGCTACGAATCTGTCCTGGTTAAGTATGAAGACCCCTTAACCATTCCTGGAGAGCGTTGGCCACCACTTGGATAGCCAGAGATTAGTGTGCTGCATGGCTTCCCGAAAATCCACCCACCTCCACCACACTCCACCTGACCGATTGGCGGCAACTTTGCCCATTGGACTGCATGCTTGCTCTGGGGCAACATTTTCCCCCCCTTTGGAGGGATGTGTGGGAGCGGGCGTGAGCAGACGGGTTCCCAATCGGTGCCCCCAGCCAAGGGCGTTCAGCCGTTTTGCGTAGGCGGGCCAATCAAGGCCTGCCCAGTGTGATGTCCCTATGCAGGCAGGGAGGGGGGATTTTGCACAGATCTCCCTGAGGCAAAGTGTCACCTCAGGGAGATCGGCTTAGGTTTGAAACATTAAATAAAGATGAGGAAAAAATTTCGCTGCCATGTCCCCTCATGTGACCCTGTCACATGAGTTGGGACATGTCCATAACTTTTATTTTAAAGTATTCGGAAATTTTTAAATCCCTCATGAAACCTCATCCCACCCATGGATGAGGTTTCATGTTTTTTCAGAAGCCCGCCAGGTCTCCTGGCCTGCCCGCGAACCTTAAGGTTAGACGGGCAGGTCCATTAATGATTTCAATTACTTTTTTAATGGCCTTAATAGGCCGTTGATAGTTCGGCGAGTGCGCAGCCAGCTCAGCTGCATGCCCGCCAACCTGAGAATGTAAATGATGCAGGGAGGCGTTGGGATGGCCGCCCAACTCACCCCATGTCATTTTACACGTCGGCAAGCGGGCCCTGCCCCCAGCTCACCGACCAGAAGATGCAGCCCCTCAGCTCAGGCACAGACATTCTCCTAACCTGCACTGCAGGGCTGCACTATTATCCTGAACCATGGGGGAGACTGGTCCAAACCAGGATGATGACATTACATGGGGCCTCCAGCTATGACTGCTCCATGGCCAGTTTTAGCAAGGAGAATGTACAATGTGTGCAGTTGTCCAACTGTTCTGCAACCACTAAATGCTCATGACTTTGCAGTTAGTCTGTGCCGGTGGGGTGAAAAGCTTTGGAGCACTTGGTAGCACTTTGATGCCTCTGCACTTCTTGAATGGGCTGATAAGCTAGAAGCCCGACTCCAATCATATCACTATGGCTACTCCTGAACTGTCTGAGTTACAGAGGAATGGTCACTTTATACAGGTTTCCCTAATACGTGGCCTCTTCCCTCACCCACCCTACCCCCCTACAATGCTTGTGTGCTACATTCAACGGTAGGGCTGTCCTTGCCCTCCCCCAACAAGTCACCTCAATGGCAGGGCTGCACTTGAACCCCAACAAAGTCACCTGAACGGCCTGGTTGCCCTTGACCCTCCCCAGTGGCCCTCAAGCATGAAGTCTAACAGGTGACCCTCTCAAGCCCTGCACAAGGTTACTGTGTCCTCATCTCCAATTCCTCTCAAAGTTCAGGCTGCCAAGTGTACGCATTTTATGTGCTGTTGTGAAACACGTCAACATGCTTTCCTGCCAATGTGGTCGGATGATCCAGCGCAGGGGGAACAATTCCGATGGGCTGGCCTAATAATGACATGCAGTTGCTTTACAATGAGTTTCCTGATGTTCGATGGTGGGAAACGTGGCCCGCCATCGGTGGGCTGAGTGGACGATCGCAAACTGGTTTCATGCTGTCATGAAATCGATTGTGCCATATTGTCTGCTCATGCCACCGAACACATCCAACGCCGGCAGGCACGGAAAATCCCAGCCTTAGGCTCAATTGGTGATCAGAAGCCTGAACTGTGTGACAAACAGCCAATGATCCGTGATTTTCTCAGAAACGGCCAATTAATGGCCTGACACTGAGCTCGCCATCCAATTAAGAGTGGCAGGCTGGGTCTTAAAGCTGGAGGGCCAATGGGAGGTCCTCCCACCTGAACGCAGCAGCAGGATGCAATGGCAGGTAATTGAGGGAGAGGATACTCCAGATGGAGGTGCCCTCTCTCCAAACTTTTTAAATGTAAAATACAAAAGTCCTTTCCAGCCAGGCCTTCATGGAGAGGGTGGGGAGAGGTAACCCTCCATAGGACAGCCTGTGGAGGTAGCTGAACCAAGACAGAGGCAGGCCAGGAGGGCCTCAAAGCCTGCATGAAGTGCTGGTCCCCTCATCAGATGCCGCAGGAGGCTCCCTCCGGGCAGATGTCCTGTCCCCTGCCACCTACAGTGACCTGGGAGCCAAATGGAAAATCCCAGTCAGTCTCTGACTATAGGCCTTAAAGGTTTTTAAGTTGGTCAGCTGGCTACCCACCATTTGCGGTCTTGAGCCCTACTGCCCACACCTCCATCGTGGAAAAATTTCCCAGGGGCAGGGTGAAGCTTGGGGACTGGCACACCAGCCAGCAACACAAAATTCCATGCCCACTTGCCTCCATGCTGCCCACCTCCGCGCCCACCCCCATCTGGGATACGCTATCTTGAATCCTCTTCACAACTGGTTGCCAGTTTCATCATTCTTGTAAGTGTAACCTATATTCAAATGCATTTTCTATTAGCTTCAAATAATGCTCTATCCTCTCTCACATACATTCCATCAATTCATTACAAAATTAATTGATTTTGATAAAATTAATTGAATATTATTGATGTTACCTGACAAGAAGTCCACAACTCAACATTAAATTAATAATTATGAATAGTATATGGCCCATAAATTCATTAATTCTCCCATTTAATTACCCAAACCTGACATCTGATTAATACATCCCTCAGATGAAAGGCTCACAATTTTTTTGAAATGTCATTTTACAGTGATCCACTTTCAGTTTTGATCAGACCCCAATTTTGAAGAATTGCCTATGAATGAAGGCTGAATAATTATGTTGAAGAATTTCTCAGCTCAAATACAGCCAGGCTTCAGCTGAGAACCTGAATGAAGCACCTCTTCCCTTGTGGGATGCTCATCATTCTGGAAATGCACAGTACAGCAAATTACACAAGGTCAAAGTGATAAGGGCATACTCCTGTTGAAGATTGTAAGGATCTGTGATAGTTATTGTCATAAAGAACTATTTTTACACTATCTTATTAAGTTATCAGTCATTTATTTCGAAACTCAGACTTAAATATTGCTATTGGCAACATTAGCAGATGAGCAGCTATTTATATAATGTTAATTAGTTACCAACTCAGGTTAGACATATACCTGGAAGTTTCACCACATGGTTTCTCCCTCAATTGACTCCCCCCCACAATCCCATCATTGGTCACCCAGCAGTTCCATCTTCTTACCATGTGCAAAGTGAAGAGAATCCTTTGATAGAATTTTCGATCTCCAGAGGAGGTGAGTCTGGAGGTGGGTGAGGGCATGAATTCAAGTCTCTATAAATGCCAGCCGGCTCTCCGAAGTAGTCCTGCCTCCCAGTGATTTTGGAAGAGGCAGCTGTTCAGTAATTCAGCATGCACAAGAGCCTGCTGTTAAGCCTCTTGGTTCCTATAAGTTAGAAATAATCGGTCTTTAGACTTAAAATGCTGGAGCTTCATTGAGTGTATTTCTTGCATCTCTCCATGTGGCCGGTATACTGATAGCAGTTAGTTAGTACATGACTCCAGTGCAGTAGTAAAATGTGGCACTTTGGAACATATATTCACATAACAATTAGTCCCAGGCTCTTTATGAATAATATAATATAACCTTCCTCTTTCATTAAAAGTTATATAATGCCTCATTATGAATCATGAACTTTATTTTTTTCTAAAGTAAAGAAGATTGACAATCAACTCTTATAAACAAACTGAACACCACAAGATTCTTTTATATCTGGTTTTCTTTTCTGAAAATATTATTCATTATATTGCTTGGGCGGGAGGACATTGTGTCTCCATCTTGTAGATACAGCATTCATTGTTCTCACCAATGAGTTGACACACTGCATAGGCAATGTTGTGCGAGTTGTTCTGGTGTTGTAGGAGTTATGCTTGATGTCACTAACGTTGTTTCATTTGTTGGTGACATTGTTGAAGTTTTACCACTTGCTGGTGATGCTGCTGATGTGGTCTCACTGGTTAGTGATGTTCCTGCTGTTGGTAATGATCTTTTCTGCTTTTCCAGCT
Source organism: Carcharodon carcharias (assembly GCF_017639515.1). NCBI lineage: Eukaryota > Metazoa > Chordata > Chondrichthyes > Lamniformes > Lamnidae > Carcharodon > Carcharodon carcharias. The sequence goes on along the minus strand of NC_054469.1, from coordinate 161,157,367 downwards.
TAAGTTGAATATGCATTCTGTCCTTCTCATTTGCTCACTGGTTTCAGTCTCAATAATGTATGACCTTGGAGTCTCAGATTCAAAAACAGCTTTTGCCAGGTTCCAGGGGCAGAATTTTTCATCCCGCGGGCGGGCGGTGCCCGACCTGAATGAGAGTGAAATAGTGCGCGATGACATCGGGCGAGCGTCCTGACAGTATCGTGCACTCTCATTAATTGGCCAGCCAGCACAAGATCACAGTCGGGGCCCAATTGCAGGCAGCGGACTGTTGCACCGCCACTCCAGGCCTGCCCACTGCGCTCATCCAATGGGGGGAACCCTCCCCCAGGTTTTCATGGTTGGACCCTGTACTTGCACACTTTGCCCTTTCACAATTCAGACATGGAGTTGGCATGCTTGTTGAAGTGTTCACCTCCTTCTACCTGTGCATCAGTGAGTTGTTGTCTTACTTCCTCCTAGTCACTTGGGAGGAGTACCTTGTTGGCAGAGTTGTTTTAAACTTTCTTCCATTCAACAGCTCTGCAGGTGATTTCATGTCAGCCTTGAGAGGTGTAGATCAGAGTGACAATAAGGCAAGGTTTGGTTCTTCCTGTGTCTCTCATTTCATGAGGGTTCCCTTGACCATCTGGACATGTCTTTCTGTATACTTGTGTCCCCTTGGGTAATGTGGTAATGAGGTGATGATGTTGAACCCACATTATTCAGCAAATTCCTTAAACTCTCTGGAGGTGAATTAAGTTCCATTGTCACATGTTATTCTTGCAGGAATCCCTTGATCAGCAAACAGAACTCATACAGCTCAAGTGATTGTTATAACTCTCAAATTTTTCACCTCTTGGATAAAAGGGAACTATGAGTACTAGTCTGCAACTGTGAGATACCAAACTCATTTGTATGTGAATAAATTGGATCCCACAATAAGCATGGTCTGGGTTGTACTTCAGTAGCTAGCATCTGCTCTTTTTGCTACATATCTTTGTACTTCTGACATATGTTGCATATAGACACCACTCTTTTGATGACTTTGTAGATGCCTATCCCATTGTCATGAAGAGATTAATGTCAATAATGTTATTAGAAATTATTTTTTTAAATAGAGTTTAGTGGTGTCTGTGTCCATGTATGTGTATGTGTGTGTGTCTTAATTGGATTAAAGCCAGCTGGTCTGGGTGCTCTGATGTATAGAAAGAAGTAGGTTTAAAATGGTAATTAGATAAACATGGGTAAGTTTAGAAACATAGGTGTCAAGGGGGCAATTTGCATTTTTAAATAAAGCATTCAAAACAACGGGTGAAATCTTGCACTTAGCTAGAAGATGCCAAGCAATGTATTTATTTTTTTCAGCTTACTAATGAAATTGGTGGAATGAAAGGATATTATTGTTAGAAAACGTAACATTTAAAAGCCTAATGATACAATGGAAAATTTACATTCAAAGGAAAAGCTAGGTATGAACGGAAAGGAGTTTGTTTGTGTAAGGCAGAGGCACTTAAGATCTAACCAGCCTGTACACCTGCAATTGTGTCTGCAAGCAACTTCATTTTGAATCCGTAAGGTCAAATGTGCTTTGCCTGACTCTTTAAATCTATGGCTAGGATATTGAGTTTAGCGAGTGTGGGGGGGGCCGGGCCCGCTCGCCAATGCGGGATGACATTGGGTAGAACTCCCAACGTCATCCCGCGTCATTTCAATTTTCAGGCCAGCGGGGACGCAGACAAATCAGCTGTGCACCCACCAACCTGTCAACGGCCAACTGAGGCCATTTAAAAACTAATTGAAGTGCTTAAAGAACCTGCCCGTCCAACCTTAAGGTTAGCTGGCAGGCCAGGAGCCCAGGCAGGCTTCAGAAAAATCATGAAACCTCATCCACAGGTGGGATGACGTTTCATGTAGGTTTTTAAAAATTTAATAAAAGTTTAATTAAAAGCGATGGGCATGCCCCAACTCATGTGACAGTGTCACATGATGGCACATGTCAGGGAAATTTTATTTTTCTATATTTCACATTTTTGAATTTTGGCACCGATCTCCCTGAGGCAGCACTTAGCCTCAGGGAGATGAGTGCACTCTTTTGTGTGCATGAGCGGAAGGGCACACTCTCGGCTTATGGAATTTCCTCCCCCCACCACCCACACAGGGAGCGCATAGCGCTTCATGGCAGACATCACAATGGGCGGGCCTTAATTGACCCACCCACGTAAAATGGCAGCGCGGGAGGTGTGCCCGCATGCGCCCGCTCCTGATCTTCCCCCCCAATGGTGGGGGGAAGATTCTTCCCTAGGAGTTTTACTATTGCTTTAACAAGGGTGTAACTGAGAGTCAGATTAATTTGGGGATTTGTTTAAAATTTATTACAATAGGAATTTGTAACCATGTACCTGTGTGTAATTTGTTGTTAAATTAATAAATACTTAATTTAGTTTTATGTTAAAAAAAACCTCTTGAGATTAGTGATCTTATTACTACCGAATTCAAAGCTTGCATCTCGAAACATATAAATTGCAGAAATGGATTATGACAGTTGTTTCAAGTTTCTGGGATTTGAACAATTTGGCCCTTGACATCGGCTGTGTCATAATACCAATAAACAGCTGATTTAGCACTGTGCTTACACTTCCCTCCATTCCCATTTGGTCTTCATATATCTCCTGGAGAAGTTCTTGCTGCATCATTTTGGATCCGACCAACAAAACACCAATTTCTAGTGAGATGTATGATTGACCAATATGGCTATATTGGTGCTTGTGTTTGCTGTGTCTTATCAGGCCATTCCTGGATTGCTTGGTGAGAGAACTTTTGTAACTCTTAATCATTTCTGGTCTCATTGCTACTTTGACTCAGTTTCAGTGGTGTTACATTCACTAGGTGTTATTGCTATCCTTGATCTTTTATTTCATGGTTCACTGAGATACAGATCATACAGCTCTTCGCTACTGCTAAACCCCAGTATATCAGGGCCATCTGCTTCAGTGATGTAGAACATATAGTTAACATATTTTCCTTTTGTGTCCCCCTAATTTGGTTTGTTCCTAAACATTGAATCTCAGTTCCCCCTGTACGCTGTTAACATGACATTGCTCGCTTTCAGAGCACCTTTTCTTGGGGAACCATTTTCTTTCAAATTTTCAGGAAAGATCTGGTATAGCCTGAGCGGGATGATGTTACTCTGTGCACTGGTATCAAGCTTCAGCTTCAGATAAATGGTTGTGGGCTTATTTCTCACTCTCTTCCTGATCTGAATTACTGTGTGGATTTCTTCTCTCTGGGAGCTGTTGCATCCAACCATTTCATGCAGCTGAATGGTTCCTATGCCTATTGTGTCCTCAAACTCATCATCATCTTCCAGGGAAGGGATACTTTAGTTTCTTTTCTTTCTCATTCACTGTAGCAATTATAGTTTTGGGAAACATTGGACTGTAGCTTTAAGAGTAATCCTGTACTATAAGATCACATGATCAGTGTAAACCAAAGTGTTAGCAGTGCGAGGAACCTCTACAAAATATAGTACTCCTTGAGTTATGGAGTTTGATGAACACATATAGTTGCTATTGCTGTCATGTGAATAAAACCAAATGTTTCCACTAAGAAAAGTTGTCTGAAGATCAACTCTATAACAAACTGGTGATGAGGATAAATCAAAATTGGTGCTGTACTTTGCCCAGCGATTGTGAGTATCTAAGTTTGTTAAAAAATAACAGAAGATGTACTCATCCGAAATGCCAAAGTTTGGCAGAATCGATCACTTTGAGCCAGCCAGAGACAATTGGTCTTAGTATATAGAAATTCTTGCATTCTTCTTTCAAGTGAACAAAATCACGGGGGAAGAGAAGAGGAGAATGATCCTCCCGTGTATTTGTAGGAGTAAAACCTAAAGTTTGATTCAAAACTTGATGGCCCCAAGTGCCCCAGATTTGAAGACTTTCATTGAATTAGTAGACCTTTTTAAGGGACATTTTCAACCCAAGCCCTCAGTCACAATGCAGAGGTTCAGGTTCAATTCATGGAATAGAGGCCCGGGGAGACAATTGCTACCTATGTGATGAAATTAAAACAACTAACAGAATATTTTGATTTCGGTGAAACCCTGAATGACATGCTCAGAGGCGTGTGTGTGTGTGGCGTGCAGGAAGACACTATACGGCGAATCTTAATTTTAAGAAAGCGTTAGACATTGTGCTGGTGATGTAAAGTGCTGTAAGGGATTCACAGGTGATTCAAGGAGCGCAAAATGGCGCCGTTCTCCTAGTCAGCCAAAAGTGGCATGAAAAGCCGGAGCTCCGCCACGAAGCAGGAAACAGCACCCGCTAACCGAAAAGTGAGAGGAAACAGCTTAGCAGCTAAATCGAAAAATAACTTTCAGCGATGGGGAAGCAATCAGTCTTCTAGCGATTGGCAATTTTAAAAAGTAGAATGTTATTTTTGTCACAGAAGTGGGTACATGATGAGACAGTGCAAAGCGAGATTTAAACAGGCCTCCAAACAACAAATGAATCCAATGAAGTCTATAGTCTAGTTGAGCCTAAAACAACAAATTCAGACATTTATTCACTATTCAACATGAAAGTCGAGAAGGCAGAGCCAATATTTGTTACAGTGCAAGTGAATGGTAAACCATTAAAAATGGAAGTAGCCATGAGAGCTTCTACCACTGTGATAGGAGAACACACTTTCAGATATCTAAATAAAGGTGATCAACAATTAAATTTGAAACAAACATCTGTCAAGTTGAAAATGTATACAGGTGAAGAAATCCAAGTAAAAAGTATCACCAGAGCAACTGTTCATTATAGAAACCAATCGGCCTATCTACCAATGATGGTATTAGAAGGCAGAGGACTAAGCCTCCTGGTGTGAAATTGGTAAAGGGAAATCAACCTTGATTGGCCAGTGAGATTTCAAAAGGAAGCTGGAAGAGGTCCTGTCTTGAAAAAAAGAACCAGACGAGGTATTGCAGAAAGAGCCTGGAGAGTCCAAGGACCGCAACAGGATGCAGAAAGAGTATGTAAGAAATGAAGACTGTCTTAAACAACGACATGGAAGAACAGCAGAAGAAACTCAAGGAGACTCTGCTGCATGACATAGTTCAAGACAAAGTGAGTAACTTTTGCAAAGAAAAGGAAAACCTGCTGGAAGGCCTTCACACTACAAGATTCCTTCAGGTCGAAGTTTGTGCCTTTGGAAAAGTACAAAGATAAACAGTAAGAACATGACAGCTCTCTGTACAAACTGAAGAACCAGTTTGCAGAGAAGATGCAGAAATGTTCAAGTTTCCAGGAGGAAGTCAACAGATACAAGAAGGAAACAGGACAGCTGAAGAATCAGCTAAATGAAGCTAAGGAGACTGAAAGCAAAAGTCATAGAACTTTCCAAGAGGCAAGTGGATAATGAAGTCTTGGGTTACTCAGCTACTGAACTAAGACAAGTTGAGACTGCACCTGAGAGAAGTCTGGCTGACCGTGAAGTCAAAAAGAAGGCCAAGACTAAATTCTGTGGTAAATGAAGAAAACACGTAGAAAGAAGATGCAGAATTACTGATGAGGCACCGTCTTCATACAAGACTGAATCTAATACTTGCCAATTTGGAGGGGAAGGTGGAGGAAAGTCAAGGGAACCAAAAAGTGGTGCATGATTTGCACAGTCATGAATGACAATTGGCCATTGGAGAAGCAGTATGTGTGAAGAACCTCAGTGGAGGACCAAAATGGTTGCCTGGTAAAGTAAGTTCAGTGACCAAACCATTGTCATACCACATGGAAGTGGACGGCCGGATCACCCGTAAGCATGTGGACTATTTAAGAAAAAGAGAGATACCCCAACGAGATATTGTTCCACCTTTAACCATTACTGAACTTTTGGTTCCTGTTGAAGATGCTCAACCAAGGACAGATATGCCTGATGTCTCTATTAGAGTGGAAGACACTGAACTGCAAGTGCCTAATGAGGAACCTGATGTTAATGCAGTTCCAGAGAATGTGTTTCCTACAAAAGAATCTGAAGTTGTGGAGCTGCAACATTCCACACAGATCAGAAAACGACCTGAAAGACCGAACTTGTGATTTCATGACCTCTGTAAATGTTGTAATATCATGAGATAAATATCCTTATAAATACAAAATTCACAGAAAAGTTAAAGGGGAGGAATGTAGTAATTATAGTTTTGGAAAATGTTGGGCTGTAGCTTTAAGAATAATCCTGTGCTGTAAAATCACATAATCTGTATAAACCAATGTGTTAGCAGCACGGGGAACCTTTACAGAGGAGAATACTTCTTGAGGTATGGAGTTTGATGAACGTGTGCAGTTGCTACTGCTGCCTTGGAAATAAAGCCAACTGTTTCCACTAAGAAAAGTTGTCTGAAGATCAATTCTATAACATTCGCCCCATTGCTCTGTCTCTGATAACTAGTTCAACATCTTCTTTCTTTGTTCTGCACATCTTTTCCCAGTGATTGGGCTTTCTAGAAGCTATGCAGTTTGATCCATATGCTGGAGATTTCTTTCTATCTGTGAACTTATGCGACCATCCACATTTCCTGCACATGTTGCTTTCTTGTGTTGCTGTCTAACTGCATCAACTCCACTGCCTTTCTCTTGACTTAACTGAAAGCTGGCTGTTTGGGTAGTTAGTGTCTTGAACACTCTACTCATGGCTTCATGTGCTCTGGCAGTGTCAACAGCCTGCGATATTGTGAATGTGTCCTTTTCAATCACTTCTTTTTGTACTTCAGGGTGTGCAAAGTCCCAAATCAGTTGATCTAACAGCCTTTCATCCGTATCCTTAAATTTGCACTTTCTGGCTGCAATTTTCAGTCTTGTTATGGAATTGTCAACAGGCTCACCAGATTCCTGACCTCGGAGCCTTGAAATTCATATCAGTAGATCTGGTGATCTGACTTTGGTTGGAGGTGTGTGCTGAATTTTTCAAAAAATATGTCTGGGTTTTTGCTGTTATCTTCACTCAGATCCCAGCTATTAAACAAATTTAAACCTTTCTCTCCTTTCAACAAAAGAATGTAGCTGGCCCTTTCCTCTTCACTAGTTCCTTTTAGAAAGCATCAGTCAGCACTTTTGTGTGAACTTCTCAAATGCCTCTATGACATCATCAGCCTCCCAATTCATCATGAACTGGAGCTGTGCATTCATTACAGCAGTGGCAGTCATTTTGTTTCTGCATGTGTCATGCCCCTCAAAGTTGCCCCTGAGCAATGTATTTGTGTGTGCATGTATTTTCCTACCCATGGAGTGAGAAATTCAATTTAAACTAACCCAACAGCAAAGCCTTTCAATTTAAAAAAGAAAAGGTTAGTTTATTTCACTCTATTACTCTAGAAGTTACTTACGAAAATATAAAGTTATTTACACAAAAAGATTAGTTACAAATGAAGATAAAATGATACTTATAAAAATTAGATCAGTTTAGTCCATATATGAGGCAGGTCTTTTGAAGTCGAGATGTTGTATTTTCTGAGTGAAGGCCCTACAGCTGCAATGGCTTCCACTGTCGAATTGCTGGAGGTTGCTTTAACAGGAGAGCCTAGCAGGTGGAAATCAGGTTTACAGGGAGGAGAGAAGGTTCCTTGCTTCTGTTCTTTGAGTGTGGCACTTTTAGCTGCCTAGTTACTTTACAGCATGCAAGTGGCTGTTTTTAGACGACTTTCTTTGTCTCTCCCTGGGTTGAAGCCTCTTCAAGATGGTTCTCTGTGGATCTGTCAGCTTCCTGCCCTTTTCAATGCTTTTCATAGGTAAGGCAAGATGGCCACTGTCAATACGTGAGCTGTATATGAATGCAAGATTTCTTTATAAGGCATTGACACTTCAAACGGCCTTTCTCCCACCTGTGGTTCTGAGCTTTAGTTCTGGCCAGGGCAACATTTACATTCTTACAATGAGGTGTCAACAAAAACCTCATTATCTCCTGGATGAGACCACAGGAAACCATAACTAAATTAAGGATTATCTTCAAAAACTCAGCAGGTCTGGCAGCATCGGTGGAGAAGAAAAGAGTTGACGTTTCGTGTCCTCATGACCCTTCAACAGAACTGAGTGAATCTAAGGAGAGGGGTGAAATATTCACTCAGTTCTGTTGAAGGGTCATGAGGACTCGAAACGTCAACTCTTGTCTTCTCCGCCAATGCTGCCAGACCTGCTGAGTTTTTCCAGGTAATTCTGTTTTTGTTTTGGATTTCCAGCATCCGCAGTTTTTTGTTTTTATTATATTTTTAAGAATTATCTTCTATTCCCTCGGAAGAGGGGACCCAGCCTGAAACACACAACCCTGTCTGGTAGCTTGGAGCCATTTTGACTAGTCATTAAACTCAGTCCAAGGTTTTTTTTTACCTTGTATTATCATAACTGTGCACTTTAACATTACTCCTCCCTTCGAGGGACAAAATTAAATTCCCTTTTCACTTTTTTACATTTTTATTCTTATGAAAAAGGTTAAAGAAATGCATATACTCTGGATCTTTTTTTTCTTCTCACACACACACACACACACACACACACAGTTGGCTGATGAAATGCAGTTTCCTATTGCATTCTTCCTCTCCAAATATTTCCCAAGTACATTTATCTGATTTGGGGTTTTGGCTGACAATGTACAAAAGTTCAGAATTGGTGACATTATCAGGCATAGGGCTCTTAACACAGTTAGCATTTCAGGAAGGTTTAGAATTCACACTGGTTCCTAGAGATAGGTCAAGCTTCATTAGGTTGTCCTGGATACAGAGGCTTCTAATATGCAAATTAAGTTGCCTGGAGAGAGATGTTGTAAAGCTGTTAACCCTTGCTTGGCTGTGTCCAAAATCCAGGAGTTTTGGAATCTCATGTATCAACTTGCTAAGGATTTGGCTTTCTAGAGTGATGGAATGGGTTACATTTGTTTCGGATCCCTGGGAGGTATCAGCACTTGAACTTTCTTTTGGGCTGTTACAACCTCGGTTTGGCTTAAAGGATAATGATTTCCCCAGTTCAGTTACTGTGGGAGAGGGTTGGTCCCCAATCTGGCCATGTGTTTTGGGTCATCCCTGTTCACAGGTGGCTGCTTAGCTTCTGCTGCCCTGCCCTGTAGCTCATCAACTGGGTGAGGCATCTCCCTGGCTGTCTCTTTATCTGCTTTGGGGCTTCCCTGGTTCCTGTTTAGCTCCAAGAAGAAAGTGTGTGCTGCCAATTTCTGGGTCACTCCATTCATACTTTTTACATTCCACAGGCATTTCCTTGACCTTTTTTAGTTCTACTGGCCTGGTTTCAGACACTTTTGACTCAAGTGACTTCAACTCTCAAGGGTTCCATCACCCCCTGCAGGATCTCTGAAACTTTTCCGGCGCCCCTGAATTTTTAGGATTAACACCCTCCAGCCTGCCAGATCATCCCTCAATAAAAGTGTGACCCCGCTTGCATGGGTAAGCTTGAGATTACACCCACTGTTACATGCTCCATAACAAGCTCACTCTTTATGTGAATTTTTACTAACAGTATCTGAATACATTTTCCAGTGAGTCCTTTGACTAGTACGCTGGAATTTGTTCTGCTTCTGAGTGAGAAATCTTTAATGTTCTCCACTAGCAGCATCTGTAAGCATCCAGCATCTCAAAGAACGCTAATCTGCTTTTCTGGTGCCCTGGAAACACTAGGTACCATCTTCTTCTTGAATACAAAATCCTGATATGTATCCATACCCCTGTTGTATTTGAGCAGAGGCTTACAACTTTTGTGACTATAGACATGGACTGTGCTCTCATGTTCCCTGTGGTGCTCTGGGCATGCCAGCAGATCACCTTGACATGTCATGGCTTGCCACAATAAAAGCAGACAGGGCATGCCCCTGCTGGTTTGTTTTCCACACCCTTTCTTTTAAAAGTTGGTGATTTGTTTGCCCTGCTTTCTCTATTCTCCTTTTCCTTGGGATCTACTTCTGTCCCTTCTATCTCCCTTTTATATCTCCCTTGCTGATGTGAACTGCCTGACCCAGGTCTGCTGTGGTTCAATGGTTTGTGAGGCAGTTCATAGTCCTCAGCCGTAACCGTGGCTGCCCTTGCTGAGGTAATCCTCTGTTCCTCGGGCTGCATTTTTATATTATAGGGGAGGCAAGTTTTAAACTCCTCTAACTGTACCAGCTCCCTTATCCCTTCATAGGTACACTCTATTTTTAACGTGTGGACCCACAGGTCAAACGCAATCTGTTTAATTCATTCGAATTCCAAATAAGTGTGGGTTTCTTAGGGGAATTCTGGAATTGCATGACAGATAGGCCCCTCAGACCAACTCATAAGCATTGAGAACAATGGCTTTTGTCTGTTTATAATTAACTGTCACTTCAGGGGAAAGCATGGAAGAGATTTCCTGGGCCTTCCCTGATAGCTAACAATGTATCATGAGTCTGCACATTTATTGTGGCCAGTGTAACCAATTGGTTACCTTCTCAAAAGTGGTAAAAAAGAATTCTACCTCTCCCTCTTCAAACTTGGATAAAAATTTGGGAACTTTTAGGGCCTCAGAACCTATTTCTGATTTACAAGGATTTGGACTGTTACTAGACAGATTGGGATTTTTCCTAGCAGCCTCAAGCTGTCTTAGGTCTCTCTCTGTGCCTGCAATCCCATCTCCAATTTTTCAGAACTGGAAAACCCTTTCTTTCTCTTGGGCTTACCTCTCTTCTTCTCTAGCTCTGTTTTCAGCTTTCTAGTTGTATTTGGCTAAGGTAATCTGGGGCAGAATTTTCCCCCATTGGGGGGGAAGTTCAAGAGTGGGCATGTGCAAGCACGCCTCCGATCGGTGCCCCTGATTGGGGGCACGCTGCCATTTTAGGTGGGTGGGCCATTAAGGCCCGCCCAGCGTGACATCCGCCAGGAAGTGCTATGCGCTCCCTGTGCAGACGGGGAGGGATTCCCTGAGTCAAGAATGCGCTCTTTCGCACATGTGCACGAAAGAGCGCACTCATCTCCCTGAGGCTAAGTGCTGCCTCAGGGAGATTGGCGCCAAATTCAAAAATGTTAAAAATAGAAAAATAAAATTTTCCGGACATGTCTCCTCATGTGACACTGTCACATGAGTTGGGACATGTCCATCACTTTAGTTAAACTTTTATTAAATTTTTTAAAACCTACATGAAACCTCATCCCACCCATGGATGAAGTTTCACGCTTTCCCTGAAGCCCACCAGGCCTCCCAGCCTGCCCGCCAACATTAAGGTTGGACAGGCAGTCCTCTAACTACTGCAATTACTTTTTGAATGACCTCAATTGGCCGTTGATAGGTCGATGGGTGCACAGCTGATTCGGCTGCATCCCCGCCGACCTGAAAATTAAAATGAGGCGGGGTGACGTCAGGAGTTCCACCCAACGTCATCCCGTGTCATTTTACGTATCGGTAAGCGGGTCCTGCCCCCTGTACACCGACCAGGAAATCCAGCCCCTGGTCTGGTTCCAATTCAGGTTCTTCTACCTGTTCTAGACTCTCGACTGGGTTCCAAATGCTCAACCAGCGTCTTGAGAAACTCATGTCTCTTTGCCTTATTGGGTATTTTAAGTCCCACCAGTTTAGTTACGGTTTTTAGCTGTTCTATGTTTTAGGACGCTAATTTTTGTCATGTTAAGACCTCCTGTTTTACAAACACAGCATTAATGTGCATCAATACTAGCCATCTTAACTTCTATTGTTAGTAGTTTCAAAAAGCTCGCTGCTGCAGATTCTCGTTTGGTTTCAACAATTTGGCTGTATGGGCAGAAACTTCTGCCTGACAGATGGGCCGGTTGGGAGTGCGAGCAGGCGGGTGCAAAGCCAATCGCCACCCGCGATTGGCTGTGCACTGCCATTTTAGGTGGGCATGTCATTTTATGCACCGGCAGGGTATGCCCACCCCTGCACGCTGAAGAGAAAATTCTGCCCTAAGTTATTTGCCCCTTTGACCCGCAATTTCTTTCAAGTTCAAATTTGGCAGGTTTGTGAATGGATTCAATGCTGGACCCGAGCCCCCATTTGTCATGGATGCTTTAAAACGTGTTTCCCCAAAGTCTCCTGTGAACAATGTATGTGTGTATACATGATTGTCTGAGTGTGTGTGTGTGTGAAAATAACCCAGCAGCAAAGCCTTTTCACTTAAGAAAAGAAACAGTGATTTTACTTCATCCTATTGCACTGGAAGTTACTTAAGTTGCTGCTGTACACGGTGACATTATCAACAACACACGCTTCACCATGCATTGCTACATCAGTGAAGTCACAGAGGCCCTGTACACAAGGCGACTTGTGCTATTCTTTAGCGCTTGTCTTCTAGATGCCTTAGCCTGGCCTTGTGCTTTTCCACACTGCTTCTCTTGTGGCTGCAGATTGGTTGGTGGAAGGTTGCTAACATTCAGTTTGGGTGACTAGAGGTAGCCTTGCAGGACTCTTCTTGAGAAACTCTGGGCACTGAGGGCCCAGTTTTGAACTGCAGCGCATCAGCATGGACAGCAACAGTCTGGATTGGCTGTCTGAGAGACATCTGCAGGGGCACTGGTAGGTGGCAGTAATGGGAGCGTGAATGCTGTCCCCAGAAAGAGAGGACAGAAGGTTCTTGCACCCTAGAGTCATTGCCTCTCCCACAGGGAGGTGCCCCAACAATCCTAGTAAACAGCTGGAGTATAGATTACTGGGCAGCTGTGAAAAGCCATATGCCCCTTTGAGCACTGGGATATGCAGCCACCATGATAGCAATCTGAGTCTGCATGGGAGCATGAATGGATCCTATGACCTCAGTCTGACCTTCCACTGCAGTATTTTGACATTAGATGGCTACTGCTTGTGCTGCAATGAGAGCTGAGCCATTAGTCACCAGACACTGCATTGCAGCTAAGCCCACAATATCTACTATGTAACACAACTTTATCATGCTATTTCAATACCTCAAAAATATTGTGCAGGATAAAATAGATCACTTTTCATTATGAACCCATTACACATTCCTGTCCTGTCAATCTCACTCCACAAAGCCCACTCACAGTAAACTATCAATAGCAACAAAATAAGCAGAACTGCAGCTATGATTCACCGTCAATTTGCAAGGTAATTATGGATGACAAAGGCCACCTAGCCCAGTTGATCTCATCTATCCCAGAATAACATACCAGTATGTGTTATGAGCAGGAATTGGACATTTGGCCCCTCAAGCCTGCTCCACCATTTGATAACATTGCCTACATTATACCTGTGACTACAGCTCAAAAGTACTAAATGGGCTGTAAAGTGATTTGAGACAACATGAAAGGTGTTGTATCAATGTAGGCTTTGTCTTTCTTTCATTACACCTGCATGCAGCAGGCAGAGTGACTGTAACAATGGTGATATTGAAGAACAAATGCTAATTCTCTAAGGATAATTGATCACAGAGAAATCAACTGATGTTTGGAAAGTACTTCCAACCATCCTCAATCTCCCCTCTAACTGCCTTAAAACCACCCTCCAACCTCCCCACCAGCCTCACCCCACCCCCTCCAATCCCCCCCAACCCCCCCATCCAACCTCCCCTTGAATCTCCTCTTCCCACCACCCCCATCGACCCTAACCTCCCTTCAACCTCCCCACCCTTCCAATCTCCCCCACAACCCCCCTTCTGACCTCCCCTCAATCCCTGCTCTGGCCTCCCTCCCCAACCTCCCCACCAGCCCCCACCCCCTCCCCCAACCTCCCCCAGATTGCAGATATTTCACTCATCATTTTCAAGCAAGAACATCCTCTTTTACTGCGCTGCTACTGCTGACCTTCAGGTAGCTTCATGGTTTTCTGGCGGGCTTTTCAAAACAAAATCAGAACCATGAAGCTGCCTGAAGTTCAGAAGCAGCATCGCAGCAACTCAGTGAAACTGACCTGGCACTGACTGCCTGTCTTTAAATAGATTGGAACTCTCAACCTGATGGTTCTGAATTTTTTAAGCCAGTCTTTCAGGTCTGCAATTCTGTCTGCTCAGTCTGGGCAGCGGGAAACTCCATCTTATACCCGGATCCTGCCCAGCCCCCAGGCCCTGGCGTTTGGCACCATCTTCACCCTGCTCTCCCAGGCCCTGCAGACGACTGTCTTTTCACTATGGGCTGGCTGCAGCCCACTCATGGTGGGTGACTCACCGTTTGCTAATCCTGCCTTACACATCTCTCTAAAACTTGCGCAGTGCCAATATCTGAGCTGGTTGTTGCTGGTGTCAGATCCAGTGATGGTTCTTTTTCATCAGATATGTGTTCCAGGTCACATCCTTCATCATGAAGCTGCATTGGCTGGCTAAGATGCAGTTCTTGGATATCTGAGAGCATAAATGCGTAAGGGGAGGGTTGAGGTGAGGGAATGTGAATGGCGTGGATTACAAGGGTTCACATCATCTGCAGTTTGTACTTATGCCAGAGAGCGAGGTTAAGTTGAGGTGAGATTTGAGAAGGTGAGTAAGGCAAGAATATACCATCATCCTGGATGGCTACAGTGATACTGGTTGCCATGGCCTCAGTCATAACCAGTCCAACAATTCACAAGACTGTCTCCTTCAAGAAGGTTTGGAGAAGCAGGTTTGTCTGTCCCATCCCAGATCTCTGCTGCTCCCATCTGTTATGTGCCATCTAATCTTGCAAGAGAGAGTAAAGAATTCTATGTGTGTTGCAATGTGTTTGGGTGATATGTATATGAGTGTTATGGATGAGTCCAGATTGCTAAAAATTATTGATGGGTGAGTGATGGCAGTGTGGTGCACTGAGCAGCATTTAAGGTTGTTGGCACAGTGATTAGGAAATGGCATTTGAGAATGCATTCACTGACCTTGACCATTCTTGTGAGGTCATTGAACATATTATGACACTGCAGCCAGATCCTCAGGCCAGGCTCTTTGAATTGGCTTCTGTGGCTAATTTTTCCCATTCCCTTTGCAGTGTAAGCCTTGAGGGTCACCTGGCTCCCTGAAGAGGATACTGTCACTAAGCTCTCAATGGCCACATCCGAGAAGCTGGGAGCCCTCTCTCTGACTTGCTGCTCCATTGATATTCTTTATTGCTTCTCAGAAACACTTTTGTTCCAATGTCTATTGCAGCTAGAGTGCATCTCTCCTTTAAGAGGTGCAGAATAGCTTCAATATGTGCTGGCCACAAATGTACCTGGGCCCTCTGCTGATTGTACAGCTAGTCAGCAGCACATTCAGAGCTGAGCTGCAAGCTGTAATCATGGTGATGAGCAGGCAAGATGCAGTTTGTGCTTCACCTGCATCACCCCGATAAGCTGCTGAGTAATCGCGCATCGCAATCCTCGTGTTCAAAAACTAGCTCCACTTAATATTAAATTCTAAAAGTAGAAGTGGATCAGAGATGTTTAACAATTCATAATCACAACTATTTTATAAGTTAGATAAGTTGATAAAAAGCCTTTAAAAAGTAGCATTTGGAATGCTCAATTTTTAAAAATAGGGGCAAAGAGCATAACAACAAAGAGATAATGCTAAACTCCTATATAAGCCATTGTCAAGGCTGCAGTTAGAATATTAGCCTAGAAATTTGGCAATGCAGCACCATTTTTCAGGCACTAAATGGGCTTTTAAGCTTCCAATATGGTGGACAGGGAGCACATGCTCATTATGAGCTGGAAGTGTGTTGTCCGCCACTGGCCAAGAAGTAATGTCCGGTGCCCTCCCTTGACATATACAAATATGGGGCTGAAGATACAGAAAATTTGGATTTATTTTGAAGTTCCAGCCAGAACCAGCAGCTAGGGTACCAAAGCATACACAGACAATCACAGCTTTACATGAAAGCTAAAAACCTGTACAAAGGGCTCAACTGTAAATTTGCAATTAGGAAATGGGAGACACACATGGGCGGGAACACGGGATGACTCGATCAAGAAATGAGGAAGGCCATTTAACACTGTCTGATAGCCTCAAACCACATCAAGTCAGCCCCCGTTTACCTTTTGTATAAAACAAACATACATTCTTTGCTATCTTCAAAAGAACAATGCCCAGTCTCTACACTCCATTACTGTACAATTATCAGCCCACTAGGGGGTCATTGTGCTGTGGCCTTTGTCTAACTAATACCATTAAGTTGTAACTGATAGTAAAAAATATATAAACTGTGCTCATTTGAACCTCGGTGGAGAAGCGCCTGGATTGTCCAGTGTTTACTCCCCGCATGCGAAATAAAGGAACCACTTGAATTTTGCATCTGGACTCCGAGTGTTGACATTTTGTACCCGAGTGTTCCTCGGACCTTTCAACTGGCGCTGTGAGCAGGGTACAAAGGATGCAGGACACCAATGGGGTGACAAGTCACAGTGTGAGTACATTTTTATTCATACTAAATCGGACTCCATCCGAACCCAGGAAGTGTCAGGCACCCCGCGTATCCGAAACCTAGGCTCCAGGCAATAGTTCAAGGAGTGGGGTAGAAATGCTTGTATTATAGATTGTTATAATTACATCCGGTATTAGTCGCAAGTAACAAGTTCGGTCAGAAAGGACCCAGGTAAGAACCGTACCGCTGAGGACAACTATACCCCGACTGTCTTACTCAGAGATGGCCAGTAATGACAAACTCGAATGGGGACCAGAGGGATCCCTGACACAGCATTTAACTGACAAAATAAGAAATTGATAGGCCAAATGATAAAGAACAATTGGAACCCATTTGACTCGCCCACTGATCAAAGAAAATGGTGGGATAATCAGAAAAAAGACAAAGATGATAAAGCGTGGATCCTAATGTTAAGACAACGTGTAGAGTTAAGTAAGAAAGTAAATAGAATGTTGGCCAAAAAATCCCAAAATGAAGAGCTAGTACAGGCAAAAAGAAATCTCGTCAGTTTCGCCAGCTTTAACACAGCCACCAGTAGCTCCACAATACGCAGATAATGTAGATTGGAAGGGGCTGGCGGAACAGACAGCAGGATATGAGGAACAACGGGAAGCAGGTTGGGAATCACCACCCCCATATCCCGTGGCCCCAATTAAAATTGAGTATGTGCCTCTGGTACCCGGACAACCAGGCAGACCAGGCACAGCAGCAAGCAGATTTCCGAGCCTTTAGAGCAGAAGTAACACAAGTCTTAGGGCAAGCCCCAGTTAATTGGAATATAGCGACTGGAGTAAAACAAGAAAAGGGCGAGCGTGCCCATGAATATGGCAATTGGAAGTTTGAGGCATATTGTAACACGGGGGTGTAGGTGCCGCGCCGAACCGAAACGATGTACAGTTTATGCAATTGTACAAGGATGGCCTTAGCCTGGGCAACCAGGCAATCCTAGACACTGGGCTAGTAGACAAGAACACATATGATGAGCTAGAAAGATGGGCCACTGGGGTAGGTAACCACATAGGGAAAACTAAGATAAGGGTGTTGGCAGTGGAGGTTACAGACCCCACTGAAACGATGGCTACCATGACAGTCATCCCTAAACCCAAGGTGTGCTTTAATTGTAAAAACCCGAACATAAAATATTTACAGTTTTAGATGTAGCCAATGGATTTTGGTCGATACCACTGGACCAGGAATCCCAAGATAAATTCTCTTTCACAGTGGGAGGGAGACAGTATACCTGGGCGAGGCTCTCACAGGGATTCCACAACAGCCCGAACATCTTCCATCAGGTCACAAGCGAGAAGCTGAGTCTTACAACAGTACAATCTTATAATATGTAGATGATATCCTAATAGAGTCAGAATCTGAAAGGGACCACATTGGAGCTCTCTTGATAGCCTTAAGGACACTGAAAAATGCTGGATTTAAGATAAACCCCAAAAAGGCTAAACTTAAGTAAGGGTAATTACAAAGGAATGACGTTCAGAGTTGGCTGAAGTGGACTGGGAAAGCAGTTTAGCAGAAAAGATGGTTGATGAACAATGGCAGACGTTTAAGAGAATAGTTCATGACTCACGACAAAGATATATCCCAGTGAGGAAGAAGGATTCTAGGATGTGGATAAACCAACCATGGTTAATCAAGGATGTTAAGCACAGTATCAAATTGAAAGAAAAAACATAGTAGTAAGCCAGAGGATTGGGGAAGTTTTAAAAACCAATAGAAGATGACAAAAAAATAATAAAGGGGGAGAAAATGAACTTTGAGGGTAAACTAGTAAGTAATATAAAAACAGACAGTAAGACCTTCTTTAAATATATAAAAGGGAAGCGATAGGCCAAAATCAATATAGGCCCCTTAGAGAATAAAGCTGGGGAAATAATAATGGGGAACCATGAAATGGCAAAGGAGTCGAATAAATACTTTTCATCACTTGTTATTTCATAGTAGAAGACACTAATAGCATTCCAAAAATACTAAATAATCAAGGGGTAAAAGGGGGGAGGAAATAAATACAATAGGCGTCACTGGAGAAAATGTACTAGGAAACTAATGGGGCAAAAGGCCGTTAAGTCCCCTGGACCTGATGGGCTGCATCCTAGGATATTAAAGGAAGTCACTGCAGGTATAGTGGATGCACTAGTAGTAATCTTCCAGATGTCCTTAGATTCTGGAAAAGTCCCAGAGAATTAGAAAACTGCCAATGTAACACCCTTATTCAAAAAGGGAGGGAGACAAAAAACAGGTAACTATAGGTCAGTTAGCTTAACATCCAACATTGGGAAAATGTAATAGTCTATTATAAAGGATGTAATAGCAAAGCATTTAGAAATGCATAATATAATCATGCAGAGTCAGCATGGCTTCATGAAGGGGAAATCATACCTGAAAAATTTATTAAACTTCTTTGAGGAGGTGACAAGCAGGACAGATAAAGGGAAACCAGAAGATGTAATATATTTTGATTTCCAAAAGGCATTCAATAAGGTGCCACACATAAGATTACTTAATAAGATAAGAGCCCATGGTGTTGGGTGCAGTATATTAGCATGGATAGAGAATTGGCTAACTAATAATTGGCAGAGAGTTAGGATACGGGGAGCGTTTTCAGGATGGCAAGCTGTAACTCATGGAGTGTCACAGGGATCAGTGCTGGGGCCACAATTATTTACAATATATATCAATGACTTGGATGAGGGAATTGAATGTACTATCGCCAAGTTTGCGGATAACACAAAAATAGATGGGAAGGTAAGTGGTGGGGATGACACAAAGAGTCTACAGAGGGATGTAAACAGGTTAAATGAGTGGGCAAAAAACTTGGCAGATGGAATATAATGTGGGAAAATGTGAGGTTATGCACTTTGGCATGAAGAATAGAAGAGCTGAATATTACTTAAATGGAGAAAACTTGAAGAAAGCTGCAGCACAGAGAGATTTAGGGTCCTTATGCATGAATCCCAAAAAGTTCAGCAGTTAATAGGAAAGGCAAATGGAATGTTGGCCTTTATTTCAAAGGGAATAAAGTATAAAAATAGGGAACAAAACAGAAAATGCTGGACAAACTCAGCAGATCTAACAGCATCTGTGGAGAGAAAAATAGAGTTCACGTTTCGAGTCCATATGACTCTTCTTCAGAGCTAAAGAGAAGTGAAAATGTGGTGAAATTTATACTGTTTAAGGGGGGGTGGAGCAGGTGAAGCTGGTTAGAAGGCCAGTGATAGGTGGGGGCAAAGGAGAGATTGCCAGAGATATCATGAACAAAAGGACAAAAGAGTATTAATGGTAATGGTGAGGGCTAAAGGAGGTGCTGATGGTGGCATTAAGGTCAGAAAGCAGAATGTGATAATAACAGGACAAGGGTAAGAACTCTGGAAAGAACAACATGAATAAGTGACAGATGACCCTTGTGGGGGCGGGGTGAGGGGAGGGGAAGGTAGTGGGGAGAAAGATCGAAAATAGGATAAAAGTTGGGGATAAAACAATGAATAAAAATGAAAATAAATAAAAATAAAAATAAGTGGCTAAAAAATAAAAATTTAAAAATTAAAACTAATATTGAAAAAAGGGGATAAAAAGGGGTGAGGATGGACGAGAGAGTTCATGGTCTGGAGTTGTTGAACTCAATGTTAAGTCCAGAAAGGCTATAAAGTGCCTAAGCAGAAGATAAGGTGCCATTTCTCCAGTTTGCATTGGGCTTCACTGGAACATTGCAGCAGGCCAAGGATGGACATGTGGGCATAAGAGCAGGGTGGTTTGTTGAAATGGCAAGTGACAGGAAGATCTGGGCCATTCTTGCGGACAGACCAAAGGTGTCCTGCAAAGTGGTCACCCAGTCTGCGTTTGGTCTCTCCAATGTAGAGGGGAGACCACATTGGGAGCAGCCAATGCAGTAGATCAAATTGAAGGAGGTGCAAGTGAAGCGCTGCTTCACCTGAAAGGAGTGTTTGGGCCCTTGGATGGTGAGGAAGGGGGAAGTAAAGGGGCAGGTGTTGTACCTTCTGCGATTACATGGGAAGGTGCCGTGGTACGGGGATGAGGTGTTGGGGGTGATGGAGGAGTGGACCAGAACATATAGCCATATAAAGTGCAAGCATCTGGAGGTTTGTTAATGCTGTATAATGCATTAATGGGATCACACTTGGAGGGCTCTCCCCCACCCCCAGCCCTCCAAATTATGAACCTCTTCTCTCCAGTTCTCCTGCAGCTGGCCAGACAGTCCATTTAGTCAGCTGCTGGGCAGGGGACAGATCTACTTGATGCAAATAACTGAGGCCAAGCCCTCAGCCTTGTTGAGTTCTTTGGCCATTTTCAACCTTAACTGCACCCTACCTACCTTTCTATAAATATTAAGGCTAATTAGTACAACAGTAATTTCAATGTGCCACAATATCTGTCAAATTTCAGTTTGCTTTTGCTGTAATTATCAACACTTTTACTAGTAATTGTGCTATGATAGATGCTGTTAAACATAGTATTCATTTAATGCAGCTCTCTGCTTGACTCTTTGATACCTCTGGCAAAAAGGATGTTAAACTACTCATTTTTGAAAAATCAAACTAATCAGGGAAGATTTCAAATCCCACATCATCTGATATGTTTTGAAAATCATTAAGGCATTGCTGGGACCCATTGCACAACCAGGCAAGTGGTAGAAGCCAAAAGGGTCGTTGCAATTGACAACTCTGATCTTCAATACTTTGAAGCAAAAGGCCCAAGATGCAAGATATATTTAAGTTCTTCCAACTCTGCCTGTTTTGAGAACCCTGGTGTGCAAACTTAGTTTGCATGAATGCCATTGATCCTTACAACGTACCCACGTTTTCTTATTCTCATTCCTATAAAGGCCTTCCTCATCCTCCTGTTCCTTAACCATTAATAGTTGATTCTCAGCCTAAATTACCTCTTATTCCAAAATCTTTTTGCCTCCTCAAGTTGAAACAGCAGCATACCAGTATTTACCCTTGATCTTTTTCCTAGATAACTCTTTCTTTTGGTCTTCAACCTCACATAGAGTCTGACAGTTTTTAACTAATAAAGGAGAAGATGTCTCTTCTCCTGGACATATTTGTTTGCTTATTAGAGATTTTGCTGGTGGTTGTAGCACCCTCCCAGAAATATTAACCTCATTTGCCATCCCCTACTCTTCCAAAATCATTTTTTTTCCAAAATTGAGTCTGTACAAACGTCTGGGCCTGAGTTTTTAGGTCGGTGGGCGGGCGCAATTGGCAGGCAATACATCAGCCGGGGAATGGACCACCAACCGCAATCGGCCCCCAGTTGCAATTTCATGCTGGCTGTCCAATTAACGGCCGGCTGAGTAGCTCAGCGCTGCTGGGTTGGGGGCAGGAGGAGGGCGGGCGCTGATGTCAATGTGGGCACAGGCTAGCACTGAGAGAAAGCTCCCTGAAGGCAGAGAGCTGCCTCAGGGAGCTGAAGACCTGAAAAATCAAAAATCAAAGTTTCAGAAGTTGAAGGAAACTGTCCGCGCATCATAATAAATCACCTGAAAATTTAGCTACTGCAAGTGCTGTCCACAGAAATTTATTTATATTTTATTTAGTCATGGACCTCATCCCGCCCGTGGATGAAGTTTGATGGAAAAATGTAAAGGCTGCCTGGCCTATTTGCCCATCCGCCAACTGTAAGGTTGGACAGGCAACGAAAAACTGCAGACAGTTGCGGCATTAATGGGCTTAATTGCCCTCTTAATTATCGGCAGGCGCGCTTCCGACTTTTGTGCGCCTCCGCTGCCCGAAATATAGCGCGAGCGCGGCCCAACGTATTCTCGTACGATTTCGTGCTGGATCGGGTTGGGCGCTCGCCCGCCCAATCAGCATAACATTCTGCCCTTGATCTCTTACCATATTGAACAACCCGACCCTGTTCATCCGTGTGAAGATACGGCCTCTCGCCACAACCCACAACTAAACCTGTGAGTCTGACTGTGAGCTCACAGCTATACTGCTACTGGATTATTAAAAGGTCTCTTTTGACTCATAATCCAAAGGGCTAAATTAGATAACCTCTGAAAATGGGCGTGAAGAACACAGTGCTTGATTAACACAAAACAAAAACAAAATTACCTGGAAAAATTCAGCAGATCTGGCAGCATTGGCGGAGAAGAAAAGAGTTGACGTTTCGAGTCCTCATGACCCTTCAACAGAACTAAATGAATATTAGGAGAGGGGTGAAATATAAGCTGGTTTAAGGTCGGGGGGGGAGAGAAGTGGGGGTGGGGTGGTTGTAGGGACAAGCAAGCAGTGATAGGAGCAGATAATCAGAAGATGTCACAGACAAAGGAACAAAGAGGTGTTGAAGGTGGTGATATTATCTAAACGAATGTGCTAATTAAGAATGGATAGTAGGGCACTCAAGGTACAGCTCTAGTGGGGGTGGGGTGGAAAGACTAGCAGGGCATACAAGATTTAAAAACAATGGAAACAGGTGGGAAAAGAAAAATCTATATAAATTATTGGAAAAAACAAAAGGAAGGGGGAAGAAACGGAAAGGGGGTGGGGATGGAGGAGGGAGTTCAAGATCTAAAGTTGTTGAATTCAACATTCAGTCCGGAAGGCTGTAAAGTGCCTAGTCAGAAGATGAGGTGCTGTTCCTCCAGTTTGCATTGGGCTTCACTGGAACAATGCAGCAAGCCAAGGACAGACATGTGGGCAAGAGAGCAGGGTGGAGTGTTAAAATGGCAAGCGACAGGGAGGTTTGGGTCATTCTTGCGGACAGACCGCAGGTATTCTGCAAAGCAGTCGCCCAGTTTACGTTTGGTCTCTCCAATGTAGAGGAGACCGCATTGGGAGCAACGAATGCAGTAGACTAAGTTGGGGAAAATGCAAGTGAAATGCTGCCTCACTTGAAAGGAGTGTTTGGGCCCTTGGACAGTGAGGAGAGAGAAAGTGAAGGGGTAGGTGTTGCATATCTTGCGTTCGCATGGGGAGGTGCCATAGGTAGGGGTTGAGGAGTAGGGGGTGATGGAGGAGAGGACCAGGGTGTCCCGGAGGGAACGATCCCTACGGAATGCCGCTGGTGAGGTGGGGGGTCGGGGGGGGGGGGTGAAGGGAAGATGTGTTTGGTGGTGGCATCATGCTGGAGTTGGCGGAAATGGAGGAGGATGATCCTTTGAATGCGGAGGCTGGTGGGGTGATAAGTGAGGACAAGGGGGACCCTATCATGTTTCTGGGAGGGAGGAGAAGGCATGAGGGCGGATGTGCGGGAGATGGGCCGGACATGGTTGAGGGCCCTGTCAACAACCGTGGGTGGAAAACCTCATTTAAGGAAGAAGGAGGACATGTCAGAGGAACTGTTTTTGAAGGTAGCATCATCAGAACAGATGTGACGGAGGCGAAGGAACTGAGAGAATGGGATGGAGTCCTTACAGGAAGCGGGGTGTGAGGAGCTGTAGTCAAGGTAGCTGTGGGAGTCGGTAGGCTTGTAATGGATATTGGTGGACAGTCTATCACCAGAAATTGAGACAGAGAGGTCAAGGAATGGAAGGGAAGTGTCAGAGATGGACCATGTGAAAATGATGGAGTGGTGGAGATTAGCTGGAATGCTGTCAGGGCCCATAGCCTTTGCAGTATCAATGCCTTCAGCCATTTGTTGATTTCACATGGAGTGAATCGAACTGACTAAAGGCTGGCAGTTGTGATGCTCGGAAGCTCAGGAGGAGGCTGAGACGGAATATCCACTCAACACTTCTGGCTGAAGATTGTTGCAAATGCTTCAGCCTTGTCTTTTGCACTGAGGTGCTGGGCTCCACCATCATTGAGGATGGGGATATCTGTGGAGCATCTTCCTCCAGTGAGTTGTTTAATTGCCCACCGCCATTCACGACTGGAGGTGACAGGATTTCAGAGCTTAGATCTGATCCATTGGTTGTAGGATCGCTTAGCTCTGTCTATCACTTGCTGCTTTCGCTGTTTGGCACACAAGTAGTCCTGTGATATAGCTTCACCAGGTTGACGCCTCATTGAATATTGAGTTCAACAATTTTAGATCATGAACTCTCTCCGCCATCCCCACCCCCTTTCCAATTTTCCCCCTCCTTTTTGTTTTTTCCAATAATTTATATAGATTTTTCTTTTCCCACCTACTTCCATTATTTTTAATTGTATTTCCATCCATTATTTTATCTCTACCTTTTAGCCTATTTCGATCCCTTTTCCCCACCCCACCCCCAGTAAGGCTATCTGTACCTTGCTCATCCTGCTTTCTACCCTTAATTAGCACATTCCATTAGATAATATCACCACCTTCAACACCTCTTTGTCCTTTTGTTTGTGACATCTTTTGGTTATCTCCACCTATCACTGGCCCTCTATCCAGTTCTTGTCCCACCCCCCCTCCCCCCTTAAACCAGATTATATTTCACCTCTCTTCTATTTTTACTTAGTTCTGTTGAAGGGTCATACAGAGTCAAAACGTTAACTGTGCTCCTATCCGCAGATGCTGCCAGACCTACTGAGTTTTTCCAGGTATTTTTGTTTTTGTTTTGGATTTCCAGCATCCGCAGTTTTTTGCTTTTATCTTAGTGGATATATGGCTAGTCCAGTTCAATGGTAACGCCCAGGGTGTTGATAGTGGGGGATTCAGTGATGGTAATGCCATTGAGCATCAAGGGGCAATAGTTGGATTCTCTCTTGTTGGAGATGGTCATTGCCTGACACTTGTGTGGTGCAAATATTACTTGCCACTTGTCAGCCCAAGCCTAGATATTAACCAGGTCTTGCTGCATTTGGACATGCACTGCTTCAGGACCTGAGGAATGGTGAATGGTGCTGAACATTGTGCAAACATCAGTGAACATCCTCACTTCTGACCTTATGGTGGAAGGAAGGTCAATGATGAAGCAGCTGAAAATGGTTGGGCCTATGACACTACCCTGAGAAACTCCTGCAGTGATGTCCTGAAGCTGAGGTGCCTGATCTCCAACAACCACGACTATCTTCATTTGTGCTAGAGATATGAATCCAACCAGCAGAGAATTTTCCGCCTGGTTCCCATTGACTCCAGTTTTGCTAAGGATCCTTGATGCCACTCAGTCAAATGTGGTCTTGATGTCAAGGGCAGTCACTCTCACTTTACCTCAGGAGTTCAGCTCTTTTGTCCATGTTTGAACCAAGGCTGGAATGAGGTCAGGAACTGAGTGGCCCTGGCAGAGCCCAAACTGAGCATCAGTGAGCAGGTTATTGCAAAGCAAATGTCGCTTAATAGCACTGTTGATGACCCCTTCCATCACTTTACTGATGATTGAGAGTAGACTGATGGGGCAGTAATTGGCCGGGTTGGATTTGTCCTGCTTTTTGTGTACAGGGCATACTTGGGCGATTTCCCACAGAGCTGGGTAGATGCCTGTGTTGTAGCTGTACTGGAACAGCTTGGCTAGGGCCGCGGCAAGTTCTGGAACGCTATTGCCGGAATATTGTCAGGACCCATAGCCTTTGGAGTATCCAGTGCCTTCAGCCGTTTGTTGATACCACATGGAGTGAACTAAATTGGCTGAAGACTGGCATCTGTGATGCTGGGGACCTCCGGAGTAGGCCGCGATGGATTATCCACTCGGCACTCTGACTGAAGATTGTAGCAAATGCTTCAGCCTTATCTTCCCACCCTCCTCCCACCACTCCACTCGCTGTTGCCTGTTGGCCAAACAGCCCAGCCTGTTGTCACCTATGCCAAATTGGTGCAGTCGGAAGCCTAGACTGTTTGAGGGTTTCCTGCAAAGCCATCTACAGTATCCATCAGTGAAAGTCAGCAACCTTCTCCCAGCTCTGCTATTGCCACTGGGGTAGCACTGCACAGGAGCATAAGGCCAGGCCAAGGCAGCCACAAGGCAGGTACAAATAAATACAAAATGGTGATTGGTTGACTTTTGTATGGAGTATTCTGTGTGTTATTGGATAAGTTTGGTATGGAATGGTTATTTTGTGGTGACTTTTATTTCAGGATTGTGCCTATAAGGATGCTATGAT
This sequence comes from Carcharodon carcharias, assembly GCF_017639515.1. NCBI lineage: Eukaryota > Metazoa > Chordata > Chondrichthyes > Lamniformes > Lamnidae > Carcharodon > Carcharodon carcharias. Next base: position 161,131,087 of record NC_054469.1, on the reverse strand, counting down.
GGTCCATCACTGAGGGATGATAATGTGGGAAAGTGTTGAACACCAGGGATCCGGGATTTCATTCGAGGAAATTGGAGTCTGATGACGTGCCCGCCATTAAGTTTTTCCTTAAGATCTCATCCAGCAGTCCTGTGGATGAAGGGGGGTCATTTTTGAAGCAGCTGATGATGGCTGAGCCTCGAATGCTACCCTGTGGAACTCATGCAGCAATGTCCCAGGATTGAGATAATTGACCTCCAACAACCAGTTGAACCTGTTGAGTAGTAATCTTTATAGACTCAACAGCTTTCCAGTCCATTGAAACTGACAACGTTACAGCAGCGGAGTGGTGGCGCTTCTAAGGAAATTCTGGGCCAGTGTGATTTTAAAATTTTGCTGATCTTGAACATTTTGTTACATTGCAACCTTTAAATGCTAACATGCTTTAGGCTAGAAACACACATTGACTATAAGGATTAATTCTGTCCTCCTGTGCTTTCAAATGGGATATGGCATGTTCTGGGAGAAAAATAAAAATAAATATGTATGAGGTAGTAAGTGGAATGTGGAAGATTGAAGAAAAGAAACATAAGACTCATCTTAATACTTGCAATCCTCTAACTATTGTTTTTGTTTCAGATTTAAATGCAGGTCACTGCATCAAAACACCAATTAGCAATGGCATTCCATTTGTAATAGAATTGTCTCTTTAGCAATAATTAATTACAATATCTAATGACTCCCGCTTGAAACTGTATAAAGTATGAAGAATGTTAGTGATTTTCATTATATTGTCTTCACATACCTTTGTGCTCAAATCCATATAAACACTCATTCAAAAGAAAATGTGGACATCTATGCTATTAGCAACAGTGTGGCATATTATTGCACTTTTTAAATCAAGTTATTTTTCTATTTATTTTGCATTTATTCTTTTAACAATGAGAGTAAAAGGCTGAGTGAAAAAGGTGCCTACAAATGTAAAGACCAGGATTCTGGCTCCAGCTTTGAACATTGACCTTTGACAGAACATCAGTGTCAGTATTAGATAGCATTATACTTTTTGGCACCATTTCAGATAGCTGAACTTTATTATACTAATTTCAGCAATGAATTAAAAAAACATTGAAATGGAAATCAATATGATTCTACTCATTTTGAAATATCTGGGATATATTTATATTTTTACACTATTATCTTTCTGCATCACAGCAGCTGTTTAACTTCCAAGATGCTTCAAAGTGGAAATGACATACTCTCAATATATACTCAACATGTACTTAATTAAATATACTGGAGTAGAGTTTCCGCTTTGAGCGCAATCAGTGATTCTAGTACAAATTGCGTTCAAAATTGTCCTCATTTTGAAAAGAGTTTTTACCCAGAATTTCTGTTCAAATTCATTTGCATGTCACAAACACAAAAATCTGCCATGAACTAGCATGATCAGACAGTGTTTTAAAATGTATATTTTTAAAGGACAGTTTGGCTTTAGAAAATATTCCTTGATACCTTTAAGAGTGGTAGCAAACTGCTGCCACTGAAAATGGGTTAATCAGAAAAATATAAGCATTTTAAATCACAGTGTTAATCCAGCATGTGTAGGTAACCTGTTTTTAAATTCTTTAAAATGACTTTTAAAAAAATATACAGAATTATTTTTAATTAGGATGGGTACTATAGTCTGTTAGTAAATTTAAACAGAATCATTCAAACTTACAAAATGTACCTTTTAGTTTCCTTGCACACAAAAGATTTTGCTGAATTTTTTGGACCATCCTTGAAGGCCTGCAAATGAGCACAGTTAGTGGAAACTCGCCCTGGATGATTAATTTATCCTGGAGGCAGTGGCCAGTTTTGTGGGTGGGGCCGCTTCTAGCGTGATATTTTTCAAACTAATGCAAAGAATCACAGAAGCTTGATTTGCAGTGTGCACAATTTACCTATAAAATTTCAAAATCTTTTGTGGCATTTAGACCAATAACAGAGGCATTATGCTGAAAACCAAACACAATCAAACCTAAATTCAATCCCAGTATAATTTGTTCCTATTTCAGAAGCTACAAGATAATGTAAAATATGAATGTTTGTAAGGTATAAATACTTGGGGACAAAATAAGTTTGGGTTTAAGTACTCTAAACTAGTAATCCAAAAGCTTTGCAGCAATTTGACATGGATGCAAATGTTTGAAAATAAAAGTTTAATCAGTGGGTTTTGATGCAGCAGCCACCATTCTGCATTTCTAGCTACAGTTTACGTTTCATGAGTAAGGTCGTCTGCCTTTTTAAATATATTAGAGCAAAACAACAGCGAAAATTTATTTTGGCCCCCATTTGGTCTAAACTGGACAGTGCACTGAGGGTAAATGCTAAAGCTGAAGGCCTGAGGCTTATTCAAAATTGGGCCTCAGGCCTCAACAGCACATTGCTGGCAACCTGCAGACATTAATCAGGTATCCAGAGATAGCTTTCTCATTCCACAGGATGAAGGTGCCTCCCTGCCAGTAGCACTCACCTAGCTCCTGGGAGAATAAGGGGAGGCAATTCGGAAGAAATGTGAGGGTTTGGAAATCTAGCTAGTCTAGTATTAATTCTGAGTAAATTCTTCAAATGTTCAACATGAAAACAGTGAATTAGTGATCGTAATGGGCAGAATTTAATGCCCCCTCCCCCCTCCCCGAGGAAAGTTCTGAGGTAGGAGGGCAATTTGATTGGGCAGGAAGGTGCAGCCCACCACCTCTCCATCCCCCACCCGATCAAGTCCCCGACGTGGGAAGGCTTGTAGGCCAGATGCCAATTAAGGCCCGTTAATTCATGCACTGCTCATCCTGCTGCTGCTGGCATTCAGCCATAAGGGGAAACCGTGACATTCTAGGGGGTGGCTACTCATCGGGGGTGCCTGATTGAGGGAACCAACATAGGGAAGGAGGATGCCCATTGAGAGCCGCCCCCTTGCCCTTTCCTCCTATTCCCACTCCTCCCACCCTTGTTGGTGCCCCCTTCCTGTGACCTGCATCACACTCTCACTTACCTTCCCCCGGGGATCTAACAATCATCCCTGGTGAAGGCCAAAGTATATTAGCTGCACTACATCTTGGTGCTTTCCCCATATCTACAGCAGAGGTGGAAGCAGGCTGCTGACTGCTATGCCCTGTCTATGATGACCTTGGCAAGCATCCTCTAGAGGGCCAAAACCTGGAGGGCTCTGGCCTGCTTTCGGGGTACAGCTGTGTGGCAGTGGCACCTTCTCAGCTTGGGAGCTGGAGCTATGGGGCTCAAAGGAAGAGGGGACTCAAATGGGCTGGAGACTCCCAGAGTTACCTGGATGGATAGCCCCAGAGTGTGCTCCTGCTGATCCTCCTCCCTATGGGTGCCCAAGAGTCCCTGGCTGACTCCTTGGGAGAAAGGGGCAGCTGAAATGAGTTCAAGATGCCCTCCCCCCCACCCTTTTCGTGTTGAAACTGATGGATGCCAGCGAGTGCCTCAGTGATGGAGTGCTGCTCCTGCAGCAGTGCAGGACCAATGTCCTGGACCCAGGTCTCCAAGGCAACAGCCATCCTACCAGTGTTGACCTCAGTGTGTTGGCATACCGGTAATATCACCTCCGATTGAAGATGGACAGAGTCCTCCATTGTGCCTTGTAATCTGAGCAGTGTAGCAGACAGCCCATCCTGATGTTCCAGAGCTTGTCTTTGCAGCTTCAGCAACTGAGGCAGAACCAAGTCCAGAGGCTTGTCATCTGACTCGGACTCGGCAGATTCCTGGCCTCCAGCAGTCCTTCAAGTGCCAGGACCCTTGAATTTCCCTGCCTCCGCCCATTGTGGATCAGACAGTGCAGTGTACACACCAGATTGTGACCCCAAGGCTAATCTAGGACCAGGTCCCACTGAGGTGTGTGTCTCTGTGCTGGTGGAGGGTGTGGGTGAGGCTGTGATGGGTCTTCAATGTTGGTGTCTGCAGATTCCTCTTCTGAGGTGTCCACAGGGCTGGAGTCAGTGACCTGGCTCATGGCTGCCCTCAACTGCTTCCCAGATGTGTCTGCGAGAGAGAGACATAATCAGTGCATGGCAGGGGACTGTGAAACAGGAGACATCACTCACAGTATGGTGTCTGATGGATGTTGCAGTGCAGGATCCTCACTTGGTTGAGCGCCACCAACCTCACCGTCTGTGCAGGAATGATCCACATTCTCGCCACCCAGCTGGATGGCTCGATTTTCAAAGATCATGAGGACCTTCATGCCAGGCATTCCTCACGAGTCTGGGACGTCTCCCTGTTGTTGTGGGCTAGCTTATCTTGCATGGAGACAAATGAAAAGTGTGTAAGCAAGATGCCTGCCAGGCCAGGTGAGAAGGAGGCCTGGCATGTGTAGAGCATGAGTAATGTAGCAGACAGTATGAGGACACAATAGGCAGGGGAAATGCAGGTGTGTGTGAGAGAGTGATGTCCCTCGAGCTGCAGTGAGTGAGGGCCCTGTGGATGTGTGATGGGTTTGTGAGTGTGTGAATTGAGAGTGATGAGAAGAGTGACCTACCCTGGCGGAATGGAGGAGAATATTCATCCTCTTGTGGCACTGGGTAGCTGTCCTTTTTAACAGGCCATTGGCGCTGACCACCACTGCCACCGACTCCCATGCTAGATTGGTGAGCTTGGTGGCTGGTCTTCACCCAGATCTGGAATAGTGGAGTTCATGGTGGCTTCCACTGCATCCAGCAAGCGCCCCAGAGAGGCGTCACTAAATTTGGGGGCTGTCTTCTTTACTTTTGAGGCCATCTGTCGCCTGGAGCAGTCCTCTGATCTGAAGACTCAAAGTAGGCTGTGCTCTGATGTGCTTTAATATAGCGCCCGGAGCGAGGAAACACAGAGGTAGCAGTATGGCGGGCAAATCTAAGCCCACCCACCAGCAATCTGGTGTGTTTCCCACGCACACACTATAATGAAGAGTGACAAGCTGGGAAGCAGACAATATGGCATAAAAACCCTCCTATGGCTGGCAGGACAAACTTTTTTTCAATCCCACTATCGCACTTAGTATACTTCAGAACAGATTCCACCTTTGCGGTTTCAAATACAGTGTTTTGAAAGTGCACAAGTGCAGATAGAGAAAGATACATTTTGAATTCTATAAAAAGATGCACAAAGAGCAAAAGAAAGTAATAATAAATTTCCACAAAGCAATGGTAAGGTGGTAATAATACTAAGAGCAATTTTAGGTATCCATTATAGTAAAGTAATTAGACTTACAGTTATATAACCTCTTTCATGACTTCAGGATGTCGCCAAAGAATTTTTTTTAAATTCATTCACAGGATGTGGTCTTCGCTGGCTGGGCCAGCATTTATTGCCCATCCCTAGTTGCCCTTGAGAAGGTGGTGGTGAGCTGACTTCTTGAACCGCTGCAGTCCATGTGGTGCAGGTGCACCCACAGTGCTGTTAGGAAGGGAATTCCAGGATTTTGACCCAGTGACAGTGAAGGAACAGCGATATATTTCCAAGCCAGGATGGTGAGTGACTTGGAGGGGAGCCTCCAGGTGGTGGTGTTCCCATCTATCTGCTGCCCTTGTCCTTCTAGGTAATAGTGGTCGTGGGTTTGGAAAGTGTCGTCTAAGGAGCCTTAGTGAATTCCTGCAGTGCATCTTGTAGATGGTACACACTGCTGGCAATGTGTGTTGGTAATGGAGGGAGTGAATGTGTGTGGATGTGGTGCCAATCAAGCGGACTGCTTTGTCCTGGACAGTGTCCAGCTTCTTCAGTGTTGTAGGAGCTGCGCTCATCCAGGCAAATGGGGAGTATTCCATCCCACTCCTGACTTGCGCCTTGTAGTTGGTGGACAGGCTTTGTAGAGTCAGGAGGTGAGTTATTCATCACAGGATTCCTAGCCTCTGACCTGCTCTTGTAGCCACAGTATTTATAGGGCTAGTCCAGTTCAGTTTCTGGTCAATGGTAACCCCCAGGATGTTGATAGTGGGGGATTCAGCGATGGTAATGCCATTGAACATCAAGGGGCAATAGGTGGATTCTCTCTTGTTGGAGATGGTCATTGCCTGACACTTGTGTGGCGTGAATGTTACTTGCCACTTGTCAGCCCAAGGCTGGATATTGTCCAGGTCTTGCTGCATTTGGACATTCACTGCTTCACTGTCTGAGGAGTTGCAAATGGTACTGAACATTGTGCAATCATCAGCTAACATCCCCACTTCTAACCTTACGATGGAAGGAAAGTCATTGATGAAGCAGCTGAAGATGGTTGGGCCTAGGACACTACCCTGAGAAACTCCTGCAGTGATGTCCTGAAGCCAAGGTGCCTGATCTCCAACAACCAGAACCATCTTCCTTTGTGCTAGGTATGACTCCAACCAGTGGAGAATTTTCCCCCTGATTCCCATTGACTCCAGTTTTGCTAAGGATCCTTGATGCCATATTCGGTCAAATGCTGCCTTGATGTCAAGGGCAATTGCTGTCACCTCACCTCGGGAGTTCAGCTCTTTTGTCCATGTTTGAACCAAGGATGTAACAAGGTGAGGAGCTGAGGTGGCCCTGGCAGAACCCAACTGAGTGTCAGTGGGCATATTATTGCTATGCAAGTGCCGCTTGATAGCACTGTTGATGACCCTTCCATTATTTTACTGATGATGGAGAATAGGCCGATGGGGCGATAATTGGCTGGGTTAGATTTGTCCTGCTTTTTGTGTACAGGACTCACCTGGACAATTTTCCACAAAGCCAGGTAGATGCCAATGTTGTAGCTCTACTGTCACAGCTTGGCTAGGGGTGCGGCAAGCTCTGGAGCACAAGTCTTCAGTACTATTGCTGGAATATTGTCAGGGTCCATAGCCTTTGTAGTATCCGGTGCCTTCAGCCGTTCCTTGATATTACGTGGAATGAATCAAATTCCTGAAGACTGGCATCTGTGATGCTGGCGATCTCCGGAGGAGGCCGAGATAGATCATCCACTTGACACTTCTGGTTGAAGGTTGTACCAAATGCTTCAGCCTTATCTTTTCCACTGATCTGCTGAGCTCCTCCATCATTGAAGATGGGGATATTTGTGGAGCCTCCCCCTCAAGGCGACAGTTTACTGCCAATAAAATACTTTTGAAATGTAGCCACTGTCATAATGTAGGAAATTGAGCTGGAATTTTGCAAACAGCAAGTTCCCACAAACGCAATGCAACAACGTCCAGATAATTTGTTTTTACTGCTGTTCTTTACAGAATAAATTTAAGCCAAGTTACTGTTCTTCTATAAATTCGTGATACGAGTTCTTTTATTTGCATTTGAGAGGGAAAATATGTTTTTGGTTTAATGTCTTATTTGAAAGGTGGATTTTAAGTATACTATAGATTTTAAAATCACAGAGGTTCAACAATATGGATTCACCAGGATGATACCAAAGAAAAAATCTAAAATTATGAGGAGAGACTTCACTCACTGGGATTAATTCCACTGCAGCAGGTAAGGCTGAGAAAAATTAATAAGGTTTTTAAAATTATGAAGTGTTTCAAAGGGCAAGTAGGAATCAGTGATGAGAGATTGCCAATTTTACATTCTTACTAAGGCCTAGATTTCCGCCACATCATTGTGGCAAAAATAGTCAAAATGCCCAAATGTCGGAAGTTCTGCCCCTGAACACAGCACTTCCCATTTTTGCAGGGGCAGGAATGGAGGCAGGGCGTACTTCATTCATGCCATTAGCTGGCCATTTAAATCGTCAGCTGCCTCCACTGAAGTGAGATTTTTGGTTGGCCAGGAGTGTGAAACCTGACATGTGTAAATTAAACCAGGTAAGACCAGGTCTGAACTTGATCGATTCGTTTGGATAGCCAGGGTATCCCTTTGCAGAGATAAGGTACCCATTAGGATCTGGTCCCAGAACACCTTTAGTGGAGGTCAGGTGCCCTTTGGGTAAGTCAGGTGCCCTTTGGAAGTGTTAAAAGCAGGCATGAATGTGCATTGAAAGTGCATAAACTCAATACTGTCAAGCTCCTTGGAACTGTCAACAGAGATGTCAAAATCAACTGTCAAAACTGTCAAAGGGAGCTGTCAAAGGGAAATGCCAAGGTGTTTAAAAGTCCAGCCTTTTAAATCTTTAAAAGGAAGTCTGGGGTGTTAAAAATGATTGTTATTTCACTCTATCTGTTGACATAAGCCTGAGAGTTCCTATTACTGAATTAGTGCTGCAAGACTGATTTCACAACCATCCATTATCACAATAGGGTGCCTGCCATTTCATAGTTTAATTGACAGCTATGAGTGGTTATAGACTCCTTGGCATGGGACTGAATTCCAATGCCTTTTGTTAGAAAGGATTATGCGCTTGAAAGAAGTGTTTGTTGTCCTAGGCTTCATGTGGTTGAAGGAATGTAAATGTAATAAATGGGTTTTTATGAATGAGGGTGCTTTTTTCAACATAATGAAGTCTACAATATACACTTAGATCTTTATTTTCTAGAACTTTATTTTATTTAATCTCTGAATGGGTCATGAGGTCTGCCTATGGTGGACACTACATGAGTTGCCATGATAGGTGTAAGGTCAAAGGGTGGTGGGCGGGGGCATGGGTTGGTTTGAGTCAGCACAAATTTGGCATAGGAGCTAGAAAAAGCCACAGGGGAGTGGGTACAGGGCCATAGGTTGATATGAAGGGCATGAGGGGCCATGAGGACTTGGTACAGGGAAATAAGTTGGCATAGAGGGTATAAGGGGCCATGGGAGTAGGTACAGTGGCATAGGTTGGCATAGCGGCTGTAAAGGGCTATGGGGTGGCTACAGGGCATGAGGTGGCATGGGTTGGCATGGAAGGTGCATGGAGAGTGTGTGGGGGGTTGATGGCAAGTGAGGAATGGAGGGATTTTTTTTATGCTTTAATCTTTCTTTTAAACACTTGGACACACTGCAGCAGGCCTCCTTCCCAACCCACCTCTGCACCCGGCCGCCTCCTCACTTCTTTCCGGGTCACCCACACTGACTCCTATTCTAGCCACTGTCCCCCACCCAGACTGAAAATCCAGCGTACAGGCAGCCATTTTTAAAGATTGGGTTTTCAGAGCCAGGAATTCTCCTGTCTCTGACCCTGGAACCAAAATCTGGGCCTAAGAGATTGAACAGAGAGTTTAAGAGAAATGTCTTTATGCACAAAATGTTATAGTACATTAATTTTTGTCACAGGAGGTAGTTGAGGTAGAGACCACTACAGCTTTCAAGGAAGAGTAGCTAAACTTTGAAACACAGGAATTTTCAAGGTCATGTGAAGTGAGATTAGTTTTAGATTGCTCTAACAAAGAGCTGGCACAGAAATAAGTTTCTGTGGCTGTATCTGCTGCATGTGCTGTGCTTTGCATCCTCTGTCTCAATTTGCTAACCAAAATGTTTGTATAGGCCTCTCACATGTTTTTTACCTGACATCTGTTTCTCCATTTTATGTCCTTTTTTATTTGTTCATGGGATGTGGATGTCACTGGCTAGGCCAGTATTTATTGCCCATCCCTAACTGCCCTGTTCAGACAGCGTTTAAGAGTCAACCACATTGCGGCTGTGGACATGGAGTCACACATAGGGCAGACCAGGTAAGGGCAGCAGATCTTCTTCCTATAGGACATTAGTGAACCAGATGGGTTTTTATGACAATCAGCAATGGTTTCATGGTCAACATCAGACTTTTAAATCCAGATTTTTATTGAATTCAAGTTTCACCATCTGCCTTGGTGGGATTTGAACCTGGCTCCCCAGGAAATTACCCTGGGTTGCACAAGATTATGAGGGGCATGAACAGGGTGGATAGGGAGCAGCTGTTCCCCTTAGTTGAAGGGTCAGTCACAAGGGGGCATAAGTTCAAGGTGAGGGGCAGGAGGTTTAGGGGGGATGTGAGGAAAAACATTTTTACCCAGAGGGTGGTGACAGTCTGGAATGCTCTGCCTGGGAGGTGGTGGAGGCGGGTTGCCTCACATCCTTTAAAAAGTACCTGGATGAGCAGTTGGCATGTCATAACATTCAAGGCTACGGGCAAGTGCTGGTAAATGGGATTAGGTAGGTAGGTCAGTTGTTTCTCACATGTCGGTGCAAATTCGATGGGCCGAAGGGCCTTTTCTGCACTGTGATTCTGTGATTCTGTTTTCTGGAGTACTAGTCCAGTGACAATACCACTATGCCATCACCTCCCCCATCACCTTCCTGATATTTTATATTGCCAGACATCTATGTGGTTTCTTCTCCACAGGGCAGATGTTAGCGCAGGTCAATGCCTATGCAAGCATAGACCACCAGAGACCACCCCTTCACCCCTCTCCCTGGTAAAACTCCCATTGAAAGGGGATGACTAGTGACATTTCCCAGGAAATGTTGGTGGTGTCCATTGGTGGGGGTGTGTGGTGTGGGGGCTGAGCGCTTCACTATATAAATATCTTCAATGAAGGAAAAGAGAGCCATTTATCCAAGTTTGCTGGTGACACCAAGTTAAGTGGCATTGTAATTAATGTAGACAGGCACAGAAAGTTGCAAAGGGAGATTCATAGATTAAATGAGTAGGAAAAGTTGTGACAGGTGGAGCTGAATACGGCAAGGTATGAGGTTATCCACTTTGAATTTCCTCCCCAGCGGAGGCTGACTACAAAGACCATTTTTTATTCAAACACTGAAAAGCTTTTGATTGACCCTCCAGCTTTGGGAGCCTGCCCGCCATTCTTAATTCGACAGCAGGCCGACTCTCTAACCATTAACTGGCCACACTGGGGAAAAATCACATTGAGTGGCTGTTTCCCACGCAGTGCGAATTTCTGACCCCCATTTGAGCCTGATAGCAGGGCTGATAAACCCACAGGGAAAATCCTGTCCGTAATGTCAGAAAATACTTCTTCACACAGAATGTAATGGAGATCTGGGAGTCTATCTCCATTAAAGCTGCTGAGGCTAGGTCAAGTGAAAAGTTCAAAAGTGAGATTGATAGATTTTTGTTGGACAATGGAATTAAAGGTTACAGAACCAAGGAGGTAAGATTCAGAGCTGCTATGATCTAATTGAATGGTGGAACAGGCTCAAGGGGATGAATGGCCAACTCCTTTTCCTATGTTCATAAAACTCATCACAGCTAGGTTTATCTGGAGTCTCCAGGAATGGAATTGGTGCGAACAACACTAGAGAAAACAGGGAAATAAAATTTACAGTTTGCATATCACCATTCCTATCTAATATTGAATAAACATTACACAGTTTTTTTGAATTTTACCTCCTAAAAATGTTTCCATATTAAATTAGGAAGCTAAAATATACCTTTGGTATCAAACAATTCAATTATTTTGAGGAAATGGTGTACATAGCTGCTACGTCTTGTACTATTACGAGAAAATTCTACAATTGAAATATTCATTGGTTTGGTGTTTGTAGCTTTAATTATAATCAGGTGCTGATTATAGTGTTGTAGAATAATAGAAACTGGACATCAAACTTACAAAATTTACAGTCAGCTATTACTGTATTTAATTGCGGGTATCAAAATTAAACAATTTTATTTAATTATAATATATTGTGATACAATTTGCTTTATTATTAATATTGTGTATATACATTCTACGGGGGAAAGATTTGTCCAGGTATTGCCCCTTATACACAGGTTTACAATGATGCCCTGGGAGTAGGTGGTGCTGTGGGCACTTACCTGCGTGGTTGTGTTGCATTCTTTAATTATATCAGTGAAGACCGCGCAGGTAGTAACCCACGGCTCTGCCTAGTCTCAGGGAACTAATGTAAGTCTGCTTAGAGCTGTTAGAATAAATTTCTCTCCCAATGGGCCTATTTCTTCATACATTTTACTATGAGAAGAATCTTCCAATGACAACAGTGGTGAATGTGGAAATTGAAAATCAGAAGAGATGTATAATTGATGGCTGATTCGATATTGCCCATTTCCTCCATACACCAAGGCCAAAATTATTGCCATTTATTATTAATTTTTAAAAAGTGACAAAAATTCAACATTTCTTTGGCTAATATTTAGCTTGATATGAATTTCTATAATCTTGTCATGGCACTTAAGGATTTCTTAAAGATTTGAACTGCTCATATCAGGCTAAATTTTACAGAAATGAACTAGAAGATAGAACCACCTACAATAAGAACTGGTTGAAAATCTTAGATTACCTTAGACAGCTGGCCCACTCAATTCTCTTAACACATGAGGTAAAATGGCTCCAGATACATGAATTTCACTGACTGTGGCTAATATCAAAATGCAGGGTGTTTTTCAGAACAAATGCTTTAGATCCGTAACTGACAGGATAGGGAATGACAAAGTGCCCAATCTGTTCTGGTTTCTCTTTTTGGCAAAATGAAATTGGCTTAATAAATCTAAATGCTTGATAACACCTGCCTGGATTACACTCTTAAGGTAAGTCTGATGCATTATTGGATTCTGATTCAGATTCAACCTGTTTTGGTAAGGGTTGGGGGTGAGCCTGTGGTGGGATTGATAGGTGGGAAGTAGAATTGTGTTGTTTGTACTTTCAAATACATTTTCCACAGAGCTTGAAAGTGAAATTAGTTGGATTCAACAAAAGGCACTTGAATCAATATTCAGGAACTTCATTCAATTTATTAAAGAGGACTTTTGTTCCACTGAATTGTTGGACAATCCTAAAGTGACAGACATGATAATTATATATTTGTCAGTAACTGTCACTTCCTGCTATCCTGATTTAGAACTCTTGTCAGAGGTGCCTGGGAGTAGATAATCTGTTGACAACATGATGTGAATTTACTTTTTCTACACACAATGCTTGCTTCCTATTTGCCTCTAGTCAGTAATTCTAAAATTTCAACGGGGCAATAAGCAATGACTAAGAGAGCCTGGTCATTCTCCTGATGTTGTTCTTTAAAACATTTTGGATTATGAAGAATTAATTGGGCTACTGTTTCCTTTCTGAGGATAACTAAAGAAGAACTTACTTCCAAGAGATGACATAAGTAGTAAATGTGCAAAGCCATGGAATGAAACAAAAGGCAAAATAAAGTATCTTTAAGTTTCAACTAAGATGTTAATATTTAAAGAAATTTGCTCCAGGACATTGAAATACTGAAAGTCACCAGTGGTCTTGATATTATAACCTTAGGAGAACAATGTAAGAAGGGTACTCAGGGAATTAAAGCCTAATTTATCAAAGATCCTGTGCAAAGTACAATTGTGAGAAATTTCATTTGTGTCAGTGAAGAAGATGAATGACTAGTTTTAACTGCTCCTATTGCCAATTCTAAAATTAAGACTGAGTGAATGGGCCCTTTTAGTTAGTCTTTGTAATTTGACCATTAAGGGTCTACACAGCTTGAGAAGGGTTTCAGACAATTGTATTATATATGGCAATAAAACTAAATGCTGGTCAAAGTCCATAATGCCAATAAAGTGACAGTCATAGAATTAAGATTCTGATGAAGCAGGAGGGAGGCAACACACAATAGAAACTGCATTAAATTAAAAAGTTCCCTCTTTGGAAGCATGGACAGGATATTGAGGTCGGCGAGTGAACGGAACTCCTGACATCACCCCACATCATTTCAATTTTCAGGTCGGTGAGGACGCAACTGAATCAGCTGTGCACCTGCTGACCTGTCAACGGCCAAGTGAGGCCATTTAAAAAGTAATTCAAATAGTTAAAGGAAGTGCCTGTCCAACCTTAAGGTTGGCGGGCAGGCCAGGAGCCCTGGTGGGCTTCAGAAAAAGCATGCGCCCTCATCTAAGGGCGGGATGAGGTTTCATCAAGGCTTTTAAAAATTTAATAAAAGTTTGATTAAAAGTGATGGACATGTCCCAACTCATGTGACAGTGCCACATGAGGGGACATGTCAGGGAAATTTTATGTCTGCGCATTGACCATCTTTGAATTTGGCGCCTCAGGGAGATGAGTGTGCTCTTTTGCACGCATGCGTGAAAGAGTGCACTCCTGGCTGAGGGAATTCCCCGCCCACACAGGGAGTGAATAGCATTTCCTGGTGGACATCACACTGGGGCCCTTAATTGGCCCACCCACGTAAAATGGTGGCGCACTCCCGATCGGGGGACACTGATCAGAGGCGCACCCGATCCTGAACATCCCCATGCATATGCAAATATGGATTCATTAAGCACAGAATCTGGATTGATACTGCCACCAGAGATGAGGCTATGGAAGTCAACTGCCTGCCTGGAGATGCTCGTAATTGCCATCAGCCACTTCTGGCAAATCTGTGTAGTGCAGCATATTGGGAAGGGTGCTTGCATGGGTGAATTTGCAAGAGGCAACTGAACTGGTGACATAACGATGTTAGAGAGCCCTGTGGGCTAACATGATGACCATTTTCTAAGTTTGGACCATGCAGGTCTACCCAATGAATTTGCGCGTTGCTCACCAAAGATCAAACATTTAGTTCCAAGAGGGCACAACACTAGTGTTGTCCCAAGGATTAGGCATTCTACTTACTGATATTTTTATTCATTCATGGGCTGTGGGCGTCGCTGGCTAGGCCAGCATTTACTGCCCATCCCTAATTGCCCTTGAGAAGGTGGTGGTAAGCCACCTTCTTGAACCCCTGCAGTCCATGTGGTGTAGGTACTTCCACAGTGCTATTAAGAAGGGAGTTCCAGAATTTTGAGTCAATGACACTGAAGGAACGGTGATATATTTCCGAGTCAGGATGGGGTGTGGTTTGCAGGGGAACTTGCAGGCGGTGGTGTTCCTTACATCTGTTGCCCTTGTCCTGATAGGTGGTAGAGGTTGCGGGTATGGTAGGTGCTGTTGAAGGAGCCTTGGTGAATTACTGCAGTGCATTTTGTAGATGGCCATCGCGGGTGGAGGCAGTGAATGTTTAAGGTGGTGGATGGGGTGCTGTTCAAGCAGACTGTTTTGTTCTGGATTGTGTCAACCTTCTTGAGTGTTGTTGGAGCTGCACTCATCCAGGCAAATGGAGAGTATTCCATCACACTCCTGAATTGTGCCTTGTAGTTGGTGGACAGGCTTTGGGGAGTCAGGGGGTGAGTTACTCACCACAGAATTCCCAACCTCTGACCTGCGCTTCTAGCCTAGCATTTATATGGCTAGTTCAGTTCAGTTTGTGGTTAATGGTAACCCCCAGGATGTTGATAGTGGGGAATTCAGCAATGGTAATGCAATTGAATGTCATGGGGAGATTGTTAGTTTCTCTTTTGTTGGATAGGGTGATTGCCTGGCACTTGTGTGGCTTGAATGTTACTTGCCACTTATCATCCCAAGCCTGAATGTTCTCCAGGTCTTGCTGCATATGGGCACGGACTGCTTCTGTTTCTGTGGAGCCGCAAATGGTGCTGAACATTGTGCAATCATCAGCGAACCAACCCATTTCTGACCTTGTGATGGAAGGAAGGTCATTGATGAAGCGGCTGAATATAGCTGTGCATAGGACACTACCCTGAGGAACGCCTGCAGTGATGTCCCAGGATTGAGGTGATTGACCTCCAACAATCATCTTCCTTTGTGTTAGGTATGACTCCAATCAGTGGAGAGATTTCCCACTTATTCCCGTTGACTTCAGTTTTGCTAGGGCTTATTGATGTCACACTCGGTCAAATGCTGCCTTGATGTCAAGCGCAGTCTCTCTCACCTCACCTCTTCAATTCAGCTCTTTTGTCCACATTTTGGCCAAGATGGTAATGATGTCAGCAGACAAGTCACACTGGCAGAAGCCAAACTGAGTGTCAGGGAACCGATTATTGCTGAGTAAGTTCCCCTTGATATCCAGAAGGAAAACACCGTTCGAACTAGTACTCTTATTTCCCAGTTTTTACTGGTGTTCCATTTTAAGGTATACAAGACCAGTTCAGACCAGCATTCTTATTTCTTAGTTTTAACTGCTTTTTCCTTCTGGGTGGCACTGTTGACGACCCCTTTCACCACTATGTTGTTGATCGAGAGTTGACCGATGGGGCAATAATTGGCTGAGTTGGATTTGTCCTGCTTTTTGTGTACAGGACATACTTGAGCAATTTTCCACATTGTCGGGTAGATGGAAGTGTTGCAGCTGTACTGGAACAGCTTGGTTAAGAGCGCAGTTAATTCTGGGGTACAAGTCTCCAGACTATTACCGGAATATTGTCAGAGCTCATAGCCTTTGCAGTATCCAGTGCCTTCAGCCATTTGTTAATATCATATGGAGTGAATTGAATTAGTTGAAGAATGGCCCTGTGGTGTTGGGGACCTCTGAAGGATGCCGAGATGGATTAGTCACTCGGCACTTCTGGCTGAAGGTGGTTGCAAATACTTCAGCCTTGGGTTCTGGTTTGGCTCTCCCATCATTGAGGATGGGGATATTTGTGTAGCTTCCTCCTCTTGTTAGTTGTTTAATTGTCCACCATCATTCACGACTGGATGTGGCAGGACTGCAGATCTTAGATCTGATCTGTTGGTTGTGGGATTGCTTAGCTCTGTCTATCACTTGCTGCTTTTGCTGTTTGGCGCACAAGTAACCCTGTGTTATAGCTTCAGCAGGCTAACACTTCATTTTTATTATGTCTAGTGTTGCTTCTGACATGCCCTCTTGCATCTTCATTTTAAAGAACTTCTACTATTGTATGAAATTACTAATGTGTTTTCAGTAGTGCTGTGGTGAGTTGCTAGATTTGGGTAGAGAGTGTTGCTGCAGCCTCACAGGGAGCACAGGGAAGTAGTCGACCTGTCCACACAAAGACTGCAGTAGTCATGGGGCAACAGTGGCAATGCCTCTGGGTCTGCAGTATAGAGATGGGGGACAGGCTGCAGAGAGGGAAGGCTCTGTGTGATGCCCTTTGCCAATTTGGGACCAGACTCGTCCATGCTCCTTGGCTGTGACGGGAGGCAGTCTTGCACATAGACAATGCACCCAGCCTCTCAGTATGCATGCCATTAGCATTCTTCTCTATGTACGCCACCCCATCGAGGTAATCAGCTGAGTACCCTGTAGCAGAATTTATCC
Organism: Carcharodon carcharias; assembly: GCF_017639515.1. NCBI lineage: Eukaryota > Metazoa > Chordata > Chondrichthyes > Lamniformes > Lamnidae > Carcharodon > Carcharodon carcharias. The sequence continues at coordinate 161,114,164 of NC_054469.1, read as the reverse complement.
GTAACTGCACTCTTCAGTGAGCTGGCACACAAACCAGCCATTACCCCTGGCCCAGCTGTAAATCACTTGTGCCCGGTGACATTTGCTGAGCCGAATGTTATACTAGCCTTTAAGATGCGTGCAGTGCTAGTTTCTGAGTTCTCTCTCTGCAAGTGTCATATTAACTGATGGAGCCATTTCATCAGTTGCTGTTGCTCTCTCTCCTACTACTGGAACTCCTATGATTGGAAAATGTGGCAGTTCCTAAAAGCAGAAAATCAGAAGGCGGGGTGTTCAGTGTGTGGGAAAGGGGGCTGGGGTGGAAAGCAAGAGGTCCATGGTCACAACAACTGCAGCATATTCACAGTGCCAAATAGCAGAATGGGGGTATGCTGGGAGGGGCATAAGGCAAGAACATACCATCATCCTTATTGGTATCAGTGACACTGGATGGTATGGACTCTGTTGCAGCTGACCATATGATGCGGAGAATCTTTTACTCCTTAGGCCTCAGGAGATGCCAATGCCCTTGTTGCCTCTCACCCCACTTCTCTGCTCCCTTCTATTGTATGTCACCTTGCCCTACAAGAGGAAGGGCAGTATATTTGATTGTTTCAGATTGTTAATCATAATGTTTGGTGATTTGCCTGTCATAGCTAAATAGTTGGAGGTATTTGGAGATAGCAGAGTTAAGTGTTTAGGGCTGGCAGCAGTGATAGGTATGTGAGGGGGAGGTAGAGTACCTGAATATTAGGTGTGAATCCTGAGTGCCAGCGATTGGTGCCAGGTGAGTGATGGGGTTGTGGTGCATTGAGCAGCATGAGAGGCTGGCGGAGAGGTGGGTATGAGATGTCAAGTGAAGCTGCATTCACTGACCTTGACATGGGAAATGACCTCCACAACCCCTGCTTCCAAACCATTCTGAATGTGCTCCTTGAAGTGCTTCTTCACCCCCACCCCACCCTCACAGAGTTATAGCTTACCAAACATTTCTTCATCCAATCCTGGAGTATGCAAGTTGTGTGTGTAATCGTTACATGGTGAGAGATGTAAATAAGATTGAAGCGATCTAAAAACAATTCTGCATGAATCAGTATGGGAAATGCATCAATGTCACATCTTTGATCAAAGATTTGGAATGGGAATTACTACAGTAAAGGAGGCAGAAAAATAGACTGGCCATGTTCTATAAAATATTGAATGAACTGGTGGGAATTGACAGAAACAAGTTACTGGAGCTCTCCAGTAATGGCAAAACATGAGCCATCCACATAAACTACAAAGACCATTTGTTTCCAGGACAGTGTATCAGTAATCTTTCTTTCCAAGGACAATCCCATATTGGAACTGGCTTTCCAAGGAAATAGTCAGAGCCCCATCATTTGTATTCTTCAAGCTCCATCTTTAGATTATTTCCATGTATAAATTTTCACTACCAGGACAACCATTTCAGCTGGTTTAGTGAGTGTTACCCACAGAAATGTTGGTGGAATATGGATATTAGTCTGTGATGTCGACACAACTAAAGCAGAAGCAGAAACCACAGAACTATGGTGTTTCTCCTCCTATCCAACCCTACCACAAAGATCTCCAGTTCCACATCCATGACACTAGAGCCCTCTCTCTGTCCTGCTGTTCAATTTTTCTTGTTAAGAATTGCAGAAATTGTAGCCTCCTGCAATTTGGTGCAAATCCCCTTTAAGTGGGACAGACTGTCTTTAATAACAGAAGGCTGTCAGCATTATGTGAGATGGTTGAACATTGCTCACTCCCCTGCTGAGCCAATAGGCAGCCAGCAGTATGGCAAATGTTCAGCCCTATTCTGTAATCGGGTAAATGAGATGACAGCACCAAATTTGTGTGTTATTTCCTCCACTGGAACCAATGGGGGCAGGATGCAAATTCCAATCTCTGCACCCAAAAATTGGCATACATCAAATTTTAGTCCCTGATGTTTAAGTTGGAGCTTCTGATGGGTCATTTGTAAGTACTAGGAAAATAAATTTGCTATGCTTGCATGAGAACTGTGAGTCCTCTCAAGTAACTGAATTTGATGGAATTTAATTAGGCTGTCAAACTGGCAGAGAAGATGCATTTTTTCAGTTTTGGTTTGACCCTGTTTAGCTTGCACCTGCAACTTGGGTGAATTGTGAAACTTTTTCTCTGAGGAAAGTGGCTTTGTGGACCAATTATAAGCAGGTTCATCTTTCCTTTTGTTCATTATGAAATGAATCATTTGAGTTGAGTTGTAGCTCATTGAGGCTCCAACTCAACGTTTCAGAATTGGCAGAATAGAAACTTGCATCCACAGTTCCTTTAATGAAAGTGCTGATCAGAACACAGGTTCTATTCTTTAGGAAGGAAGGAAAACAATTATAGGGGTGTCAACCTAAGTTGTCACTTCTACACCTTTGGATGACAGTAGATTTTTTTAAATTAACTTACACAATGTGGGCCAGCATTTATCTTGCCCTTGAGAGGGTGGTGGTGAGCTGCCTTCTTGAACCACTGCAGTCCCTATAGTGTAGGTACACCCACGGTGCTGTTAGTGAGGGAGTGCCAGGATTTTGACCCAGTGACAGTGAAGAAATGCTGATATATTTCTAAGTCAGGATGATGAGTGGCTTGGAGGGGAATTTCCAGGTGGTGGTGTTCCCATGTATCTGACGCCCTTGTCCTTCTAGAGGGTAGTGGTCGTGGGTGTGGAAGGTGCTGTCTAAGGAGCCTTGGTGAGTTTCTGCAGTGCATCTTGTAGATGGTACACACTGCTGCTACTATTCTTCGGTGGTGGAAGGAGTGAATGTTTGTGGATGGGGTACCAATCAAACGGGCTGCTTTGTCCTGGATAGTGTCAAGCTCCTTGAGTATTGTTGGAAAGTATTCCATCACACTCCTGACTTGTGCCTTGGAGATGGTGGACAGGCTTTGGGGAGTCAGGAGGTGAGTTACTGGCCACAGGATTCCTAGCCTCTGATCTGCTCCTGTAGCCACAGTATTTATATGGCTAGTCCAGTTCAGTTTCTGCTTTGACAAAGGTCAAGGATCAGAAGCTATTTTAACTGCTTCCACTAAGCAGCTGATCCTCCACCACCAATTTGTTTGGGCCTTTCACAAAGACAGATCAGCCAACCACTATTTCAGGCAGGTGCTTTATTGCAATATTCAACTCAGGATCCTATGATATACATAGGACCTTCCAATTTTAAAAGTATCAATGGGAAAAGCATGTGCTGTAGAGTACCTTAACCAGTGATCCTTGAACAGACTGTTGCAGCACATTCCAAAACATGGCCAAGATAAATTTTTAATAAGATTTTTGTGGGTCCAGGAGGTGCATGAATGCACCATCAAGCCCCAGAAAAATCCTCTCACTCACTGCCTGTCCCTCTAAGGCCCCTTTATAAAAATGCCTCCCACCTTTAATCTCTCATTTCTGGCTCAGCTCTCCATAGGGGTAGTCAGATTTGTTATCCCTGATGGGTGAACTGCCTGCGAGCGCTGGTTCAGTGTCTGCTGTTTGCCGATTCCATGCTACTGAGGTGCCATATAAATAGCTCATGCCTCTCGTGGCAGATATCAGGCAATTGCTCCACCCACTGCCCTGATGTCTGTTAATCCTGAAAATCTGCTGCATTGCTCTGCATCAGGGGAATCGGTTGGTGTAAAATTCCACAAGGGTTCTCTCAGTCGTTCACCGTAACTATTCATACAGTTTATCTGTGGCTTTTTAGCAAGGTTATGGCTAATGAACAATAGCACCCTGCAGAAATTCACCTTCCAAAAGGAAAACATCAGGGGAGAAAGGAAGAACTGTGGGAATTTGAAAAACTGATGCTTTTTTTGTTAATAGGTTTTCATTGTCTCAGACTCTGCAGTAGCGCTGATGGAAAAACTGTCAGTACTCACTGTCAGAGCTCTTCTGAAATGGACAGCAACTCTAGGCCCGAATTTTCACTGAGATGGAAGGGCTCTGCACCTTAGCCAAAACGGCGCCAGCACTCTGAATCCGGAACACCCTCTCCCATATCCGACACACACCATTTTTGCTCCGGGAGGAGTGGGTGGTAACAGGGATGGGATGTATGTTGCATATGTGCAATTCATGGGGCAGCAGCATGTTTAAAAGTGCAGCTGCCTTCATTCAGAAGCAATTTTGCCACCAAGGTTTGTGAAGCACAATTTACAAATTTAGGGACAAGGTTGAGGCCTCTTGGAATTCTTTGGAGGGGTAAGGTACCCTTTTGGTATTTTTAAGAGTAGACATGAATGCGTAAAATGTGGATAAGCTATGTGGAACTGTCGAGCTGCCAAGTCATTTAAATCCCCTGCTCTTTAAATTTTGAAAACAAAAAGCCTGCTGTGTCTCTCAGTTGAAAAAATTCTATGCTTGTAATTTCAAGATCTGTTTGTTGACATAAGCCTGAGGGGTATCATTGGAGTATTAGTACTGCTTGACTGCTCCCACAACCTAACATTATCACAGTGGGGTCCTGGAAATACACAATTTGATTGAAAGCTTCAAGAGGTTATGAAGAGATTAATTACCTTTGAAATGGGACTATGAATACAAATGTTTGGTTTTATAAGGGATTAAGTATTTTTTTTTTAATCAATGAGTGTGTTTTTTAATATCATGGGGCAGAATTTTGCCCTTGGCATGCAGGCTTGATGGGGGTGGGCGAGAGCAGAGGGCGGTCGTGAAGCCAATTGCTTCCTGCGATCAGGCCCAGAAGGCAGTGTCATGCTGGTGGGCCAATCTACGCCCGCCCAATGTGAAACGCAAGTGACAGCGCTGAGTGCTACCTGTGTGGGCAGGGGGAGGAATGCAAGCTAGGCAAGTGCAATCTTCATGCATGTGTGCAGGTGTGCACGACATAATCACCTTGAGGCAGAGAGCTGCCTCAAGGAGATGAAGATATATGAAAAAATATAATTAAAAAAAAAGTAATTCCAAAATGTGACATGAGCGGGGACATGTTAAAAATGAAAAAATAAAGTTTTGATTTGATTTTTATTTGATTTTGGATACCTCATCCTGCCCGTGGATGAGGTTGCCAAAAAAGGCCACTTGGCCTATTTGCCTGCCCACCAACCATAAAGTTGGACAGGCAGCAAAAAGTTTCTTTTAATTAACTTTTTAATGGCTTTGATAGGTTTTTTAATTGCCGGCAGGCGAGCTGCCAGCCCAGCCATGTGCCTACTGACCAAAATATCATGTGAGTGCGTGATGACATTGGGGCCCACGCCCGACATCAGCGCAGGTCATTTTACACTCAGTCGGGTCAGGTGGCATCCCACCCACCAACCTAAAAATTTTACCCACGAAATCTGAAATGGACACTTAGAACTTTATTATATTTATTCTCAGCATATCTCACCCATGATGAATACTAAGTGAATTGACATGAAGTGTGTATGGGCAACGGTTGATTCGCTGAGGATCATGACTTGGCTTGAGTCGGCTGTAAGTTAGCATTGGGGCTATAAGGAGCCAAGGGGATGAGTGGCTGGATCATGGGTTGGCATAAGTTGGCACCATTTGCATAGGGACTATAAGGAGCCTTGGGGGGGGTGAGTAGAGGGGCAAAGATTGGTATGGAGGATATGAGGGATCGTGGGTTTGGGTGGAGTGTATAAGGTGGCATGAGTTGGCATAGAATTGGCAAGAGGAGTGTGTGGGTGTGAGAGGGTGTGAGTGCTGAGAGATAAAGAGTCTTACTGTTTTTATTACAACTGGGACAAAGACCCAGAGCACTGACACAGACCTTTTAAACTGCTACCTCAGCGCTTGGCAGCCCCTATGGCCACCTCTGCACTGTTTCCGGGAGCAATGGGCCTGACTCCAACACACATCTGCACCTCCCCCCCCCCACCCCCCCCACCCCCCCAACCCCCAACCGACACTGAACAAAAATCCAGAGGTTCAGGGCAGTTTCTCCCAAGCCAGGATCATACAGTCGGGGAATTTCCTTGCTCTGCACACCCAACTTGGGAGTAAAAATTAGGATCCTAGTGTCCACATGTGTGCATTAAATATGGAAATCCAAAGTTGCCATTAGTGATTCTATGCTTCTCCAGAAGGTGCGCTGTTGAAGTCTCACCAAGATGCAATCAATTAGAAATCACTGAACTGATGAGAACTTGCATTTTTATGCTATTAGTCTTATAGGAAAACCCTTTAAAAAGTTACGCCTTGTTGAATGGGTTTTTAACACTATACTAAGTTTATAATTACTGCTGAATAAACTCTCTAGCCTTGGAAAACTAATTTTTATATTTGTAGAATGTCAATTCCACCATTATGATAAAGAAGTACATATTTTAAAAATAATTTGTGCAAAAAAAGTTTATGATATTTCAGCTTTTACCTTAATCCCCATGTGTATGTCCCAATCATTTACTTCACTCTATATAAAATTTAAGTAATAGTGAAGGATAATCAGCGCATTTTACTTCCTAGTTTACTGTCTATGAAAATACTTCAGTTTGATTGGTTGGTCACCCTGCTTGATGATGTTACTGTTCCTGGACGTCTGGAGATCCCCTGAACATTGGTGCCAGATTCAAACTGACATCAGGAAAGAGGAAATCCATGCCATTGATCTGGTGGATGTCTTTCTTCAAGGTCAGACTACTCCCCATTGTTTTGCCACTCACCATGAAATCAGGCCAATATTTTCTGACTTTGGTAAAAGAAGGACTGATGGTAGCTACTTGAATGTGCTCCTTAACATCATGTAGGAAGGAAAGATCACACAGTTTTATGCCTGCAGTTGCTGAAAGAGCATGCACTGCTCTGAAATTATGGGTTGAACTGACAGTCAGCAATGAGAAGCATAATAGAGTGAGTGGTGAGAAGCATAAGTTTTCACCCAACAGTGATAACTCCACACACAAAGGTCAAAAGGACAGAAAGAAGCAAAAGAATGTTGAAAGTGATAATTATCTGTAACATTATGATTTTTTTTAAAGGGCACTGATCATGATGTTAGACCCAGATTTTGAAGTTGTAATGATAATGAAATTGTTAACATTGACTGATATTATTCTTGTGAAATTTGCTGCAACCTCTGGCATCTGCACATTGCATAGTGAAAGATGGAAATCTGAAAGTTGATGTCAAGGTTATCCTGTTCCTCCACAGGCTGCACTGTTGCAGTCTTCAGGACACGCAGAAAACAATGATTTGACATGGGGCAGAATTTTGCCCTCGTGCGGGCCCCACCAGCTTGGCGGCGGATAGGCAGCCAACCCCTGCCACTAAAACGGGCCCAACCCCCAAATCGCCAAGGGGAAAATCCTGGCCATGAACTTCCACTCTCTATGCATTACTCTTGTTGTAAAACAATTGAAATGGTCAGGCCTTGTTGAATGAAGGGTAACTGAGTTTCTGGCAGCATACCATGTTATAATTACTGCTGAAGGGCATCTCTGGTCTTGAGTGTCATTCCCTCCACCCATGATAACAATTCAACTGATTTTTAAAAAATAATAACAAGTAATTCCTGTTTTTAAAAGTTTGTTTATGATATTTCAGCCTCTACCTTAATCTCATGTGCACCTCCCAATCATTATTTTGTTCTTTATAAAATGATTAAAAGTTAATGAATTACTTCCTGGCTTGGGTCAATGGGAATTTTTCACTCTGTTTGGCTGTTAGCCTGCTGAATGACGACTGTTTCTGGTCACCAGAGATCCCTTATATCTGGTCCCAGAATGAAATTGACATCGTAATAGGGAAATTGATGCCACAGAATTCACTAAATCTTTGTGTGTAACTTTCTTTAAGGTCAGCAGTGAGCGCCTTCCCTTCACCACTTACCGCAAAATCTGAGCCAAGCTCTTCGACCAGATTCTCTCCACAAAACTCCTATAGGTTTGAACAAGGTAATCCTGGTTGTGTATTTTATTGTTCAAGCAAAATACTGTGGGTGCTGGAAATCTGAAATGAAAACAGAAAGTGCTGGAAAAACTCAGCAGGTCTGGCAATATCAAGAAGAGTCATACGGACACGAAACATTAACCTTGTTTCTCTCTCCACAGATACTGCCAGACCTGCTGAGTTTTTCTAGCATTTTCTGTTTTATTATTGTGTATTTTGTTATTCTGCCTAATCAATATAATTTACATAAGTGCACAAAAGGAGATCTTGAGACAACTGAGCTACAATTTAAAAATTGCAAAATTTGTCAAACCATCTGCCAAAGTTAGGCAATAAATTTATGGTGAACCCAGTTCAAGCCGCATATCTGACAGAGATCATTATGTTCAGTTTAAATCAGAACAAGCTCAAACCGCCTGTGATCCCCTGAGGTTTATACTTACACCAGCCCACAGATTCAGTTCATGTGCTAGACAGCATTAAATTACCAGTGAGATACATATGCTGAGCTTTTGTTTTGTATCTGCAGTAAGAAATCACAGCAGGTGATTTGGACCCAGCTGATGCAATTCTCTCATTCTGCACAGTCAGACTTGCTGTGTTGCTGACAGGAGCAACTGTTGAAAGGGTATCTGTAGTTAGTAAGGTATGAGTATCAGAATAAATTGGCCACTAATATTAAGAGTATACATTATATTGGCAGACTGTGTCATTTTTATTTTATGTATCTTATTTTTATTTTTCCAATTTGACTCAGTCCCATGTCTGAACCTCCCAAACCTAACTGACATTTTACAAATGGATCTGACAATAGAACTCATAACTGTAAGTTATACAAGATTCAAGTTCAAAAATGAAATAACTCATTGTTTACCTGAAAGAATTACACGTACAATCTGTTACCTAGAGTGGGTTTTTCTGTCTGGGATGAGGATCCATTATATTCTAACCTCAGACCTTGATGAAACTAATCCTTCCTAATAGCACTTTGGATGTACCTATACCACATGGACTGCAGCGGTTCAAGAAGGCAGCTCACCACCAACTTCTCAAGAACAAATTAGGGATGACAATAAATGCTGGTCTAGTCAATGACACCCATATCCCATGAATGAATAAAAAAACTCTCCAAAGGAAACCTGCTAATTATCAGACCTTCTGCTTCATGTTGAACACCACCTGGAAAAGCACTGAGGATAGCAAGGACACAGAATATATTCTGAGTGGAGACTTCAATGTTCATCACTAAAATGGCTTGGTAGCACCACTAGTGATCGAGCTGCCTGAGTCCAAAAGGACATATCTGCCAGACTAAGCCTGCAGCAAGTGGCGAGAGAACCAACAAAAGGGAAATATCTACTTGACTTCGTTCCATCAATCTACCTGTAACAGACATATCTGTCTATAACAGTACTGATAGAGGTGGGCACCTCCACAATCCATGTGGAGACGAAGTGCTGTCTTCAAACTGAGGACAGCTGCCATCATGTTGATTGGGATAAACTCAGAGCGGGCCTAGCAACTCAAAACAAGGCATCCATGGGGTGCTATGGGCCATGAGCAGCAGCTGAATTATATTCAACTACAATCTGTAACTTCATGGCCTGGCACATCCCTTATTATACCATTACCATCAAACCAGGGAACCAACCCTGGTTCAATAAGGGGTGTAGAAGAGCATGCCAGGAGCAGCACCAAGGGTATCTAAAATGAGGTGCTAGCCTGTTGAAGCTACAACACAGGACTACATGAATGTTAAACAGTGGAAGCAGCATGCAATTGACAGAGCTAAGCGATCCCATAACTAACAAAGCAAAAACATCAACTTATATTTATATAGCAGCTTTAACATAACAAAATGTCCCAAGGTGCTTCAAAGGAGCATTATAAAACAAAGCATGACACCAAGTCACACAAGGAGATAATAGGTCAGATGACCAAAAGCTTGATCAAGGAGGTAGGTTTTAAGAATGGAATAGAAAAAAACTGTTTTCTTTCACTGTTTAAAGTCCTACAGCCACTTCACTCTGTCTCCTCTTTCCATTTGCTTCTCTCCCAGCTTTCTTAAGGCCTCATGACCTTTCCTCTCCCAATTCACACGTCCTTTATACCTCATCGCTACTGGTTAATCATTTAGAACAAAGAACAAAGAAGAAAAGTACAGCACAGGAACAGGCTCTTTGGCCCTCCAAGCCTGTGCCGATCATATTGCCCATCGACTAAAACATTTTGCATTTCTGTGGTCCGTATCCCTCTATTCCCATCCTATTCATGTATTTGTCAAGCTGCCTCTTAAACACCACTATCGTACCTGCTTCCACCACCTCCTCTGGCAGCAAATTCCAAACACTCACTACCCTCTGCATAAAAAACTTGCCCCGCACATCTCCTCTATAGTTTTCTCCTCTCACCTTAAATCTATGTCCCCTAGTAATTGACTTTTCCACCCTGGGAAAAAGCTTCTGACTATCTACTCTATCCATGCCACTCATAATTTTGTAAACTTCTATCAAGTTGCCCCTCAATCTCCGTCGCTCTAGTGAAAACAATCCGAGTTTCTCCAACCTCTCCTCATAGCTAATAACCTCCAGACCAGTCAGCATCCTGGTAAACCTCCTCTGCACCCTCTCCAATGCCTCCATATCTTCCTGGTAATGTGGCGACCAGAATTGCACATAATATTCCAAGTGTGGCCTAACAAGGTTCTGTACAGCTGCAGCATGACTTCTCAGCTTTTATACCCAATACCCCATGCCAATGAAGGCAAGCATGCCATATGCCTTCCTAACTACCTTATCCACCTGCGTTGCCACTTACAGTGACCTGTGGACCTGTACACCCAGATCCCTCTGCCCGTCAATGCACTTAAGGGTTCTGCCATCTACCGTATAATTCCTGCCTGTATATATCTATATCCCGTTGTATCCTTTGACAATCCTCTTCACTATCCGCTACTCCTCCAACCTTAGTGTCATCTGCAAACTTACTAATTAGTCCTGTTACATTTTCCTCCAAATCATTTATGTATACTACAAACAGCAAAGGTCCCAGCACCGATCCCTACAGAACTCCAATAGTCACAGCTCTCCTCTCAGAAAAGCACCCTTCCACTGCTAGCCTCTGCCTTCTATGACCAAGCCAATTCTGTATCCATCTTGCCAGCTCACCTCTGATCCCGTGCGACTTTACCTTCTGTACCAGTCTGCCATGAGGGACCTTGTCAAAAGCCTTACTGAAATCCATGTATATAACATCCACTGCCCTTCCATCGTCGATCATCTTTGTCACTTCCTTGAAAAACTCGATCAAGTTAGTGAGCCACGACCTCCTGTTCACAAAACCATGCTGCCTCTCACTAATACGCCCATTTGCTTCCAAATGGTAGTAAATCCTGTCACGAAGAATCTTCTCCAATAATTTCCCTACCACGGATGTAAGGCTCACCGGCCTGTAATTTCCTGGATTATCCCTGTTACCCTTCTTAAACAATGGAACAACATTGGCCATTCTTCAGTCCTCTGGTACCTCACCCATAGCCAGTGAGGATACAAAGATTTCTGTCAAGGCCCCAGCAATCCCCTCCCTTGCCTCTCTCAGTACTCTGGGGTAGATCCCATCTGGCCCTGGGGACTTATCCACCTTAATATTCTTCAGGACGCCTAACATCTCCTCTTTTTTGATCTCAACATGATCCAAGCTATCTACACACTCTTCCCTAGACAAATCGACCACTAAGTCCTTCTCTTTGGTGAATACTGATGAGAAGTATTCATTTAGTATCTCTCCCATTTCTTCTAGCTCCACACACAGATTCCTACCTCTGTCCCTGAGTGGGCCTACCCTTTCCCTGGCTACCCTCTTGCTTTTTACATATTTAGGCCTTGCTTATGCTATGCAATCACTGACAGTCCAACTTCATTTCCTCCCACACTAACTTCCTTCAAAATGAAGAAAGACTTGCATTGAAATAACACTTTCAGGACCTCAAGACATCTTAAAGTGCTTGATGAAGTACTTTTTTTGAAATGTCGGGCAGAATCTTGTGAAGCTCCCAGTAACGGGAAACAAGGCAAGCGGGAGCACTTAATTGTGCGGAGGGCCAAAAGTCAGCTTCCCTACGTGGGATGAAACTGCAGAATTAAGTTGGTGTCAGGTTGACAGCGGATTGAACTTCCTGATGACGTGTATCAGGAAGCTCTTTTGAATATATAAGCATATTCATCAAAAGGCAATGTCACCATAATTATGTGTAGCTTTTCAAGTAAGTAACCAGCAAACAAGAAGCAGGTGGCTTTAGATTCATGACTGCTTAAACATGGCATGCAACAGGCAATGTTGTCTTCCTGGTTAACTTGGAGTGAGTAGGAGCTGCTTTTTCCCCAGTAGGGAGATTTGTTCAACTGTTGGAGAGTAGTCATCAATGATTGAGATCGGGTGGCGACAGTCATAGGGGAACAGGGCATGGCTGTCTGAGGAAGGGAGGGAGGAAGGTGGAAGCCCTAGGAAGCCTTGTGGGGGACAGAGGGAGGAAGCTGGGCTATACAGAGAAGGTCAATGTCAAAAGACAGTAGGTAAAGCATGATTGTGGGGAGATCGAGGGTTGAACAGGGAACATCAATGGAGAAGCCCTGGGAGTCGAGAGTAACAGAGAGAAGGTCAAGGATGATAGGTGGAGGGTTGAGGATAATGGATAGCAGGTCAAGGATAATGTGGGGCAGTTCCACTGTGCTAGGGTGAAGCTCAAAGGACAATGATAGCTGGTCAAGGGTGATGGGAAGAGGTAATCAAAAGCCCCTGAATGCAGGGCAAAAATGATGGAGTGAAGGTCGAGGGAGATGGAGAGAAGGTCAAAGATAATTGAGGAAGGGTACAAAGTGATGGCTTCCAGTTCCATGGACACTGTGTGAGTGTCCACGGACATGGTTGTGTTAACAAGAAGACTTTGCTGCAGTGAACCTAGAGGATGGAGTTGAGCACAGTGGGGTGGGTGTAAATTAGGATATGGCCGATGAGCTCCCAATTGGTCAAAAGTGCTCAGGACAGGAGGGGGCCTCAAAGACTGCTGACCAGATATTTGCCTGCCTTTTGTTCACAGTTCATCTCAGGCAGACAAGATGGTTCATGCCCCAAGTGCTTCTGCTAGCTGTGGTGCAGCTACAGAGAAACCAGCAGAGGGTGGCCCAGAGACAGGCACAGGAATGGCCAGAACACCAACAAGAGGTGTCAGCAGAGAGTCAGGCAGCTCAAGATGCTGGCAAGCAGAAGCCAGTGAGACAGCGAGCATTGATATGTAATTGAATATAGCACAGGCTGAATAACTACCTGCAAATGTCAGGGAGGCAATGCTGGAGGCTGCTGAGGTTGCCACAGACTTCCATCACTCACCTATGCCAGCTCCTTCAGGAAGACCTAAGTCTTCATGGATTGATCCAATGCCAGTAGCTTTAAAAGTCTATTTTCCTGCAGCAGACAGAGGATTGAGTGTTATCTCAGTGGGTGCATCATTGCTTTATGAGCATGCATGGATGCCTTCCCGAGTAAATGTTCTACACACACGTTGTCCTGCAACTGGTACTACTTTCAGAGCAAGAAGTGACTCCCATGCATTCAATCCACATGTTCCATCTGATGATGAGGCTTGCAACCCAAACTCCTGTCTGGCTCCCCTTTCTACTTACACATTTACATTGCTTGATGCCCATATGAACGTAATTTTGCAGCAATTACATGATGCCACTTACTCCTGCGGAACACAGGAGTTGTCCATCCTTTCCCTGAACGGGACCCAGATCCTTATATAGGCCCCAAGTTCACTAACCTCCACTGCGACCTCTGTCCAAGCCATGTTGGTCAAGCTCGAGGGCCTCCTTCTGCCATCCCTGCGAAACAGAACCTCTTGCCATTCCCTGGAGGAGAACTTGCAGGAATGGCTGGACCTGTTGTCTGCATTTGGAAATTTCTCACTTTGGTACAGGAAGGCAGCAGCTCCAGAGATCCAGGTGGCAGCTGGAGAGAGGATGACCGTAGTTGCAATTCTCAAAAGCTCCTCCAACAGTGAAAATTATACACCTGGCTTGCAGGGAATGAATGCTTGTCCGGGTGGCACTCAGACCTTCAACCCTGTGAAGTAATGGTGGGGACATGACTTCCCACCCATCCCAATTGCATGATTCACTGTACTCCGTGATTATGAATAGCTAATTGCTTGGCTGCTGCGTGATCACGCATGGCCAGCCATCCTGCCAACAAGTGGAAGTATCGCGCACTTCCATTCATACTGCCAGCAAACTTGCCACTTCCTCCCTTTTTTTACTCACCCCTATACTCCAGGTACAGCACAATGTTTTGCCAGCTCCTTCTCCAGCTGTTGCTTCAATTCATTCTGATTCCATATACTTCAGTTCCAAAACACTTGAAGTGGAACATGACAATGATATGCTTCCCCTTACATCATTATCATTCTGTAACATTATTGTGTGTGCCCTTGTGTGTGACAAATCTGTTAGAATTCTTTGAAGAGGTAACGAGTAGGTTAGACAAAGGAGAGCCAATGGATGTTAACTACTTGGACTTCCAGAAGGCCTTTGACAAAGTGCCGCACAGGAAGGCTCAGTAAGATAAGAGCCCATGTTGTTAGAGGCAAGGTGCTAGCATGGATAGAGGATTGGCTGTCTGGCAGGAGGCAGAGAGTGGGGTTAAGGGGGTCCTTCTCAGGATGGCAGCCGGTGACTAGTGGAGTTCCGCAGGAGTCAGTGTTGGGACCACAACTTTTTACTTTATACATTACTGCTCTAGATGAAGGAACTGAGGGCATCCTGGCTAAGTTTGCAGATGATACAAAGATAGGTGGAGGGACAGGTACTATTGAAGAGGCGGGGAGGCTACAGAAGGATTTGGACAGGTTAGGAGAATGGGCAAAGAAGTGGCAGATGGAATACAACGTGGGGAAGTGTGAGGTTGTGCACTTTGGTAGGAAGAATAGAGGCATAGACTATTTTCCAAATGGGGAGAGAATTCAGAAATCTGGAGTGCAAAGGGACTTGGGAGTCCTAGTCCAGGATTCTCTTAAGGTTAACTTGCAGGTTGAGTTGGTAGTTAGGAAGGCAAATGCAATGTTGGCATTTATTTCAAGAGGACTAGAATATAAAAGCAGGGGTGTGCTGCTGAGGCTTTATAAGGTTCTGGTCAGACCACATTTAGAATATTGTGAGCAATTTTGGGCCCCGTATCCCAGGAAGGTTGTTCTGGCCCTGCAGAGGAGGTTCACGAGAACGATTCCAGGAATGAAAGGCTTAACACATAAGGAACATTTGAGGACTCTGGGTCTATACTCGATGGAGTTTAGAAGGATGAGGGGGGATCTGATTGAAACTTACAGAATACTGAAAGTCCTGGATAGAGTGGAAGTGGGGAAGATGTTTCCATTAGTAGGAGAGACTAGGACCCGAGGGCACAGCCTCAGAGTAAAGGGAAGACCTTTTAGAACAGAGATGAGGAGAAACTTCTTTAGCCAGAGAGTGGTGAATCTATGGAATTCATTTCCACAGAAGGCTGTGGAGGCCAGGTCATTGAGTGTATTAAGAACGAGATAGATAGGTTCTTGATTGGTAAGGAGATCAAAGGTTATGGGGAGAAGGTGGGAGAATGGAGTTGAGAAACTTATCAGCCATGATTGAATGGCGGGGTAGACTTGATGGACCAAATGGCCTAATTTCTGCTCCTATGTCTTATGGTCTTATAAAACATTCTACTCTGTTCTTGAAAGTGACAAATGCCTTGGGAGAATCTCTAGTAATAATGTATTAATTCAATGTTAGACTGCATACATCAGCTTTTGTTACAGGTAAAGAAGTCTTACCATACTGCCTAATTTTTAGCTCGAGCATGGAAGTAGCAAGCACATCCAACTTGCAAAGTCCTATAACCAAGCAACATGGAATGATAGGCCAAGCACTTTCACAGAGGTGGCTGTAAACCAGTCAAAACAAAAGTACCAGTAACAGAAAGAACGAATTGCAGATAGCAACAAAAAGCTTTTTCCTTTAAGTCTGGTTAAAGTATGAAATATTGGGAATACTGAAGTTTAGTTTTACATGTGCTATGCACAGTATATTATGAACAATGTATGCTGTCAATCCATTTTATTGATAGCATAGCAATAATCATTTGCAGGGATTTTCTGTGCCTGCTGGCGTCGGGATTGTTTGGTGGCGTGAGCAGACAATATGGCGTGAAGGCCAAAAACCGGTTTTATGACGCTGTGAAACCAGTTTGCGATCATCCACTCAGCCTGTTGATGGCGGGCAGCGTTCCCCGCCAGTGGAGGTCGAGAACTCCATTGTAATACATCAGCATAACATTATAAGGCTAGCCTGCCGGACTCATCCCCACCAGCTGGATCATCCGCCAGCAGAACAACACGCTGGTGCAGAACACGTCTTAACAACTGTGAAGTGCAGAAGTCAGGGCTTACAGCCAGGGCCTTGCTCACATTGTGGACATCCAAGGAGCAAAAGATGCTGGAACCCGACAGCAATAGGATCCTAGAGGAACGTCCATGGCATGCTGCGCAGGTTCTCATGGACATGCCTTTGCTGCAAAGCAACTCATAGAAGTTGGAAAGTCACCATTGATGCTCACAATGGATGATGGTCGAGGGGATGGGAAAGGGAGGGCTAGGATTGACTGGGAGCAGAAGAGGTGTCGGTGGGGTGAGGTTGTGAGAGGGGAGGGAGTACGGGGAAGGAGGGGTTAATGGGGGAGAAGATAGCAACTGGGGAGGTAGGTGTAGGGGGGGAGGTGTAAGAGAAGGAGTTTGGAGGGGGAGGGAGTGTGGAGAGAGGAAGGAGTCCAGGGGGAGGAAGGAGTGCAGAAAGGAGAGGGAGTAAGGGTGGAGAAAGGGTGGAGAAAGGAAGGGAGAAGGAGTAAAGCTGGAAAATGAAGTGAGGGTGTCTGAGGAAGTCAGGAAGAGGGAAGGAGTAAAGCTGGAGGAAGAAATGAGGCTGGAGGAAGGAGTTGGGGGGGGAAGGACTAAGGAGGGTGGAAGAAGTAAGGGTGTCAGATGGAGTCAGGAAGGGGCAGGGACTAAGCAGTATGGGGGAGTCCATGCGGGGGTGGGAGGACTAAAGGGAGAGGAAGGGGTTCCGGAGGGGAAGGGTTCTGGAGGGTGGAAGGGGTTACGGGGGAAGGGGTCTGGAGGGGGGAAGGAGTTTCAGGGAGAAGGAGTCTGGAGGGGGAAGGATTCTGGCGGGGGGGTGAGGGGTCCACAAGGGGGGAATGTCCAGGTGAATGTGCAAGGGAGGATTCTAATGGGTTCATGACTGCCTCCTGGAGAGCAAACTGAAAGTGGGCATGGTATGAGGGAATGGTGAGAATGCCCAAGGGCAGATTGAGGCAGTGGGGTGGATGGGTAAGGGTTTGACGGTAACAGTAGAGGGGACTGCGAGGGTGCTTGGTGGGGACTTGGAGGCAGAAATGGACCCTGGAGGTGGGAAAGAGGAGGTTGGGGAGGTGAATGTGGATGGGGTGGGACTTTCAGGAAGGAAGTGATGTGTACGTTCACCTGGACATCCCCAAAGGAAAAGGATTGTGGCTGATGGGTCATGGAGGGGAGGTGAAAGGTGATGCCAGGTGGGATTGACAGTGATGGGGAAAAGACACGGTGACTGGGGAAGGGAAAAGATGGGGAGCAAACAAAAAAGCAAATCTAGATGATGCTGTCTCAATCGAAAGTGAAATGAGAGTCGTGGTGGGCGAGATCAGGTGCTGCATGGAAGTGTGATCAGTGGCTGGGTGGAGATGCAGGTCAGCTCTGATGGACAACTATTATGATCCCAGCTGAGGTTCTCCCTGGACATGCCTGATCCCAGGGTGGATTTTTTATTTGTTTGTTTAGACACAGAAACAGAGTCACAGGAGTCAACTTATAACAAAAGAATAAAACATTTATTAAACAAAAAAAATGAACTATATTACAATACTCCTTCACCCACAGCTACCTTTACAGATATATAAGATTTGTAAGGATAACACAAGTTACAAAAGCTATCTTATACTTGAATGTTCACAGTAGGTACACAGTACATGTAAATCTTTGGCACCCTGTGATCAGACATACCACACTCTGAAACCAAGTGGCAGATGCCACCTCAACCAGATGCTATGGATCTCTCCTCAACTCCCCCTGGACACTTGTCACACTGTGAGCCAACCGTCTTTCACAGGAGGGTTTCCAATCTCCACTCTCCAAGAGCTCGCTTTGGAATGTTCTCCCAAACCAAAGCTTTCTCTCAGATACTTTCCACAAGAGTTCACCTCCAAGGTTTTGAACTTTCCTTCCAAGGTTCTTCTTCTCTGGGTCACCACATGCATTCAAGCTGTCTTCCGCTGTCTCTGTCTCACTGGATTAGCCATCAACAGTACCGCTGCTTCACATGCCCATAGCAAACAGCTACAGACCTTCAGTTGCCTCTTTGGGCCTTCTTGCCTCTTGCAAGTTGTTCTTGCTTTAAATCTGCTTCCTGCAGCTTTTGTCTCTTTAAATCTGAAGCTTGGAGCCTTTCTCTTGGCCCCTCATTCTTAACTTAATTTAACGGGACTTTTTCCAGGTTCCTGTCCTTCCTTTGACTAGAAGGTTTTCTTTGGACTTTCCCCTCTGCCACTCCCCTAGATTTTGGGGTCTTTTCTTTAGCTTGGGACTTGCTATCTGTCCCCTTTTGCTGCAGTCTCTCTCTGGCAACTGCTTTCAACCAGTTGAGCTTAAATAGCTTCCAAAACAAACTGCTGTCTTTCTTCTCTGTGTATCTATGGGAGGGACCTGCCTCTCTGGGCCCCTGTTGCTAGGCAACAGCACTGTTTTCTTACTTTTGTGTTTGTTAAATTTCTTAAGCCATAAACACTCGTTAGAAATGCAAGCACTTTTTAAAAGTGAAACTAAAATTCCATTTGACCTTTGCTAACACAGAGGGCAGAATTTTCCTCCCATCAGGGGGAGACGTTTAAGGCTGCTGTGCGCTCCCTGTGCAAGTAGGGAGGGATTCTCTGAGCCAAGAGTGCACTCTTCCGCACATGCGCACGAAAGAGCGCATTCATCTCCCCGAAGCTAAGTGCTGCCTCAGGGAGATCGGCTCTACAGTAAAAAGTCTGAAAAATAGAAACAAAAAATTTCCCTGACATGTCCCCTCATGTGACACTGTCACATGAGTTGGGACATGTCCATAACTTTTAAATACACTTTAACTACATTTTTTAAAACCTATATGAAACCTCATCCCGCCCGTGGATGAGGTTTCATGCTTTTTCTAATGCCCGCCTGGGCTCCCGGCCTGCCTGCTAACCTTAAGGTTGGACGGGCAGGTCCATTAATTAGTTTAACAACTTTGTCAATGGCCTCAATTGGCCAATGACAGGTCGGCGGGCGCACAGCTGATTCTGCTGAGCTTCCACCTATCTGAAAATTGAAATGATGCAGGGTGATGTTGGGAGTTCCACCTGATGTCATCCCGCGACGTTTTATGCATCGGCAAGCGGGCCCCGCCCTCTGCTCACCAACCGGGAAATCCTGGCCACAGATGCAGAAATACAAATCAAACTTAAACTTTAAAGCTAAAACTCATTCCTAACACCTACAAATAAACATATGATTTACTTAAATTATTTCTATTTCCTAACACAACTGAAAGCGAACTCCAGCAAATATCATTCAAAATGCTCAGGACATTGAGGTGAGTATGATACGTGAAAGATCTACATGCATGGGAGACTGCTTGCACAAGGCTCTGAAAGGCCCTGACACACACACAGACACACTTCTCCCTCCAAATCACTCATTGGCCAGCTGCTGTGACAAGGGTTGAGGGGCTCACAGACAAAGGGGACTCGGAGGGAGAGGACAGCCTCTGATATTCCTGAGTGAATGACCTAGGGATGTCCAGCTGGTGCTCCTCCTCCCTTCAGGTGCCCAAGGGCCACAGCCTGACTCCATGAGGGGAAGGAACACCTGGAGGGATGTCGAGGTGTCCCATTTCCCTCTCATGTTGCCACTACGGGAACTCACCTATGGCTCTCGCAATGGAGTTCACGTCTGCACACATCTCCACATTCTGCTAGACCAAGGTCTCCATGGTGTCTGCTGTCCTCCCCATGGCAACCTCCATACACGCACATGTAGGCACCACTTCATCAGAGAGCAGGTGGACGCACTCCTCCAACTCGTGTGCCACTCTGTTGAGGGCTTCCAACAGCTCTGTGTGATGTTCCCATGCCTTCTGCTGACTCTCCAGGGTGAGTTGGAAGTCCAAATCTAGAGACTCATCAACTGACTCAGACCACACAGTTGCCTCTTCCCCAGCAGTCCTCTGCATGCCAGGGAGCTCGGCTAAACCTATCTCCTCCTGCTGTGGACGTGTGTCCATGTGGTGACCACCAGAATATCAACCTGAGCCTGGTCTAGATCAAGGTCCCACTGAGCTGTCTGTCTCTGCACTGGTGGAGAGTGTGGGTAAGTGCTGTGACGGGTCTTCTAGGCTGCTTATTACCAGCTTTTCAATGGGGGAGGTGTCCTTTTGGCTGGAGATGTGGAGCTAGATGGAGCTGAGGGACTGGCTGGCTGAGGGTGTCGGTCTTGGCAGAGCTCCCTGTGAACCAAAGTAGAGATAGTTAATGTATGGCAGCAGAGTCAAAAGCAGGAGAGAGCACTCACAGTTGTGTTGAGAGAGGGATAATATGGTGCAGGATCCTCATGAGGGTGTTCACCGCTGACCTCACCGTCACCGCAGGCACAGTCCATGTCCGCACCAGTCAGCGCATTGGCACGCACCTCAAAGTGAGTGAGGGGCCTAATGTGAGCCACTCCACCCCTGGTCTGGGACCTCTTCCTGCTGATGTGAGCAGGCTTCTCCTGCATGAAAACAGATGGAGAGAGAGTGAGCAGGACACATGCTACTGCATGGAATGTTTGTATGGTGAGCAGAGCCTTTGACATGATGTGGACTCAAGCTCAAGAGGGTGTGAGCCTGATGGAGATGTGAGGGTGTGTGTGAGAGTTAGTGGTGTTGTCCCTTGAGGTGTGAGACCCCTATGGATGTGTGATGGGCTTGTGAGTGTGTGAGTTGATGGTGATGAGAAGAGTAAGTTACCCTGGTGGAATGGCTGAGACTATTCATCCCGTAGCGGCACTGTGTGGCTGTCCTCTTTCGGAGGGCATTGGCGCTGACCACCACTGCCACCGCCTTTTGTGCTGGACTGGTGATGTAGCTGCCCCGGTCAGAGTGGGGTTAGAGGACATCATGGCGGGTCTCCATGGCATCCAAAAAGCGCTTGAGGGAAGCATCATTAAACCTGGGGGCTGCAGTCTTTTTGCATTTTGGGGCCCTCCGTGCAGCAGTCCTGGGCTGGAAGCACATGGGGAGATGTACGCGTGGCTGGACTTTAAATACGGCGCCTGTTGTGATGAAGTAACTAGGTGATGGTGTGGCAGGTGAACGAGAGCCCACCCACCATGGAAAGTGCATGTTTCCCGGGAATGCATAATTAACGCAGTGAGTTAGGGACGATACCGCACTCAGTGCAAATCTGTGATGATTCTGCCCGTTATCAAAGATTTTCAACATGTATCCTGACATTGTGGATCTGATGCATGCACACCTCTGTTCCTGATTTTTCATGAAAAAGCAGTTGGAAATTTCTGTTCATACTCATTCACTGCACCTGGAATATAGGAAATTTATCAGTGAAAACCATTAAAGCTTGATTTTAAGATCTCTAATTATGTTGAGTCTCTGCACATCATTGTTCACGTCTAGAAAGCACTAAAGGTCCATATTGGTAATGGATATCTGAAATTCGTTTCTGCATCTCGGCAGTTACTATAACACCAGCACAACTACTGTGGCTCTGTTTTGTTAAGAGATGCCAGTATTTCAATTGTGTAGCTGGAGCTGCTCTTTGTCAGAGTCAGCAATCACATTAGTTAATGTCAACTCCAGCTCTCCATACATATGCATTCTAAGTTGAGCTGCTAATTTTAGCCTGTCACAAACATTGATTTACAACCAATGTTGAAGTGCTCAAATTTGGTAAAATAATACACATTTTAAAGCATTGGTTTTCGTCACAATTTAGGTTAAAATAATATAACTGGTTACTAATCCTTTGTGCTTTAATTTGCGGCTCCCTAGAAAATCAGGAATAAAGCGTTTGGTTTGCAAGAGAAAAAAAACAGTAACCCTAAAAGTTTCTATTCTGCCAAGAGAGGATCATTTCAGAATCAGGCAGAAAACTGTAGCCAATAATGCAGGTAATATGAATTCCATGTTCAGCTAGGGTAATTAACCATTTTCTTCAAAGTAAATGCTGCAGTTTGCGTTTAAAATATTTTAATCCATCACCTATTTTCAAGGTTAGACATTGTGCATTTGTAGTTTTGATAATAATAATAATAACTTGATAATTCCAAAATTTACTGGGGCGAGGGGGAGGTGGGGGTTGCCGAGAGTAAAGAACCCATTAAATTTACTGGCAGGATTTTATTATAAATTTTCCTCTATTCCTTATGCTGCAGCCCAACAAATTGACAGGCTGGCTGGCTGCCAGCAGGAACACAGTGGCAGAAGGCTGCAGATGGACACCTTTGGGGATGGTCCACAACAATCGAGGAAGAAGAAGGGAGGGATCAGTGCTTATAGGGGAAGGGTCAGTTTACCAATGCAGGATGGAGAGGGACAGATTGAGACTTGGAGGGGGAAGAGAGATCAATGGCCACGGTTGAGAGAAAATCATGCTTTGCAGAGCGAGGCCAAAGGCTTGTTTGTGGAGCCAGGGAGAGCACTTCCACTCCTCCTGGTCCACAGGCAGCGCTGTAAGAAGCATTCTTAAGCCAGCTGCACCCATCTCGCTTTCGCTGCTAGGTTTCCCGAACTCAGGGAAATCTGCAAAGGAAACAGTTAAATTTAAATCAGGCTCCCAGTTGCAATGTGGGAGCCTGATTTATACACATTAATGAAGTGTTTCACTTCTCAAGGGCAGGACATTCACACAACATGAAACCCACCATGGTAAAAACAGGAACACACTCGCAGCAAATTGAGGACTCATTCACCATTTTAACATTTTTAATTCACCTCTGATGCTCTCCCACCTGTTTTGGAGATGTTAATATCAGGGTTGATGTATTTAGATATCCAGTATCCATCTCATACATTTTCATAAGATGTCTTGAGCAACTTAATTATTAGGAAAACACAATGCAGTGCAAATGTCCAATTTTTATGCCATGTGTTTAGGTTATCCATACTCTATGGCCTAGTAATTGGTGTGTCCCAGGTTGATTTGTAACCTGCCAACACTGGTTCCAATCCAGATGGGCACCTCTAAACGTGGTGCACCAACCTCATGTGGATAATTGTAGCGTGAGTTTCAGTGGGTCCATGCTGCTTCCATCTTTTCCATGCTGCCAACTTCCTCTGCACTCAGCAGAGGCTAAACAGTGTTGTACAGGTACCACATGGTGTGACCAGCTACTCTTTTTAAAGACAGGCTGTCCCACTTAAAGGAAAGATGCACAGAATGAAATTGGTCGAACTTAAATAATGGAGAATTGAGCACCAGGGTAGAGAGAGGGTCACAGAATGATATATATAGTGCTGGAGTCATTAGTGGTGGAGGTAGACAGGAGGAGAGATGCTGAGGTTCTGTGGTGTGGCCCTCAAGAACCACATTCAGAAGGGAGTGAGAGCAGGTGGCCAGAGAAGTCAATTCTTGGCCTCTAAGCCAAGGACCTGGCAGTAGCGCCTCAAGAAGTCTAATGACCTCACCTGATATCTCATATACAAAGCTCCACTAATTTCTCAATGCATCATACTCCAATGAATCACCCAGCAACATTCCCTGGCAGTCAGGACTCATACCTAAAGTCCAGATACTCCAACTCAACCTCAAATATCTACCAATGCTGTCAACCTCACACCCACTACTTGCTGTCTTCACATAACTCCAACTATTCAGCTATGGCAGGCATATCACTAAAAACTGTAACCCAATCACTGATTCTTGCAGGACAAGGTGGCACACAATAGAAGGGACAGAGCTGACAAGGGACTACAGCTCTTATCCTGTAGAGAAGACAGCCCTCAGAATCATGGGGCTAGCTGTCACAGAACCCATGACATCCTGCATTGCTAAGAACTTGGGGGATGGCAGTATGTTCCTGTCTTATACCCATTCTCAACTCTCAGCTCACCATCACCTTGCATGACAAGCAAGCTGCAGGTTATTGATCATGGCCGTCTTGCTTTGTACCCCACCCCACTTACCTCACACCAACTTTCCCTTCCTGATTTCTTGTTTTCAGACACTCAAGAACTGCCACATGTGCAGCCACAGAAGCTCCAGGAGAAAGAGAAAAAGCAACAGCCCAGAACCAATGAAGAGGACCCATCATGAAATCTCACACTCTCCACCACCAGCTCTGACACTGACACCTTGGAAACAAGTAGAGTTGGAATCAACACATGGTGGGTCACCAAGTATGAGTGAGCTGCAGCTAGGCCAGGGGTAAAGGATGGTTCATTTGCCAGCTTCCTGAAAGGTGAGATTGCAGAGGAGTTCTGTTGCAGAGCACTCAGATAGGGACCTCAATGGGGCTGCATACAGAAGAACACCAATGGCCATGCATGCCAAGATGCTGGATGCAATAACTGGTTGACCTAATGCACTTCTATTACTGTCAAGGAGCATGGAGGAGTCTGACTCCAAGTTGACAGAGTGGCTGATGCAGAACGTGCTCTCATCGCACCTTCTGTTCCATCTCCATGTCATACTGCAGACCCAGAGTCATCGCAACTGATGCCCCCCTTGCTGTTGCAGCCTTGGTGCGGGTAAGTCACATGCTCCACTGCCACCCCTGTGAGGATACAAGAACACCTCTGCCACATCTAGGAACCTACCACAACACTGCCAAAATCACTCAAGAATACTTCCAGACGGTAGGATTTGCTGAAGGATTTGCCCTGCCTGCAATTTGGGTGCCTGACCTATAAGGAACACCAATGTAGGACCCACCTTGCAGCTTCATACTTGTTGTTTTTCTGACAAATTCATGCCCTGAGCTGCGTGCTTCAAATTAAGCATTGTGACATCACAACAGTCAGCTGGGCTCAGTGATGTCAGGATAACACGCGTTCATAGCCTCCAGGCAATGCTCCTGGTATATTCTTTTACTAAGAGAATACTACATGGGCCATGCAAGTGCCCAGTGGCACACTGTGCCCCAGCAAAGCAGCAGCAGGCCTTGAGTATCACAGCAATAAATCTTGTACCCCAAACATTTTAATTCAAAAGCTGGTTCAGATATTTCATTAATCTATTAAGTTACTTTGAACTTTGTTTTCAATCCCTTTGTTTCTATATACGCTTTAGTATGCAATATCTCATCAAATTCACAAACTAATCCACTAGGGATTGTTAACTAAGTGATTTTAACTAACAAAAATGAAAGCAATGACTTTCCAATCAAGTTTTATTTTACTCTTTATCTTCTCTATTTCTTATATTTAAATGATGATGCATACAATCAAATCTATTTGATGTTGGCTTGCATTTTATTGTTAAATTCCTAATTGGTACAGAAACAAAGACCTTGCCTGTGAAATGGGCCGGATCATGATCACTTACGCTTACCTACCAAAGTACCAGATAAAATTTCTTCAGAAGTCCAGAATTCTATACAGTATGTTCCTATTGTTATTCAAGATTTTATTAAAGGATTTTCAAAAATTTCCTCTCTACTACCTAACGTCCTAATCTATATTCATGTCCAGGTTTGGGGATTGTGATAATACAGCAGTTATTTTACAAATATGTTGATGTGATGCTTTGATCGAACCCACTAGAAGCTTGAGCAATAGGGTCAGGGTAGCTTTTCCTTCCTAACCTAAATAATTTATCCAAGACTGGCAAGCTTATCTCCTACCTAGAAACTTGATGAGAATGGCATTCAAGACTGGAATGTAAAGTAGTCCTCTCCAGCTGAATATAACACTACACCTTTCCTAATATAATATTATAACTTGAAAAACATTCAGTCATTTGAAACATCTTTCATTTTCAAACATTTATTGTACTATATTGAGTATCATCTGAAAATACAGCTGTGTGTACAGAGTTTAGCCTAATGGGAATACAAAAAAAAACTGGCTTGATTTTATTATTGGCAGAAAAAGTGTCAGTATTACTGGACCTTAGCCAAACTGAAGACAATCTACAGCTCGAGGTTATTTGAAGGCCACTGGTCACATTTTCAATGGAATCACAATAAGGATAGAGCAGCTGTATTTTATGGAGGTGTTCCACTGTTCATGGTTTCAACAAGGACATACAAACTATCCTAAAAGAACAAAGACAACCTTATGTAAGTTACCTGAAGTAGTCATTTTTTTTACAAACTATTTAATTTTACAAAGAAAATTAGACGTACATGGAGTATACAACATTGTTGAACTGTTAAGAAATATAAACGCTCCTTTTATTCTTACTAAAATACAATCACATTTTGTTTTTAATTGTCAGACTTATTCTTGAAGACAGTTTAAATCACTTTTACTTTATTTTCTAATTACAGCTTTTAAGCAACATGAACAAATTGCATCAAGCTACACATGCTGGGATTTTCCGGTCCTGCAGCAAAGTCAACAAACCTTTGGCTGGTCTGTCAAATTTTCCCTCCCTCCTGTGATGATGCCTGCTGCCGGAGAGACTGGAAAATCCTAGCCATGGAGTCTAATGCATAAAACCAGGCCATTCAGTCCCGCTTGTCTATGCCTGCATTTATGCCCAACACAAGCCTCCTCCTACCCTTCTTCATCTAAGCCTATCAGCATGCCCTTCTATTCCTTTCCCCCAATGTGCTTACTTAACATAAGGGTGCAGTTGTGTAGTGGTAATGTTACTGGACTAGTAATCTAGAGGCTCTGGGTGCATGGGTTCAAATCCTACCATGGTAGCTGCTGGAATTTAAATTCAATTAATTCATAAATAAGGGATTAAAGGCTAGTAATAGTAACCATGAAACTATTGGATTGTCACAAAAACCCATCTGGTTCACTAATATCTCTCCTTTAGGGAAGAAAATCTGTTCTGACCTATGTGAAATACCAGGTTAATTCTTAACTACCCTCTGAAATTGGTAGAGCTGTCCCATAGACTACTCAAGCAATGGTCATACTTTACAACCAATGTCTTCCATCACCTTCCCTGGATTTGTCCTGTCCCATGAGCAGGACAGATCCACCAGATGTGGCAGCACAATGAAATACAGTCAGGTGGGAGTTGCCCTTGGAATCCTCAGTCTTGACTCTGGACCCCGTGAAGTCTCTTGGCATCAGATCAAACGTATGCAAAGAAGCGTCCTGCTGGTTACTGCCCTCCCTAAGTACTTCTCCATGTTGAACAACACTTGGAAGAAACACTGAGCACATTAAGGGAACAGAATGTACTTTGGGAATTTCAATGTCCTTCACCAAGAGTAGCTTAGTAGCACCTCACTGATCAAGCTGGCTGAGTCCTGAAGGACATATCTGCCAGACTGAACCTGCAGCAGGTGATAAGGGAACTAACAAGAGGGAAAAACCTACTTGATCTCTCCCTCAACAATCTATCTGTCACTGGCAGGAGTGACCATGGCACAGTCCTTGTGAAGAAGAAGTCATGTCTTCACACTGAAGATACTGTCCATCGGTTCAAAAGGAAAGCCACACTCAATGCAAGATATTAACTCTATTTCTCTCTCTACAGATGCTGCTAGACCTGCTCTGTATTTCCAACGTTATCTGTTTTTATTTCAGATTTCCAGCGTTATTTTGCTTTTATTGTATTACTGTCCATTGTTTTGTATGGCACCACCACTTTGTTAAATGGAATAGGTTGAGAAAAATCTAAAAGCTCAAAACTCAGCATCCATAATAAACTGTGGGCCTTCAGCAGCAGCAGAATTGTATTCAACCTAAATCCGTAATCTCATGATCTCATGTCCCGGCATACCCCTCACTCTACCCCATTATGCCAGGGTATCAATGAAGAATACGGGAGATCATATTAGCAGTAGCATCAGGCGTACTACAAAGTGAGGTGCAAAGCTGGCAACATGACAACACAAGACTCAATAAATTCCCTTTATTTTCAGTTTTGGATAATTTTATGAGCTTCAATTTTAAATAATTTTTTTCATCTCAAACCCCAGCTGAGGATTCAGGAAAATGAATCGCATAAGTACAAATCATGAAGCAAATTATTCTGTGCATAAGCAGTCAGACATTTAAGGCTGTGTTTACACACCAACTTTAGTGTCACAGGAAAGCAGTTTCCACTTTACTGTGGTGTGATTTGGCTTGTAAACAGAGGCCAATCCAAACAATCTCAGAGTGTATTTCATAAAGATCACTTGTAATGAAGTTTTTTTTATCGTATCCACGGACAGTCTATACATGGCCCAACCAGAACTGGACACATTTTTGCGCCTTGTTGTTGAAGTCGGCAAGAACTGCAACAGTGCAGGGTTCCTCTAGCGATAGGCATTGCAGGAGATGTTGCATAGTCTGTGGCTCAGTTCCACATTCACAAGTTGTCGGGCTGGTTGGAAATCCCCATTTGCTTAGTGACACCTTTAAACGACCTACGCCAGTCCTAAGTCTGTTATGGCATTTCCAGGTTGCCCAGTTGCAATTAGCTCCTGGGGGAAGGCTTTCATCTGATAGAATTTCCATCGCTAGGGGTTGTTCGAGACTGGCAAGCCGGTCTTTCCACAAGGCGATGCGGGCTTCAGATGGGGTTGATTGTAATGGAACAACACTGTTCATGAAGCTCTTCCTTGACTTTAGGTGGCTGGGTGTAGGTGTATGGCCATGTAAAGGGTGCCTCTCAACTGATGTTTGACGGAGTCGCTCTTTCTTCCTGGCTACCGTTCTTCTTATATCAGGGGAAGCGATACCCACCAGGATATATAGGCTGTTGGTGTTTGTTGGTTTTAAACAACTTGTGATAAGTTGGCAGCTTGCATTCAGAACAGCATCCATCTTCTTAGCATGAGTAGATCGTTCCCATGCAGGGCAGGCGTATTCAGCAGCGGAATAGCAAAGAGCAAGTAATGAAGTGAAACCCCAAGTACCTGCCGTTTTCACAGCCGAATTTCAGATTCCAATCAAAGTGTAAACACAGTCTTCTGTAGTTCTGGTTCAAAGAAAAGTGCTTAGTGAAGTGAGGGCATGCCTGGACATTTGTCAGCAAGGGTGATAAGAGTGTTCATTAAATTACCAATGGATGGCAATCCTAGACATAGTGAGGGAGGTATTTCAACAAATTTTACAAACTGTCATATACACATGCACTCTGAGCATTATGACACCAATACGTGCAAGTTATAACTTCACGCCAATAGATTCAAACTGATTTGAAACTAAGGAAGTAAGACAGTTGTGAGGGATTCATTTTAACCTGACTCAACTGATGGAAAATGGATGAGTTTGGGTTGCCTTGCAGTTTTGTACCCTGAAATGATTGGGAAGTAAAATCAGCCACTGTTTAAAGCTTGGGTACTATCAAAACCCATCTGTTTCCTGCTCAATGAGTTAGGTTAACATGCTTTCGAAGAGCCCTCCTCCCACCCCCAGCCAGGCAGCACTCAGCGCTGCAGCACACGATTCACACTGGCTGCCTTTAATTGGCCAGCCAGCATGAAATCGTGGTCAGGGCCCGATTAGGGACAGAGGTCAGTTTCGCGACCCCTCCTGGGCCCACACGCTGCACCCACCCGATGAGGTAAAATTCCTGCCTAATGTGTTCACTCCCTGATAAGGGGATTCAGCCCACAACCCTACCACTCATGGCAAAAGTAAAGAATAGGTTTTATGCAGAGTTTGTGGTACATGATGACTCAGTCACCAATTATAGATCGGGGTTGGGAGTTGGAGGTGGATAATAGCACAGGAATCAGTCTCATATCTAAGCTGGCAAATAGGGCTGAATGATCAAATGGAGTGGAGTGAAACCATGAAAGAACTTGCAGATAGAGACAAGGACATTGAAATCACTCTGTTGGGACACAAGGAGCCATTGAACGTCAGCAAGGATATGATCTTGTGACCTGGTTATGTGAGCGATGGGTAGGATTGAGATAGCACAGCCATGTATGAGATTTGTGTAGAATGAAGCTTGAAGTTTGAGAGGCTTGAAAATTTGTGAGGATGAGGCTTTTAGCTCTTAGGATTGGGAATGAGGTAGAGATGGAGAGAGTTGATATTTTGGGTTCAAATAATTTTACTTTAAAGTTCTAAATTCAGGAAATAGGTATGCAGACTTATGCCAGTTATGTAGAATCATTGAATCCTTACCGCACACAGGAGGCTATTGACACATTGGATCAATGCCGGCTGTCTGTAGAGCAATCCAAAGCAGCCCCATTCACCCATTCTTCCCTTGTAGGCCTGCAAGTTTATTTCCTTCAAGTGCCCACCAATTTCCCATTGAGTTCATTCATTGCCTCCGCTTCCATCGCCCTCCTAGGCAGCAAGCTGCAGGTGACTGGGGAACCAGTGGCATAGTTGTATTGTCACTGGACAAGTATTCCAGTGACCCAGGGTAATGCTCTGGGGTCCTGGGTTCAGAGATGGCAAAATTCAAATTCAATAAAAACCTGGAATTGAAAGTCTGATGATGACCACGAAACCATTTCCGATTGTCGTAAAAATCCAACTGGCTCACTAATGTCCTTTAGTGAAGGAAATCTGCTGTCCTTAACTGATCTTCCCTACATGTGACTCCAGACCCACAGCAATAAGGCTGACACATAAAATGTGTTCTGAACAAGAGCAATTAGGGATGAGCGCTAAATGCTGGCCTAGACAGAGATGGCCACATCCCACGAATGAATAAAAAAAATTAACAGTCGTTATGTAAATATGTTCTTGCTCACATCTCCCTGAATCTCTTGCCCAAAACCGTAAATCTGTATCCCCTAGTCCTTGTACCATCAGCTAATGACAACAGCTTTTCTTTATCCACCTTATCCAAACCTCTCATAATCATATACATCTCTGTCAAAAGCCCCCTCAATCTCCTTTGTTCCAGGGAGAACTCTAACTTCTCCCACCTAACCCTTGAAGCTGAAATCCCTCATCGCTGGAACTGTTATGGTAAATCCTCTATCTGTAACCTGATTGAGCATGCCATTTAT
This sequence comes from Carcharodon carcharias, assembly GCF_017639515.1. NCBI lineage: Eukaryota > Metazoa > Chordata > Chondrichthyes > Lamniformes > Lamnidae > Carcharodon > Carcharodon carcharias. Next base: position 161,083,082 of record NC_054469.1, on the reverse strand, counting down.
TTTAATTTAAATGGTAAATAAAATCACTGGGAGCAATTGTAAAAGTTCTATTACTGAGGATACAGGCTTTCAGATTTTTCTTGGAGCCAGACTGCTAAAATTTTATAGTATTTCCTGGAACCCAGCAGTATTACAGCTAACTCATGGTAGTTATATACACAAGCATATTTTTTCTAGGAGAAACTGTGAGGTTGTAAGTTTGAGCCCCATTTGTATGAAGTTAGTTGATCTCAGCCTGAGCAAAGGTTACTGTCAACATCTAGCATCACTGAGATGGAGGGAGAAGAATCAATTGGAGCGCCTGTTTGCTATCTGCTGACCCCTGCTGGACCCATCAGACTATGACTCAATAGAAACATCCTATATTGGTTTATTTGTTTATCACAGCTTCCTTTGCAGGATGGTGTGAAGTAGAGAAAGAATTTTCAGACTAGTTAACCATCATAATGGCCTCCAACAGCCATAACCATCCTTATACCAGGTGGCTAGTCCTATAAAACAGGTTGATTTTATGGACTCCTGAAACCCATATAAAAGGGGTGGGGGTTAGAGGACCCATACCCACTAAATGCAAATATCGCACTGGATAGCAACCAGAATTTAGACTGACTCTCTTCTTGCCAGGATTATCGAGAGTAGGATATGAATACTGCGCTGCCTCACTCAGAGGTAGGATTATTACCACTAAGCCAAAGGCTCAATCCCACAGGATAAAATGGGCTACAGACACTCACTGATGTGATTGAATTGCCTAATGATCATTCACAACCTTGGAATTATGCCCTGGCAGGAAGTCAATGCCGTTACAAGAGGAGAAATTTAATGAGAAAGGAGAAAGCAAAAGGACAGTGACCTTTTGGTTGATCTCTTATTTTTTAATACACATTTTTATGACATTGTCAAGGAAGTCTCTTTTTGGATCAGAAGCTCATTTAATTTATGAAAATGTTCTCAATCTGTAATTTTGTAGCTGAGCACCTTTAAATCATTCATTATTCAACTGAGCCAAGGTTTGAATATTACTGAAAAGCAAAAGAAGATACTAAGCCAGCAATATTCAGTGTGTTAAAGGAAACATGCATTGATATTTTATGCTTGATCAGTTTTATGCATTTTGGAAATATATGGTTTCTTAAGTAATATATTGGAATTATAGTTATCTGGCTCAGATGTCAAATTAAAAATAAGGTATCAATCCTCCCACATTTTTTAAGGGACTGCCCCACCAAAAAAAAATTGAAGTATCACAAATATGTTTTATCCACACAAATAAATTTCAATCTTTGGCTATACGATGTAATGACAGAATGAGAAAATGCTGCTAGTTTTACTTATTTAAGTATAGTTTGTTTCTGGCTAGAACATTATAGAATCATAGAATGTTTACAGCACAGAAGAAGGCCATTCAGCCTGTCATGTTTGTGCCAACTCTCTGCAAGAGCAACTCAGCAATTACAACTCACCCATCTTTTTCCTGTGGTCGCGCAAATCATTTTTCTTCAGATGATGATCCAATTCTCTTTTGAAAGCCATGATTGAATCTGCTTCCAATACACTCTCAGTAGTGCATTCCAAATCCTAACCACTCTCTTTCTTCATATCACCAGTGCTTCTTTTGCCTATCACCTTAAATTAATACCCTCTGGTTTGTGGGTTGATTTGGGCAGTTGGATTTAGCTTCATTATACGTCACTAATATATTGGCTAAACAGTTTTATTTTCTATCACTGTATTAAGAGAAATCAATCAGTCACAATTAATCTGAAACCTTGATTGAGTTATCTATTTGATTGAGTATACATGTATGATTAAGTTACAGTATAGATTAAATAGCTTTATTAATGTAGAAGTTTGAACACTAGTTGTAATGTAGCATAATGCAAGCACAAGGCTGTGTGTGTTCAACAAAAGGACATTAATCAGGTTATATCAGTAGAAATGAATAGTCTTGTACAAGATGAACATTGTCTTATTGGAAGTGAATTGGGTCTTGTACAGCATGAATAGAACTCCATTCTTTGTCTGCACAGGTGTCTTATGGCTAGCAACAGGTATAGCCAATTACCTGGCCTCCACCCAAAATGCATCCATGAGATCACGGATGCCGTCTTCGCGAGGGCACACAACTTTGTGCATTTCACTACGACCAGGACAGCCAGGATGCAAGAGCGATTGGATTCGCCACAGGTCCAGGATGCACTCAGATCTCTGTTCACACACAGTGGACTACATCAACCGCAAGGGCTTCCATTCACTGAATATGCAGCTGGGTGTGCGACCACTGTAAATGCATCCTGCAGGTCTGTGCAAGGTTTCCAGGGAGTGTGCACGACGCCTACACCCTCAGTCAGTCACAGATTTCTGGAGTCTTCCAGGGTCCACAGAAGCTGCAGGGTTGGCTCCTCGGGGACAAGGTCTACCCGCAGACGAGGTGGCTGATGACACCCATGCGGCGACCTCAGACTGCAGCAGAACGACAGTATAATGAGGCTCATGCTGCATCTTGCAACTTGGTGGAGCAGACCATTGGGATGCTGAAGATGAAGTTCCAGTACCTGGACTGGTCTGGTTGGGCCCTGCGATACAGTCCGCAGAGGGTGTCAAGCATCGTCGTTGTCTGCTGTGCCCATTACAACCTGGTGCTCCAATGGGTAGAGGAGCTGGCTGAGGAGGAGATGAAGGAGCTGCACGTCTCCTCCGAAAAGGAGGACGCCAATGGAGGTGAGGCTGAGGAGGTCCTTGGAGGTGACAATGATGGGGACTGGTTAGACGAAGCAGGTGCACTTGGGAGGCCCTCATAGCTTCTAGGTTTGTGGAGGATGATGACGAGGTTACCCCATAGTTCCTCACATCGCATTTGTGAACATTTGACTCCAGTCTGTGAGAATGCTCCTGTCATGGAGACACAGCAGGAGGATGATGACGACATGCAGTGAGGATATTCCATAAACCTTCACACAGCTGCTGAGAATGCCTGACTCCTGTCTGGCCAAGGGCAGCTTGCTTGCACTCCGTGATCAGGATCATATTGTAGAGACGCAGCCATGAAACTTTAAAAGCATCTGATGCTTTGTCCGCCTTCAGCATCTGAGTCCTTCAGGAGCTGGATCACAGCATCAGTGGTCACAGATGCTGAAAAGCTGAGTGCGCACAGAGAATGATGGAACTCTGTGGTGCCTGTCCACTACATTCTGGCAGCAATGACAAGCACCATTGAGGTGCAGGCCTCAGTAATGTTTCCAGGGAATGTGAGGCTGGACCATCACTTTGGTCTGAAGGATGCACAAAGCACAGGGAAGAGGTGCTGGACTGAGACACCTGCCTTTATCTTGTGCAGAAAGGTTTCACATCTGAGTGACAAGAACACTGCTCAGCAGACAAGGAGCCATAGGCAGGGAGACATTCTTAAGAGTTTATTGATGATAGTGAACAGTATGTACAAGTGATTAATACCTGTGCCCAGGCTGTGCAACTAATTCTCTTTAAGTGTCCTAACCTTGCCGCTACATCTTGGTGCTCCCTGGACATCCACTGCAGAGTGGAGGTGGAGGCAGCCTGCTGACTGTCAAAGTCTGTGATGACTTTAGCGGGTGTCTCATAGGCTCATAGATGTTTCCAGCACAGAAGGAAGCCATTCAGCCCATCGTATCCATGCTGGTCAACAAAGATCTGACTTCACTAATCCCATTTTCCAGCACTTGGCCCATAGCCCTGGAGGCTATGGCAATGCAAGTGAATATCTGAACACTTCTTAAATGTTATGAGAGTTTCTGACTTAACCACCCTTTTCAGGCAGTGAGTTCCAAACTCCCACCACCCTCTGGGTGAAAAAATTTATCCTCAACTCCCCTCATATCCTTCTACCTCTTACCTTAAATCTATGCCACCTGGTTATTGTCCCCTTTACTAATGGAAAAAGTGCCTTCCTATCCACCCTATCTATGCCTCTCATAATCTTATAAACATCTGTCAGATCTCCTCTCAACCTTTGCTGCTCCAGGGAAAACAACCACAGCCTATCCAATCTTCCCTCATAGCTCAGACCCTCCAGCCCAGGCAGCACCCTGGTAAATCTCTTCTGCACCCTCTCCAGTGCAATCACATCCTTCATATAATCTGCTGGCCAGAACTGCATGCATTACTCCAGTTGTGGCCTAACCAGTGTTTTATACAGTTCCAGCATAACCTCCCTGCTCTTGTATTCTATGCCTCAGTTAATAAAGGCAAGTATCCCATATGCCTTCTTATCCATCTTATCTACTGCCCTGCTACCTTCAGGGATCTGTGGATATGCACACCATGGTTCCTCTGATATTCAGTACTTTCCAGTGTCCTACCATTCATAGTGTGATCCGTTGCCTTGTTAGCCCTCCCCAAGTGCATTACCTCACATCCTCTGGAGGGCAGAGACTTTTTTTTAAATTCATTCATGGTTTGTGGACTTCACTGGCTAGATCAGCATTTATTGCCCATCCCTAATTGTCCTTGTTCAGAAGGCATTTAAAAGTCAACCTCAAGAGTGGGTCTGGAGTCACATGTAGGCAAGACCAGGTAAGGATGACAGATTTAGTGAACCAGATGGGTTTTTATAACAATCAACAATGGTTATCATTAGACTTTCAATTCCAGATTTTAATAGAATTCAAATCCCATCATTTGCCATGGTGGGATTCGAACCCAGGTCCCTAGAGCATTACCTGCTGTGGATCAAATAGTGCAATTTTTCTCACCAGATTGTAATCCCGAGGCTATTCTAAAGCTAGGTCCTACTGAATTGTGTGTCTCTGCACTGGTGGAGCGAGTGGGTGAGCACTGTGACAGGACTTCAGGAAGGGTGCCTCCAGATTCCTCTTCAGAGGTTTCTTTGGGACTAGATTGGAGGCCCTGGATCATGGATTCCGTCGTCTGTTTGGTAGACGTGGCTGCGAAAGCAAGGGGAGATATTTAGTGCATGGCAGTGGCCTGTGAAAGAGGGCACATTGCTCACGGCATGGTTGTCTGATGGAAGTCACAATGCTGGATTCTCACTTGGTGGAGTAGCACTGATTTCACCGTCAGCACAGGACCGTTCCCAGTCATTGCCGGCCAGCTGGATGGCTCTATACTCAACGTTTGTGAGGACCTTGATTTCAAGCATTCCACCACTGGTCTGGGACCTCTCTCTCTTGTTGTGTGCCAGCTTGTCCTGCATTGGAAAGAGCTGGAGAAAGTGTAAGCAGGGTGACTGCTGGACCAGATGATAAATGTGCCTAGCCTCTGTAGGCGGTGAGTGGTCCCATGGACGGGATGAGGTCAATGATGGTGAGTGTAAAAGAGTGAATGGTGATGTCACCTGAACTGGCAGTGAGTGAGGGCTGGGTGTGCTGGGTTTGTGAGTGTGTGCGTTGAGAGTGACGAAAAGAGTGACTTACCTTGGCGGAATGGAGGAGATCATTCATCCTCTTGCAGCACTGGGTGGCTGTCATCTTCTGAAAAGCATTGGAGCTGACCACCGCTGCCACTGCCTCCCAAGCCAAATTGGTCACATTGCTGCCCATCCTGCGGCCAGAGCAGACCTCCACAGCATCTAGCTGCCACTCAAGGGACCCATCATTAAACCAGGAGGCTACAGTCTTCTTGCCTTTGAGGGTCATGTCTCCCAGGCAGCAGTGCTGAGCTGGAAACAATGTGCGCTGTGCTTGTGCTGGCCTTTAAATATGGCGCCCAGCATGATGTAACTGTGGGTTGATGATGGGCCGGTGAATAAGAAACCTGCCCACAATGGAAATGGCAACTTTCCCAGGAATGCATAAATAATGAGGCGGGCTCAGGATAATACGCTGTGAAAACCCACCATGGCTGTCAGCGGGCATTATGCCATTTTACCTGCCCCTACCACACAATGCAAACTTAGGAAAATTCTATTATTTTATGTTGGTGTGATGGTCCCTTCAAGAATTAAGCCTCTCTAGGAAATGATTTCTGCTAAAGCGCTTGGTTTCCAGCAATGTGACCAAGTTGCATGGGAGGTAAACAGTAACTTGGCAAAAGGTGAACAAGGAGTTAATTATAGTGGTGTGTAGATTGTGGGTGTGGCTCCGGTCTCAAAAAGTGTTTTAGCTTTTTTGTTTCAGAACAAGCTGAGAGCAGGACTCATCTAAGCATCTCTTCCAAGCAGAGTTCAGTTAAAATTCTGTGTGTGCTGGCTAAAAGGATGTAGAAATTTTATAACTGAAGGATTATCTTCACAGTGAGTTGAACTTCTGGGATAACTGAGCTGAGAAGAGAGAGAGAATTTTAGGTGCAAGACTCCACCGTTAAAGAATATTAGGATCATGAGAGTCTGACCACACTTAAGACACTGCTGACGCCAGTGTTGAACTGAGAGTCTACAACCATGGGATAATTGGAGGAAATTTGAAGGAACAACTACGCTGGAAGTAAGCAGAAGGCCCAAGAAATCTCAACGCTTATATGATTCTTTGAAATAGTACTCAGACCAAGTAGTTAATCTTCCAATTTCTGATAACTATCTGATTTTAGTTACTGGGGGTGTAATTCAAATTGGTGCAGAAGGCAATTTGAGTTAAGAAGTCTGATTTAAAGAATAGGTAACTGTACTTTTAATGTGGCTGACTTTTTAAACAGAGTGTATTCATTTTCTTTGATCTTTGTGTAGTAAAATTATTTCATTTTAAACTGTGAACTTTGCGCCTTTATTCTCTGGTTATTGGATTCTAAAAAACAAAAAAATAAGCTAAATACACCACTGGTCTCTACCGAGATCATAACAGCATAAACCAATAGAGCTACGTGTCGAGGAGCTAACAGTTTCTCAGGTGGTGTGAAAGACCAAGGCCAGAGAGAGAGAGACTGTTATGTCAGCTGCAGCCAAATCTTGATTGTAAAGCGCAACTGAAAAAGCTGTAAAATCATTAATTTAAGTTTGTTAAGTATAATCTTACTTTCTAATAAACATCCTGGAATTGCTATCAGTTACCCTGTTGCTCTAATTGGTTTAGCCTTCTTGGATCAAGTGTTAAGGGCAAGTCTACCTTCAGGCTCTCAATCTTTTCCCCCAACAGGGAGAATTTCTTCCCATCGACTCTATCCAGACCCCTCAAGATTTTGAAAACTTCTATCCAATCTACTTTTGATCTTCTCTTCTCCAAGGAGAACAGCCACAGCTTCTACAATCTATCTATGCAGCTGAAGTTCCTTATCGCTGGAACCATTTTTTGAATCTTCTCTGCACTGTCTCTAATGCCTTCCTAAAGTGTGGTGCTCAGAATTAGACACAATACTCCATTTGAGGCCAAACCAGTGTTTTATGCAGGTTTATCATAATTCCCTTGCTTTTGTACTCTATGCCCTTATTTAAAAAAAGCAGGATCCCATATGTTTTGGTATTAGTGTGAATAAATACTTCTTTGGTACAGTGCTACAGAGTCCTGCAGACCTGCATTGCTGCTTGACATATGATGTACATCCCCACAAAACACTATGGGCTAGAAATTGGTCTGTACCCATTTTTGGGCACAGGGGTCATGATTCACAACCTGCCCACACCCATTGCCATGAAGGCAGGCAAGATGCAAATTAGAACAATTCTCAGCATGCCAACTATTGCACCCTGTGTAACTGGCTATCTGCATGCAAAACAAGAGGCCTAATAGCAGGCCAGGCTAGTAATGTATTCTCCAGCTCTTAAAGGCAGTCTGTTCCTCTTAAAGAGAAGCTGTACTGGATAATAGGAGGTGGCTACTGAATTCTATTTCTGGAACACTGAACAAGGGAAATGGAACACCAGGCCTGAGAGAACATTTGTAGGTTCAATGTTGCAATGCTGGAGGGATTAGCGAAGGAGACCAGCCATGTTTCCACAAGAGTCTATGAGATCCCCAAGTCAGGTCCACAGAAGGGATTGGGAGCAGATGGCCAGGTTGGACAATGCCCAGAGTATGGCCCCTAGGTCCTGGCAACAGTGCTGAAGTTCAATGACCTCTTGCAGGTGGTGAGGGTCAGTGAATGCACCTTCACATGATATCTTGTTAACACCAAACTGCCAGTCTCTCACTCAATTCACTACATCTTCATCACTTAGCCAGCAACAGGCCCTAGCACTGAGGACTCACACATTCATTTACTCCATCATGTCCTTCACATACCTTCCAGCTATGGCTCAGATGGCCACACTCTTGTGCCTGAATCTAAAGGTGTGGGTTCAAATTCCACTTCAGTACTTGGCGACTCAACCATGAAAATCTAGGCAGACACCCCAGTGCAGTACTGAGGGAATGCTCAAGTGGATGCAAATGATCACATGGCACTTGAACAGAAAGGGAGATACCCCTGGTATCCTGGCCAGTGTTGATCCCTCAATCAATGTCACAAGAACCGACTATTTGGTCATTACCGCATTGCTGTTTGCGGGAGCTTGATATGCACAAATTGGCTTCTGTGTTTCTCACATTACAACAGTGTCTGCTCTTCAAAAGTGCTTAATTGGCTGTAAAGAACTTTGAGACACCCAGCATGCATATCACCCAAACACAGTGCCGCACAATCACAGACATTCTGCCCTCTCTCTTGAAGGACATGATCGTCCACAACAGGAGGGAGCAACAGAGAACTGGCAAAGGAGTAGGGAACTGGCAGAGAAGTAGGGGGAGGGGGTGGCTGGAATGTGTTCATCCAATTAACAAAACAGGGGAATTCACATCATTGTCTGGCTGCAACAGAGCACATAGTATTCAGCGTTGCTGAGACCACCCATGAAGGTGGTTTATTTCTGCCTCATGCCCCTCCTCACCCTATCCTGCCATGCAAAATGAAAACTGCAAATGGTGTGACTATAGCCCTCTTCTTTTAAACCCCATTCCCTGCCCTCACCCCAATCCTCCATTGTGATCTTATGCCTTCAGACAACCAAGAAGTGCTGCCAGGCAGGGAGAAAGCAACCTTATACCACTTGATCTGACACTCACAGTAACCAGCTCGGATACTGGCACCTCACATACCTTAGAGGATAATATAGAGTTGGGATCTGCATATGGTGAATCATCAGGCATGAGTGGGCTGCAACCAGCCCAGGAGTTTTGGATAGTTTGCATGCCACCATCCCATAGGGCAAGGTCACAATGAGCCCAGCTACAGGGGACTCTGATGAGGATTTTAATGGAGCATGATACAAGAGAATGCTGATGGTAATGCCCACTGAGATGCATGGTATGTTGGCAGGACAGTCACTCATCACTGTCAAGGGGCATGAATTAGTTTGGCTGTGTTGTGGCAGAGAGCATTGTGCAGAACTTGGAACTCATCCTTTCCATCATGGAGGTGGTGACTAACGCCATGGCAGTACCAGCAGACTCAGCATGATTGAGCATCAAGTGGCTGCTGAACCAAATTCTACTGCAGCACAAGCATTGGGAAGTCATGCGTTGACAGTGTGCTGCAATGTAAGTTCAGATGGAGATTATTAAAACCGTGCTTGCTGGCACACAAACTCAGACTGCTGCCAGCGTGGCTGCAGATTTCAATGAACAAAGGAGCATAGGAACATAGGAAATAAGAGCAAGAGTAGTTCATTCGGCCTGTCAAGCCTGTTCCATTATTCAACTATATGAGGCATGCAGGCTTTCACCGCAGGTCCAGTAACCTGTGCTCCAACAGATTATTGGGGTTGGTGAGGTGCCACCCCATGGGAGTGGCAGTGACACTGTGGTCCTCTCTCTTAGGATGGACACATTCATACTCTCATCACTGCCACTACTCCAGTGCACTTGCTGTTGCCTCTCAGTCACATCGCCCATGCTGAGGTGATGCTCCAGGGCATCATGCAAGGCCATCTGCAGTCACCCCCAGGGAGAGTCAGCAGCCTTTGATGATCAGTAGTGGCTGATATTGCAGCCACTTGGGTAGCACTGTGTAGGAGCACTAGATCAGGTGAAGGCATTTGCAGGACAGGCACTAAGGGAAGGTACAGGGGTGATTAATTAACTTTGATTTAGGTAATTATACCTGCTGTTAGATTACAGAATCACAGAATCACACAGTGCAGAAGAAGCCCTTCGGCCCACTGAATCTGCACCGACACATGAGAAACACCTGACCTACCTACCTAATCCCATTTACCAGCACTTGGCCCATAGCCTTGAATGTTATGACGTGCCAAGTGCTCATCCAGGTACTTTTTAAAGGATGTGAGGCAACCCGCCTCCACCACCCTCCCAGGCAGCACATTACAGGCCGTCACCATCCTCTGGGTAAAAAAGATTTACCTCACATCCCCCCTAAACCTCCTGCCCCTCACCTTGGACTTGTGTCCCATCGTGACTGACCCTTCAAATAAGGGGAACAGCTATTCCCTATCCACCCTGTCCATGCTCCTCATAATCTCGTACACCTCGATCAGGTTGCCCCTCAGTCTTCTCTGCTCCAACGAAAACAACCCAAGTCTATCCAATCTCTCTTCATCACTTAAATATTTCATCCCTGGCAACATCCTGGTGAATCTCCTCTGCACCCCCTCCAGTGCAATCACATCCTTCCTATAATATGGCGACTAGAACTATGCAGTACTCCAGCTGTGGCCTCACCAAGGTTCTTTACAACTCCAATATGACCTCCCTGCTTTTGTAATCTATGCCTCGATTGATAAAGGCAAGTGTCCCATATGCCTTTTTCACCATCCCACTAACATACCCCTCCGCCTTCAGAGATCTATGGACACACACACCAAAGTTCCTTTATTTCTCAGAACTTCTTAGTGTCAAGTGTCATGCCGTTCATTGAATACTTACTTGTCAAATTACTCCTTCCAAAATGTATCACCTCACACTTTTCAAGGTTAATTTCCATCTGCCACTTATCTGCCCTTTTGACCATCCTGTCTATATCTTCCTGTAGCCCAAGACACTCATCCTCACTGTTCACCACCCGGCCAATATTTGTGTCATCCAAAAACTTACTAATCCTACCCCCAACATAGTCATCTATGTCGTTTATATAAATGACAAATAATAGGGGACCAAGCACAGATCCCTGTGGTACGCCACTGGACACTGGCTTCCAGTCACTAAAGCATCTTTCCGTCATCACCCTCTGTCTCCTACAACTAAGCCAATTTTGAATCCACCTTAGCAAATTAACCTGTATCCCATGTATATTTGCCTTCTATATAAAAGTCTCCCATGTGGGACCTTGTCAAAGGCTTTGCTGAAATCCATATAAACTGCATCAACTGCACAACCCTCATCTACACACCTGGTCACTTCCTCAAAAAATTCAATCAAATTTGTTAGGCATGACCTCCCTCTGAAACTATCTCCAATAGTTTCTCTACTACAGATGTGAGACTCGCTGGTCTGTAGTTCCCTAAAGATGTTAATGAAAAGGTTTTTGTGGGGGACTTTACTATAGAGTGGGGACCATGGGGACGCTTTGATGAAGTGTCTCAGATGGATGTAACACTGAGGAATGGTGAATCCATGGTGGTCAAGGGAAACATTTTCATGGAAATCAGACTCTGAGAATGCACTCTCTGACAGCCATACAGAGTGAAGGGGCCCAGGATGCATTTTCCCTGCCTCCATTTCATTCTCCTCATCCTCTCCTTCCTTCTGTCCCTCTTCCACTTCCTCCCATCCCTCCTCTTCCTCTTCCTGAGGTTGCCTCTTGACTCCTGTAGTCAGTGGCTATGCCCGCATGATGGCAATGTTATGGAGAGCACAGGAGACCACCAAAAACTTCAAAATCTGCTCTGGCGTGTACGGTAGGGCTCCCCCACAATAGGTCAAGGCAGTTTAACTGTTTTCTGAGTAGGCTGATTCCTCCATCCCTTCATGGCTTTTCTGATCCCTATCTCTGTAACCTCCTGCAGCCTCCCACACTTCCTTACTTCTCTAATTCTGGTCTGTTGCACAAACCCTAATTTAATCACTCCACTGTTATTGGTCATGCCTTCAACTGCCCAAACTCTAAACCAATGCTTCCCAAACTTTATCCTGACATGACCCCATTTTAATGCCTCAGACTTCATGAGACCTGAGTGAAATGCGGGTTGGGGGCAGGGTTGTTGAGTGGGGTGGTGGGTGCGATGAATGATTGACCAGGGTGGGGGTGAGAGGATGTTGAGAGTTGTTCATCTGAAGCGAGGGCAGGGGAGTGGATTGGGATATGTTTTTATTTTCAAAATAAAGTTTTTATCTAAGTAGTAAAAGCTTTAGGAAACCTCATCCCGCTCATGGATGAGGTTTCCTAAAATACATAAAGGCCACTTGGCCTCTTTGCCTGCCCGCCAACCGTTAGTTTGGATGGGCAGTGTAAAATTCAATTTAATTACCTAGTTAATGGCCTTAATAGGCCTTTCAATTATCGGCTGACTCCGGCGCGCGCCCACCAAACGAAATATCGCGTGAGTTCACGATGACGTCAGGACGCACGCCCAATGTCATTGCGCATCATTTTACATTCCAGCATGTAGGGTGCACACCCACACACAGAATGTAAAATTCTGCCCAAAATCTTGTCCCCTGACCCCATCGGGGGGAGGGGTCATGACCCACTGTTCAGGAACCTCTGCCCTAAGCTCTAGAAGTCCCTCCCTAAACCTCTCTGCCTGTCTCACCACTATTTTAAGCGCCTTATATCCTACCTTTTTGATCAAGTATTTGTACATCTTTCCTAATACCTCCATATGTAGATCAGTGTCAAACTTTGCTTCATAACATTCCTGTGAAGTACCTTGGAATGTTTTATTAATGGCATTATATAAGTGTGAGTTGTTCTTGTTCTTGTTGTCGACAGACCCATTAGAGTTGGTAACACAATGGTATCTGGGGGGAATGGCCATGGCAGTCAGCCACATTAATTCCAGATCCCATTAAGTCTCATGGCATCAGGTCAAACAGGGACAAAGAAATCTCCTGCTGATCACCACCTACCATCCTCCCTTGGCTGATAAATCAGTACTCCTCCATGTTGAACCAGATTGATTATCTGCAAGGCGAATGCTGTCCTTCTGCACATGCGCAGCTGTATGGGAGCAGAGCCAAAAAATCATTCTGCCACACCAGCTGCCCCAACCCACCAGAACTGTGCATGAACATCTCATTTGTGTCTGTGCGTGTGCATGTAGTTTTACTGCATCAAATCATTTATTGATGAGAGCATTGAATTACTCTATGCAGGCGGGATCAAATTATACATTCCAGAAAAATTTTTGGGTGCCATTTTCTCAAGGGGATCAATCGGAAATCTTGTTTAACTCACATATAATCATAGAATCTTACAGCATAGAGGCCACTCAGCCTGTCACACCCATGCCAGTAGTTTAAAAGACCCCAACCTACAGCTGTTCCCCATAATACTGCAAATTATTCAAGTACATGTCTAATTGTATTTTGAAAGCTCCAGTGGAATCTGATTTTGCCACGCTTTTTGCTAAAGCTTTCCCTACCTTAACAACTCACTGCATGAAGAAATTTCTCTTTATTTCTAATCTTGTTCTCTTATCAATTATTTTAAATCTATGATCTTTGGTTACTGACCATTGGCAAGAGAAAATAATTTCTGCCTACTTGCTCTATCAAACCTCTCATAGTTTTGAACACCTCTATTCGGTCTTGCCTTAACCTTTCCTGATCTAAGGAGAAAAATCTCAGCTTCTCCAATCTCTCCACATAGCTTACTTCCCTCATCCCTAGTAGCACCCTGGTAAACCTCTTCTGACCCTCTCAGGGCCTTGGTGTCCTTCTTAAAGTTTTGTGTCCAGAATTGTACAAAATACTCCAGCTGAGGCCTAACCAGAGATTTGTAAAGCTCAGGAAGACTTCCTTGCTTTTGTATTCAGTGCCCCCATTTACAAAGGCAACTATTCCCTGTGCTGTCTTAACTGCCTAATCAACTTAACCTGTTACATGCCAAAAATTTGTGGTTATGCAGCTCCCCAGTTCCTCTGCTCTTGCACCTTCCTCAAAATTGCAAACTCGTGGATTATTTTCCATCTGCATGTTGCTTCTCCCAAAGTGCATCATTTCACAATTATTTTTAATTCACAGGATGTGGCCATTGCTGGCAAGGATGGCATTTACACATCTCAAGTTGTCCATGAGTAGGTGGTAATGAGCCACCTTCTTGAACCACTGCTGTCCCTATGGTGAAAGTACTCCCACAATGCTGGAAGTAGGGAGTTTTGGGATTTTGATCCAGTTATGATAAAGGAGTGGTAAAAATGCCCAATTTAGGATGATGTGAAATGGAGGGGAATTTGGAGATGGTGATGTTCCAAAGTGTTTGTTGCTTTTGTCCTCCATAGAGGTCATGAGTTTAGGAGGTGCTGTTGAGCATTGCTGGAGCTGCACTTATCCAGGCAAGTGGAGAGTATTCAGTGAAAGTCCTGATCTGTGCCTTCTAGGTGGAAAGCCTTTGGAGAGTCAGGAGATGAGTCACTTGCCAAAGAACCCAGTCTCTAACCCGCTTTTGTATTCATGTGGCTTGTCCCATTAAGTTTCTGGTCAGTTGTAACCCCCAAGATGTTGGTGGTGGGGAATTTGCTCATGGTAATGCTATTGAATGTCAAAGGGAAGTGCTTAGATTCTCGCTTGTTGGAGATGGTCCTTGGTTACCACTCACCTGATGCCAATGTTACTTGCCACTTATTAGCCCAAGCCTGAATGTTGTTGAGGTCTTGCTGCATGTAGACACAGATGGCTTCATTATCTGAGGAGTTGCTAATGGAACTGAACTAAGGGGAGGTGATGGTGTACTGGTATTGTTGGTAGACTAGTAATCCAGGGACCCAGGGTAATTCTTTGGGGACCTGGGTTCAAATCCTGCCGTGGCAGATGGTGGAATTTGAATTCATAAAAATCTGGAATTAAAAGTCTAATGATAACCATGAAATGATTGTTGTAAAATTGATCTGGTTTACTAATGTCCTTTAGGGAAGGAAATCTGCCATCCTTACCTGGTCTGGCCTACATGTGATTCCAGACCCACAGAAATGTGGTTGACTCTGAACAAGGGCAGTTAGGGATGGGCAATAAATGCTGGCCTAGTCAGTGATGCCCATATCCAATGAATAAAAAAAAGCACCATGTAATCATCAACGAACATCCCCACTACCAACCTTATGATGGAGGAAAGTCACTGATGAAGCAGCTGAAGATGATTGGGTCTAGGGCACTACCCTGAGGAACTCCTGCAATGATATCCTGGGACTCAGGTAATTGGCCTCTAACAACCTAAGCCACCATACTTTCTAATTAGTGTAACTCCAGCCAGAGTTTTCCAAACTAATTTTAATTGACATCAATTTTACTAGGGTTCCTCAATGACAGACTCAGTCAAATGCTGCCATAAATACTTTGGCTACAAGGGCATGTGTTAGAAACAATGCATAATTTTTAAGTTGAATATATATATATATATTTATGCGTTAAGAAAGGTGAAATGGTTTCAGTTTAATTTTTGGTTGTTTATGAGCCTTGGTGCCTAGAAGTCTGGGTGGACCTGTGACTGAAAGGTCATTCTTTTGGATTTGTTTATTTACATATACATTTAAATGAGGTTTTACAACCCCTGAAGTTAAACAGATGGTTTAAAAAGAGGTTAGAAATTTAGTGATTTTGGGATTCAAAAGCAAAGTAGAAAAAACTGGGCTGTTGCATAGCGACAGTTGTCAAGTGACACGGAGACATAGAGAAACACAGAGAAGAGTTCAGTGTATGTGAAAGAGCGAAGACATGGATTTTCAGCTCTCTTGAGATAAGAACTTCTACAAAGCTGCTTGGAGACTGAGTTTAGAGAACTCGTGTTTGCTCTGCAGTTGAATCAATTGTGAGTTTAGAGTGTGGCTTTGGACACCTCGGACAGAGATACAAATTGGGTGAGAAGCATTAAGGGAATGCTCAAGAATTCACTGGAAGAGAACCATTTGCACGTGTGTCAGTACCAAGCAAGGAGCCAATGTGTTTAGCTAGTGATAACTCTTCACTGGTTTACGTGGCTATAAAGATATTGCTGGGCAAAGGAGTATTGGGAAATTGAAACATCTTCTTGAGTTTGTATTGGAACCTTTCCAACCTTTTTGTCTGGTGTAATATAATTCATTTTTCTTATTTTAATAAATATTTTATTCTTTGTGTTCATCAGCAGTTCATCAGTAAACTCCTATGAATTTGTTTAGTAACTTTCCTCCATGGTTTCTAAAATACTATCAAGCCAGGTTTCACTCTGGGAAATGGCTTGTCTAATAGTAATATCAGCTGGGATCGTAACACATCTCAGAAGCTGGACATTCTGTGGTGAGAAATTCACCTCCCAACCCCTCAAAGCTCTTCTACCAGGACAGAGCACAAGTGAGAAATGGGATGGGATACTCTTTGCTTTACCAGAAGACTGCAGCTTCAACAACACTGAAAAAGCTCCACACAATTGAGACCAAAGCAGACCATTTGATTGGCACCACACCCTTCACCATCTTAAACATATACTCCCACCAACATTTATGTACCATGGCTGCAGTATGTGCCATCTACAAGATGCACTACAGAAATTCACCAGTGCTTTTTCAACAGCATCTCCCAAATTCACCACCTCTACCACCTAGAAGAACAAGATCAAAAATCACATAGGAACAAAACCATTTCCAAATAGCATTATGAACTGTGAGCTGAATAGTGTAGAATTCAAGGGGATATAAACAAGTTGGTGGAATAAGCAGACGGGGGCAGATGAAGTTCAATGAAGAGGAATGTGAAATGATTCATTTTGGTACATAGAACATGGAGAGACAATATAAAATAAAGACACAACAAGGAGATCCCTTATTTTTAAACGGTCTCCCTTAGTTGTAGATTCACCAACAAGGGGAAACATCCTCTTAGCATCTACCCTGTCAAGCCCTCTCAGAATCTTGTATGTTGCAATGTGATCATCCCCCATTCTGCTAAACTCCGCATTTTAGGGAATTTTGGAAGATTACAATCTATGCACCCACAATCTCTGCCATCACATGTTTCAAGACCCTAGGATGCAGGCTATCAGGCCCTGGGGACTTGTAGATCTTTAGTCCCATTAGTTTTCCTAGTATTTTTTGTCTAATGATAGTGATTGTTTTAAGTTCCTTCCTCCCCTTCGTCTCTTGGTTTTCTATTATTCTTTGGAAGAATTTTGTGTTTTCTACCATGAGGACAGATATAAGATACTTGTTCAAAGTCTCTTCCATTTCCTTGTTTCCCATTATTAATTCCTAATCTCATCCTCAAAGGGACCAACATTTACTTTAGCCACTCTCTTTCCTTCCAAATACTTACAGAAGCTTTTACAGTCTGTCTTTATAATTCTTGCTAGTTTACTGTCATATGCTAATTTATCCCTCTATTATTTTTTAGTAACTCTTTGCTGGCTTCCAGATTTTTCCCTATCATTGGGCCTACCACTAATCTCTGCAGCATTGTAAGCCTTTTTATTCAATTTGATACCATTCTTAACTTCCTTAGTTAGCTACAGATGGTACATCCATCTAATAGAGTCTTTGTTTCTCAATAGAATATATCTGCTAGACTGGGTCTGCGGCAGGTGGTTAAGGAACCAACAAGAGAAAAAAATGTATTGACCTCATCTTCACAAACCTGCCACAGATGCATCTGTCCATGACAGTATCGGTAGGAGTGACCACCGCACAGTAATTTTGCAGGGAAAGTCCCATCTTCACATTGAGGCTAACCTCTATTTTGTGTGGCACTACCACCGTGCTAAATGGGATAGATTTCGAACAGATCTAGCAACTCAAGATTGGGCATCCATGAGGCACTGTGGGCCATCAGCAGCAGCAGAATTATACTCGAACACAATCTGTAACCTCATGACCCGGCATATCCCCCATTCTATCATTACCACCAAGCCAGGGGATCAACCCTGGCTCAATGAAGAGTGAAGGAGGGCATGCCAGGAACACCAGGCATACCTCAAGATGAGGTGTCAACCTGGTGAAGCTACAACAAAGGACTACTTGCATGCCAAACAGCATAACCAGCAAGCATTAGACAAAGCTAAACAATTCCACAACCATCAGATCAGATCTAAGTTCTTCAGTCCTGCCACATCCAGTTGTGAATGGTGGTGGACAATTAAGCAACTCACTGGAGGAGGAGGCTCCACAAATAACCCCATCCTCAATTTTGGGGGAGCCCAGCAGACCATTGGAAATGACAAGGCTGAAGCATTTGCTACAATCTTCAGCCAGAAGTGCCGAGCGGATGATCCATCTTGGCCTCCTCCAGAAGTCCACAGCATCACAGATCAGTCTTCAGTCAATTTGATTCACTCCATGTGATATCAAGAAATGGCTGAAGGCACTGGATAGTGCAAAAGCTATGGTCCTGAAAATATTCCGGCAATAGTACTGAAGATTTGTGCTCTAGAACTTGCCATGACCCCAGCCAAACTGTTCCAGTATAGCTACCTCACTGGCATCTACCCAGCTATTTGGAAAATTGCCCAGTTTTGTCCTGTACAGTAGGACATTCCAACCCGGCCAATTACTGCCCCATCAGTCTACCCTTGATCATCAGTAAAGTGCTGGAAGGATTCATCAACAGTGCTATCTAGCAGTACTTGCTTAGCAATAACCTGCTTATTGATGCTCAGTTTGGGTTCCGCCAGGGTCACTCAGCTCTTGACTTCATTACAGCCTTGGTTCAAACGTGAACAAAAGATGTGAATTCCAGAGGTGAGGCAAGTGTGACTACCCTTGATATCAAGGCAGTATTTGACCAAGTGTGGCATCAAGGAGCCCTAGCAAAGCTAGAGTGAATGGGAATCGGGGGGAAAACTCTCCACTGGTTGGAGTCATACCTAGCATAAAGGAAGATGGTTGTGGTTTTTGGAAGTCAGTCATCTCAGCTCCAGGACATCACTGCAGGAGTTCCTCAGGACAATGTCCTCGGCCCAACCATCTTCAGCTGCTTCATCACTGACCTTCCCTTCATCATAAGTTCAGAAGTGGGGATGTTCGCTGATGATTGCACAATGTTCAGCACCATTAACGACTCCTCAGATACTGAAGCAATCCATGTCCAAATGCAGCAAGACCTGGACAATACCCAGGCTTAAGCTGACAAGTGGCAGGTAACATTAGCGCCACACAAGTTCCAGACAATGACCATCTCCAACAAGGGAGAATCTAACCGTCGCCCCTTGACATTCAATGGCATTACCATTGCTGAATCCCCCACTACCAACATCCTGGGGATTACCATTGACCAGAAACTGAACTGGACTAGCCATATAAACACCGTGGCAACAAGATCAGGTCAGAGGCTAGGAATCCTGTGGAGAATAACTCATCTCCTGATTCCCCAAAGGCTGTTCACCATCTTACAAGGCATAAGTCATGTGTGTGATGGAATACTCTCCACTTGCCTGGATGAGTGCAGTTCCAATGCTACACAAGAAGCTTGACACTGTCCAGGACACAGCAGCTCGCTTAATTGGCACCCAATCCACAAACATTCACTCCCTCCACCACCGACATACATTGCCAGCAGTGTGTACCATCTACAAGATGCACGGCAGGAATTCACCAAGGCTCCTTCGAAAGTACCTTCCAAACCCACGACTACTACCACCTAGAAGGACAAGGGCAGCAGAAATCTGGAAGATCCCCTCCAAGCCACTCATCATCCTGGTTTGGAAATATATTGCCGTTCCTTCGTTGTCACTTGGTCAAAGTCCTGGAACTTCCTTCCTAACAGCACTGTGGGTGTACCTACACCACATGGACTGCAGCGGTTCAAGAAGGCAGCTCATCACCACCTTCTCAAGGGCAATCAGGGATGGGCAATAAATGCTGGCCTAGCCAGTGACGCCCACATCCCATGAACGAATGAAAAATAAACATTTACTGGTTTCCCCTTATCTACTCTGCTAGCTACATCCTTAAAACACTCTATAACAGCATTTTTTAGACATGATTTCCCATTCATAAATCCATGATGATTCTGCCCAATCCTATCATTTTTTCTAAGTTTCCAATTACCATATCCTTTACAATAGATTCTAGCATTTTACCTATCACTGATGTCAGGTTAACAATTCTGTAGTTACCCATTTTCTCTCTTCCCTTCTTCGTAAAACCATGGAGTCACATTTGCTATCTTCCCAACTGCAGGAAACATTCCAGAATCTATAGAATTTTGGAAGATGACCACCAATGCATCCATTATCTCTACAAACCACCTCTTTCAGTACCCTCGGATGTAGATCATGGAGGCCAGGGGGTTTATCAACTGTCAGTCCCATTAATTTCCCCAGTACTGCTTTTTCTCTAAAACTAATTTATTTCAGTTCCTTGGTCTTGCTTGTCCGTGGGTTCTCTAGAATTTCAGGAAGGTTTCTTTGTATATTCCTCCATGAAGACAGGAACAAAGGGCGGAATTTTTCATGCCCGCTGGAAGTGGGCACTATAGGTGGCGTCCCCGGACAATATGGTGAAATCATTCTCATGATGGTTGTCGGGGGGCTTGGCCGGGGGCAACTGCTGCCCAGCCTCGGAGGTGACTGTTGCTGTTGTCAGGGTTGAAGGCCACTGCTGCCCTGGCATTGGATCCCACACACAAGAAATCAAGGTCGGGGGCAGGGTAGGCGAGGGAAGTAGCCATGCAGGAGGGACACCTGTATAAACTAACCATTCCTCTGCAACTGAGACAGCTCAGGTGTACCCACAGTGATATGATGGGGTTGGGCTCCTAGCCTGCCCGCCTAGGCAAGCAATGTGGAGACACCGAAATGCCACCAGGCTCTCCAGACCTCACCACCACACCTACAGCCCACCCACCCACCCCCCCACCCACCCCCCTCCACCCTGGCACAAACTGCGAGTCCATGACCACTTTACTGAACTGTGGAGCAGTTGGACTGCACACGTTGTACAATCTCCTCGCCAACACTGGCCATGTAGCAGTCACTGTTTGAGGTGCTCACAGCCCCTTGCAATCTCAGCAACCCGGTTAGGACCTGTCTCCCCCATGTCACAGGCTGACAGGGCAGCCATGCAGCACGCTCATATATGACCATCTGAGGGGTGACCAGCACATTCTGGGAAGCATTGAGGGGCAGTCACACAGGGCCAGGAAAGGTGTTAAGTTCAGCCATGATAACCATGTCTCTCATGCTGCAGGAGGATCACATCAGGAGCACGGATCTTAGTGACCTAGCTGTCTGCCTGATGGCCTACAGAAAGTGGAGAAGACAGAGGAGAGAGTGACTGAGGCTCCTGGCCTCGTAAAGGCAGGAGCAGCAATCTCACGAAGAAGGAGCAGCAGGGATTCCCACACACGCTGCCCAGGATCGACAGCGAGCCATGGCTGGTTGATGCCTAGCGACACCCAAGGTCTATAGATACCGCCTGCCATTCCTGCAGATGACAGAGAACCAGTGTCGCCGATGACTGCGCATGTCTAGGGACCTGGTCGCTCACATCTGCCTCTTACTGCAGGACTTGCCGCCAAGGGGCCATGGAGGGCATCCACTGCCAGTGGCTGTGAAAGTGACTGTGGCGCTCAATTTCTATTCCAGTGGCTCTTTTCAGGGCTCCACAGGTGACCTCTATGGGATTTCATAATCCGCCACCCAAAAATGCATCCATGAGGTCACGGATGCCATCTTCTCCATGGCACACAACTTTGTGCATTACGCCCAGGACCAGGACAGCCAGGATGCAAGGGCCATGGGATTCATCCAGATCTTGGGATTCCCACTGGTGCAGGGTGTGATTGACTGCACTCATGTGGTGTTCAGGTCTCCATTGTTACACACAGTAGACATCATCAACCACAAGGGATTCCATTCACTGAACATGCAGCTGGTATGCAACCACCAGAAATGCATCCTGCAGGTATGCGCACGGTTTCCAGGGAGTGTGCATGACAACTACATCCTAAGTCAGTCACAGATCCCTGCAGTGTTCCAGGGTCCACAGAAGCTGCAGGGATGGCTCCTCATGGACAAGGGCTATCCGCAGAGGCCATGGCTGATGACACCCTGCGGTGGCCTCAGACTGCAGAAGAGCGAAGGTATAATGAGGCTCATGCTGCAACTCGCAACTTGGTGGAGCAAACCATCAGGATGCTGAAGATGAAGTTCCGGTGCCTGGACTGGTCTGATGGAGCCCTGCAATACAGTCCACAGAGGGTGTCATGCATCGTTGTCTGCTGCTGCACCCTTTGCAACCTGGCGCTGCAATGGGGAGATGAGCTGGCTGAAGAGGAGATGGAGGAGCTGCAAGTCTCCTCTGATGAGGAGGACATTGACGGGGATGAGAGTGAGGAGGTCCTTGGAGGCAATGATAACGGGAATGAGGCCCTTGCACTGGCCAGATGAGGCAGGTGCGCTTGGGAGGCCCTTATAGTTGCTAAATTTGTGGAGGATGATGACGACATGCAGTGAGGTAACTCCATAGATCCTCACATTGCATCTATGAACGCTCGACTTCAGTCTAGCTTATGGCAGCACGAATAACCTCAGTGATAATGCTCCTGTCATGGAGATGCAGTGGAGGTCCTAATAGTCACTCGATTGCAGGAGGATGATGAAGACATGCAGTGAGGGCACTCCATAAATCTTCATGTAGCCTCTGTGAATGTCTGACTGCTATCTAGCCAAGGACAGCTCGCTTGCACTCTGTGATCAGGATCATATCATAGAGATACAGCCATGAAACTTTAGAATCTGATGTTTGTCCGCCTTCAGTGCTTGAGACCTTCAGGAGCTGGAGCACAGCATCAGTGGTCACAGATGCTGAAGAAATGGGGGACAGCCCCTCCTTAAAGGTGCTGAGAGCACATTGAGAGAATGAGAGAACTCAGTGTCACCTACCACTACTACATTCTGGCAGCACTGACTAGCACTGCCAAGGAGGGAGAGGAGCGGACCAGGAGGGAGAAGACTTCCCACCATCCAGAGGTGTGTGCATTGAGCCCTCAGTTGGGGGGGGGGGGGGTTTCTTTTGGAATTGGACTGTGTTGTGATAGCAGGGGGAGAAGTGGAGGAACAACAACTGAGGGATGTGGGTATGTTTGGACTGTGATTTAGAATCTCATCATCCGGTATTCACCCCATCCCTGCTCTTCCCATTTGTCAGAGTCCAGGCTAGCTGGGGCTGCCTGGTGAAGACGTCATCCTCCCCTATCTGAAGAGCAACTGGAGCACCCGCAGCACTCCCTTCCCCACTTCTGGCACACCACCACCCTGTGCCTTCTCTACCTCCTCCTGTGCCCTCCTCTTTCTCT